>NW_028258435.1:8489766-8816720 GCF_053883595.1 Heterocephalus glaber
TCCTCTCCATCTGTCTATCCACCCATCCATCCACCATCCATCCATCCTTCTCTCTATCCATCCATCCATCCGTCCATCCATCCACCCATCTTCCATCCATTCTTCTCTCAATCCATCCATCCATTTATCCACCCATCCACTCATCCATCCATTCTTTTCACTATTCATCCACCCATCCATGTGCCCACCCATCCTCCCCATCCACCCACTCACCCACCCACCCATCCTGCCATCTGTCCCTCTGTGCACCCTACCACGTCCAACTCCTAGCACCACTAGGTATGGGGAGTAGAATAATAAAGTTCTCACTTTCATACAACTTCCTACTGAGGAGAACAAACATCAAAGATCATCCATTCTCGGGGTGGGGGGTCCAGAAGGGTAGGAGGAGGCTTGGGGATTCCAGCGATCTTCACCCCATGATGTCCTCTCTGTGTCTGCCATGCTTACTGCAACCCAGGATGAGGGCAGAGAGGAAGACCTTGGTCGGCTGCAGGGCAGCTGGGTGGGTGAGCTGGGTCAAAGCCAGCTCTGCGATTCCAGCGTGCCTGTTCCCTACCTAAGTGCTCTTCCCTGGGATCCCGCTACTTCTGCTTGGATCCACCTGGGTGTGATGTTCTAGTTCCCCACACGCCAAAGCTGCACCGGCTTCTTGGAGGCCAGTTTCCAGGCATTTCTGTCTCTGTTAGGGTTGCCAGGGGCCCATGGCCTTTAGGCGAAAACAGACAGAATCGAGACCCTCAGTGCAGGTGAGGCAGGTGGGCCCATGGGGCCCTGCTCCCGGCGGGAAGCTCCTGGTGCGGTGGTGGAGGGAGTGGCTATCTCGTCCTCAGATTCCAAGGGACAGAAGCCGCAGTGGAAGGTGGGGAGCTCGAACATCCTCTGGGTCCGTGCCCCTGTCCGCATCTTTGCCCAGCCAGGGCCTCTTTCCGGGAATTCCTTGGAACAGACTTTCCTCTCCTGCCACCTTCCCAGACCCACCCAGGGAGGCCCTTGTGGCCCTGGGGTGCCCAGTTGGAGCCTCCCCTGGCAAAGGGCACAGGGTGCAGTGATGTCTGGGACCTGTTTGCTTTTGCTCTATGAAAGCGGCTTCTGGTCATCCTTTGTTCTGCAAAACAGTTGGAGGCAACAGAAGGCACTTTGCAAATGATTATTTATGAAAGAGCCTGTAATTGAGGAAGAAGCAGACAATAATGCAAAAAACTAAGCACTGAAATAGCCACCAACTTTAGAGTCCGGCGTACAGGGCTCAGAGACCCAGTAGCAGTGCTTGCAGAGTGTGGCTTAGTGCTCCTTCTTACTTGTCCGAGCCCCTGTTTTCTCATTGCAGGAAATGGGCACGATAACACTTGTCAGACTTGCAGGCAGACAGAGAAAGAGGAACTCGGAGCCTGGTGCTACCTGAGCACGGAAAGTGACAATAGAAGGGTTTGCTGGCACACTCCAGCAATCACAGCATCCTGGGAAGTAGAGGCAGCCTAAATCCCAGCCTAGCCTGGGTAATTTAGAGACTTAGTGAGACACTGTCTCAAAATGAAAACACAAAAAAAGGGCTGGGGTGTAGCTCAGTGCACAGGCCTTGGGTTCAATCCCTGGTAATGGACACAAACCAACAAAAAACCGCGGTAGATTGGCCGATCACAAACTTCGTCACTGGATGCTTTGGGGCTGTGTGTTCTTGTTGCAGATGTTTCTCCGTCTACCTCTTCTTTTATGTCCAAGACATCTTTGTGCTGTTAGATGGGAAAACGTGGCGGAGTCACAACCCACTTCTGTCTGGCAGAAGAGATGGCTGTTTGGATGATCACGAGATGCGGCACCTGGGCCTCCCAGCCTTGTGTAGTAAACAGATGGACATCTGGGGGCAGAACTGCTGTGCACATGACAGAGAGGCCCTCTTGAGCGAACGCACCAGCCAGACCTGACTCACTCCGAGGCCGCTGCAAGCCCTGGCCTCGGTGTTCGAGTCCAGGCCAGGGTGTACAGTTCACACCCATTTTAATTGCTGTACTTTGCTTTTTGGGGGGAATTGTGCCATCACTGTCTCCCACCCTGCCCAACATCATTAGCATTCTCAGCATTCCCTTGGTTTAAGACATTCCAGTAACCCTCAGAGCCCTAATTTGGGCAAACTTAATTATAGAAAGTAGAATCATGATCCTGTTACTAAGGGCTGGGTTTTTCTTAATGCCTGTAAGTGTAAGAAATAGATCACAGAGGTGGACAAGCTGGAGAACAATGGGCACTGATTTCTTTGCTGGTGCTGGGTACCAGGAATCGTGTATATCAGTGCTCTTGGTCCCCGCCCCCCATCGCTCTCTTTCTCATCTCGCTATGTAGCTCAGGCTGGACTTGAACTCACTGAGTGGCCCATGCTGTCTCGCAGCAATCCTCCAAGTGCTGGGATTACAGGCCTGCAGCGCTATACCCATCTTAGACTCTTTATTTTCTACGTCCAGCCAGATGGGCGCCCCACTTTGTCACCGAGGAAGCGACGGCCACATGTATCGGCCTCTCATTGGAGGAACCGGGCTCTTATCTGTCTAGTTCCAAAGCCCTTGCGAGTCTCGCTCCCTCCTTGTGTTAACCGACCCGAAACAGGACACTTCACTTCCCCGCCACTGCGACAGCCCTTCCCCACCTCTGAAGCAAGCAGGAGCACAATGCAGCCTTCGCGGACTCTTGGTGTGACTTCTCTCTCCTCTGTCCCCTATTCACCCTCATCCTGACCTTGGTGACAGCCCTGCCACCTGGTGTCTCAGAGAGAAACCCTAGCTTGGGCTCATCCACCCTCAGTGCTCCGTGAGCTCCCTTTATCAATGCACAGTGGCCCATGCTTATAAACCCAGCACTGTAGGAGGCTGAGGCAGAAGGATCACATAATTGAGCTGAGCCTAAGCAACTCACAAGACCCTGTGTCAAAATAAAAAATTTAAAATAAGCTGGGGCTGTAGCTCAGTGCAAAGACCCTGGATTCAATCCCCAGTACTGCAAGAAAATAAAAATGGTGTTCTGAAGAATACAGGGATCAATGGACAATAAAGAACTTAGTGAGGTGCCCGCTATCTCTTGTGTCTGTGTGAAAGGTCCCTTCCTACTCCCACCTGTCACCGCCATTTTAGTCCTGTCTCTCTGCCGAGGGCCGGCTTTGTGTTTGCTGGTGTTGCCTGTGTTGTGTAACCCCATCCTCTGCGTTCTGACCCAGTGTGGGTCCTGGAACCAGGTGGGACCCCAGTGATCTTTGGCGCACGAATCACACCTGCAGACCTCTCTTGGTGGTTGCCAGGAGCTACCCAGAGAAAACATGAAATGGAGAGAGAAGCATGGCCGCCCATTTCCATAATGCACCCCTGGGCCTTTGCATAGGAGGTAGAGGTGTTGATGGGCTCTTCTCTGCTTTACTTCCAGTGCCTGAAGCAGTATGTGGAGCTCCTGATCAAGGAAGGACTTGAGACTGCGATCAGCTGCCCAGATGCGGCCTGCCCCAAGCAGGGCCAGCTTCAGGAGAAGGAGGCACGTGCAGACCACAGCCTGGCTGGGCACGGGAGGGTCTGCTTAATTACATGGCTTTCGCTTTAGCCCTCGGCTTGTTATACCCCTTATTTTTTCTCTTTTAGATAGAATGCATGGTCGCAGCTGAAATAATGCAAAGATACAAAAAGCTACAATTTGAAAGAGGTAGGTGGCTCAGAGTATCAGGGACCTGTGACATCCAATAGAATGAGGCTGGGAGGGGGACTAGACATCACCTGACAGGTGTGGAAGAGCCACGATCAAGTGAAAATGTCCGCGCACGTCAAACTCAGACTCCGCTGCCCCATTTCGAGATCCAAGCAGCTCATAGTTCCCCAGCCTCAGCCGGTGATCATCATAGCCCAGGAGCTCAGGAAGTGTCTGTGCAGGGGCTGGGGCTTCTGAGGGTGAGAGAGACATGGCCTTGGGGCACTGGATTCTTCAGCAAGGCCTCTGTCTACTGGCTTCGGGGCTCTTAGGGGACCCCGAGTTTAAGAGTTTAACGGCACAAAGGTGTGGGAGGAGCCGGAGGCTGAGCACTGGGGTGCTGTGTGACCTTGCCCCCCGGCAGGCAGTTTGGGGCCCTCTGCTGGGATTCAACGCCAGGGAGGAGGGAGGCGCCGGTACCGTGGGCCACCCAGTTCTCCCAAGGTTCCATGGCCACCGAGGGCACCTGTCAGTCGGGGCTGTGCAGACAGCAGAGGGCTGGCCCCGCCCTGGTTTCTAGCTCGTGGGGATCAAGGACCAGACCCCGACCCAGGGCAGCCTCAACTGGGACTGGGGTATTGTACTGCAGAGCACTGAAACACGCTGTTTGCCTTCTGAAACATCATAAAATGATTCTTTTTTGGCACTACTGGGGATTGAGGCCCTTCTCACTGAGCTGCGTCCTCAGCCCTTTCTATTTCTAATCTTGAGACAGGGTCTTGCTGAGTCACGAGTTGCCCAGGTTGGGCTGGAACTTCAGATCCTCCTGCCTGTCTCCCAGAATCCCGGGACTGCGGGCATTCACCACCATGCCCAGTTATAAAATAGTATTTTGAAGAGCTTTGGGCCCTGTTTGGCCTCCTTTTTACAGATACTTTGGGCCTGAGGCCGATAAGCACAAGGACTAAACGGGCAGGAAATGTCCTTCTGCAGGGCTTCATTTCGAGGACACTTCTGGGGTTCACAGACCTTCAGCATGGCTGGGGTCCCCCGGGGTCGGGGTCCAGTCACGCTGTCCCAGGACAGGTTTCTGCCCGCGTCTGCTGTGATCCAGGCCCACAGGTTCGCACGGAAACACTGGCTGTGTGACCAAGGAAAAGTGCTGGTGGGATTTAGGGGTGGTGTGTTTGTTTTCATTTTTATTTTTTAATTTTCCAAAGAAATGCTAAAGACAGATTTCCTCCAGAGACTCACTTTTCAAAAACAACACCACAGCAAATACATGGCCAACTTAATTTTTTAAAAAGCAAGATTTTTCATGGCATTTTCTAGCATAAATGTGGGAGTCGGCTTGAGGGCCTACAGAACTGACTGATTTGCATTCCTAAGACTTTCAGGCCCTTCTAAAAATATTTTCCAGAGAGAATCTTGACAGAAACAGGGAGTTGTTTAGGTTACTGGAATATGAACTTTCCATGACATCGAATTTAATTTAAAATGCAGCTGGGTAAATTTTCCTACCTAATAATTTTAACTTTTTTGTTTAGTACTTTGGCTAGGTCTAAAAGACTTTTTTTCCTCTCTCTCTCTCTCTCTCTCTCTCTCGCATAAAAATGAAGTCAACTTGACTCAGGTTAGAAAAATACTTTTCAAACTGATCACTTGAAAACTTTTAACTAACATTATGCTAAACATTTTTAAAAAACGGAATCAGACTTAATCAGACAAAAGACCTGTCCGGATGAAAGGCCACAGCCTGCCAAGATCCAGTTCAGTGGGTGAGACAATCAGAAAGCAAACTTTGATTTGCTGGATGCCTTTATCGTGCAGTCATAATATAGGGCAACTCAGTGGGAGGCTCATTTAAAAGAGTCTTGACAACATTTAGTTACAAAAAATCCTAAAGCAAGTTCAAGTTGCAAATGTGTCTTTATTTAGTCTTAGTGTGTCTCATCTGATTTAGCAGATGTTTGATGTTAATATAAATATTTGTTTCCTCCCTCTCTCTCTCTGTCAATTTTTTTGAGACAGGGTCTCCATATGTATTTCGGGCTGGCCTTGATCTCACTATGTACCTCAGGCTGGCCTCGAACTTGCAGTGATTCTCCTGCCTCGGCTTCCTGAGTGCTGGGATCATAGGTGTGAGCCACCACACCTGGCTTCCCTAGCCAAAGCCCTAGGCATGCTGAAAGCCAGGAAAAGGAACTGTTTTTCTTTCTGAGCACCCCTTCCTGCTCAGTGGCACTGTGTCTGCCTCACAAGTGCAAGGTCCTGAGTTCGATCTCTGGTACTGCAAAAAAAAAAAAATTTTTTTTTTGAGTCCACGTTTGCAGTATATAATGTTTACATTCCTCGTGGGGGAGTTGGTGGGTGAACAGAATGCTCTATGCTGTATAAATACATATTCTTTATTCATTCATTTGTTGCAGGACATACAGGACGTGTCACTATTATGAGTTATGCCATAAACATGGGTGTGCATGGATTACTGAGCTATGATGTCTTGAACTCTTTCAGGAAGATACCTAGAAGGGGAATAGCTGGGTCAAATGGAATTTCCAGTTTTAGTTTTTTTGAGGAATCTCCACACTGATTTTCACAGTGACTGTACCGGTTTATCCTCCCATCAACAGTGTGGAAGGGCTCCTTTCCCCACAGCCTCACCAGCACTTGTTATTATTGAATTTCATTTTTTTAAAGAAGGTAAAGCCCAGAGAGATCACACAACAGGCCAGGGTGTCCCCCATAGTCTAAGCAGAGTCCACAGCTGCTGAGACCACCGAGTCTCCTGCATGGTGTTTCCTGCCACTTCCTAGGACCAAGACCCAGCTGGGCCACACAGGAGGTTAGGAATGGCTTCGGCAGAAAGCTGTGCTGAGAGTGGTCTGTCACAGCATGCTTATGCGAGCAAAACCTCTTTCCTAAAGATGGGACCACCTGTTTGGCAGTGTTGGGTGTTTTTATGCATAGAGATCTCTTAGAAACCTGCCTCACTGAGAACCAGGTGGGATCACAAATACAGTGAATGTTGCTGCCGGGCACCATCCAAAGGAAGGGGAGGCTCATAAAAGCTGTGTCCTCATCCACCTTAGTCACAAGATCTGGCACAGTGTGACTTCCGGCTCCTCCCCAAAGTCACAATGACCACAAGAGGAAAACATTTTGAATCCATGCAGGACATGGAGGCAGCTAAAGACAACTAAAGACCCTCAGGAACTAAAGACCCTCAGGAAAGAGGGCTCCAGAGCTGCTGCAGAAAGTAACAAGGACGATAGAACAAGTGTGTTCAAAGTGAGGGCAAGGGTTTTGAGAAGGATTCATGGCAATGTGTCTTACCATAAGTTTTTAAAAATGTAAACATTTATTGTATTTTTTAAATCAAATTTTAGGTCTGCACATCTAACAGCCAGGGATCTTTTTGGAAAAGGAAACAGCAAAAAAAGCATTGGCTAGTAATGTCAGGTAAAAGGCAAGAGTTACTTTGTTCCTTCACTTGAACTGGGGGCACCTTGGAAGCTTGACAGTATTAGAATGAAGGTCCAGGTGGAAAGCAGGCTCCTGAGCCCCGTAGTCCCTTTCTGGGCAGGTTCTTGTCAGCGTCCTGCCAGGACTACCCCTGTGATTGTTTTGTGCTGTTGGCTAATTCATCTTTTTCTGTGAGAAACACAGGCTTTGTTTTATTGGACCAGGAGTCAGCTGGCTTGGCAGTGGGCCAGCCTGGGGCTGCTGTGATGAAGGTTTTTAGAACCCTGTTTGCAGACCTCTGTCTGCTTTAGACTCCAACAGCAGAGCTGAGGCGACGCCCCAGAAACCCAGAAGTCACACGGGCCTCCGAGTCACCAACTCGGACCTTGTTCAGAGTGCCCTCGCCTCTGTGAGGTGATACTGTTGTTACCAAGGCCATATCCAACACAGGACTGTTCCCTGGGCCCTGGGCCCTGGGCCCAGCTTCTGTGTGTAGCGGGGACACATGGTGATGGCAAGGGGCGTGTGTGCTATGTGTTTGCACGTGCACAGTTGGAACATCACAACCAGGGAGGACATAATGAGCTGCAGCCCTCCTGTGTCCCTGTGTCCCAGTGGTATTGGTCCCCCCAGCCCCAGGCTTTTGGAAGCCCAGTGAGCACAGTTCCTCTCTTGGATCCGGAGCCAATAGCCTGTCTGACCCAGAACTTTGCCAGGGCCTCTCTTTGCCTCCCACTTTCCGTAGCACAATTGAGGTCTCAGTAAGTGATTTCCCCCAGGAGAGTCCTGCTGAAAAGCCCCACAGCTTAGAACCAAGGCTAGCTGGGAGGCCTTTGAAAGCAGCCTTTAATCCTCAGTCTCTGGTGGCTTTGGGCTGGGAAGTTAACTAGGGGACCCCTGCCGCCCCTCCCCGGAATTCAGGGCCTGCTGCCCTGCAGGGAAAATGACACAAGCAGCCAGGCCCATGGGGAAGTGCAGCTCGCGGCCAGTTCTTTCAATAAATGAAAGTTTTAAACAAGCATGTGAACCAGTGAGAATCCTGTTTTTAAGAAGAAACTTCCCAATTTCTTGACATTAGGCTGCTGGGTAACTTGGGATCCAATCTACCTGGCTTAGTTTTAGTCAGGAATGGTTTACTTAGCACCTGGCTCACGGTGTAGATTTACATTTGAGAGGGGAGACAGTCTTAGGCAGAAGCATCTGGTTAGAATAATTCAGCCACGTTTCTTTCCCTGTCACCTTTATTTTGCAGTACTGGGAATTGAACCCAGGGCCTCTACATGGATCGACATCCCCAGCCCTTTAATATTTTTTCCTCTTTTTTATTCATTAAGTTTATTGGTACATTTTCAGTATACAATACAGTTACATTCATCATTGGGACTTGTGCCTTTACATGATGGATCTTGGTTCTTATTTTTTCCCCATTCCCCTGACCCCCCTTCAGTCACTCCACCCTTCCCTATTTACAAAGGTTTTGTTTCCATTTTTTCCTTTTCTCTGCTTATTCCTTTCCCTTCTTTTCTTTTTCTTTTCTTTGCCCTATGCCTCCCACTTCCCCTTCCCCTTCAGACCTTTTCTTCCTATTTCACATTATCCATTAGACATTTTGATCCTTATTTACACTTTCAGTTTCTCACACCAGAGAAACTATTTGGCATTTACTCATGTGTGTTCTATTTATTTCTCTTAAGAGTATGGTCTCAATGTGCATCCATTTAGCTATAAATGTCTCTAATTTCTCATTCTTTATGGCAGAGTAGTACTCCATTTTATTTTTAAAAATCCCACATTTTCTTTATCCAGTCTCCAGTTGATGGGCACTTGGGCTATTTCCAAGCTTTAGCTATTACAAACTGTGTCACTATAAACATGGGTGCACATATATCACTGTGGTATGATTCTTTTAATTCTTTGGATAAGATACACAGCAGGGGAATAAGTGGGTCAAATGGGACTTCCAGTCTTAGTTCTCTGAGGTATCTCCATACTGATTTCCACAGTGGTTGCACCAGTCTGCACTCCCACCAGCAGTGGAGAAGGGTTCCTTTCTCCCCACAGCCCGCCAGCCTTGCATAGTGACAGGACCCAAGGCTGAGCCTGGGTGTGCAGGGCAGGCCAGGGGTCCCAGGGAGCTGGGCTCGAGATCCCCTGCCTTCTGCCATCGTCACCTGAATGTGGCCCTCGCAGCCTGCTCCACGCTGACCCTGAGTGTCATCTTCATCTTGGGGCTGATTTACCCATTTCTCCCCCTGCCCTAGAGGTGCTCTTTGATCCCTGCCGGACCTGGTGCCCAGCGTCCACCTGCCAGGCTGTGTGCCAGCTCCAGGACCTGGGGCTGCAGACACCACAGCTGGTGCAGTGTAAGTCCTGCCACATGGAGTTCTGCTCGGCCTGCAAGGCTCGCTGGCATCCTGGCCAAGGCTGCCCCGAGAGCATGCCCATCGGCTTCCTCCCCGGGGAGACCAGGTACCCTCCGGGCTTGGGGGGGCTGGGAGAAGGAGGAGGGGGAGGTTTTCTTCCCTCCTGGAAGTGTCTCAGAGAGCATGCGGCTGCGGACTTTCCAGCCTGAACATGCACTCCGCCTCTTGAGGGCTCATTCAAGCCTGTAGCTGTTTGGTGGTTTATTTCCTTTTATTTTTTAGATAACTAAAGAAGCACAGCTTTAATGTCAGCCTCCCAGAGGCCACTCCATCTAAAGTAATCAGTCCCTAGCATACCGTCCTATTTTAATTCATTTTGTTTTTTGAGTTGGGGTCTGGCTATGTAGCCCAGACTGGCCTTGAACTGAATGCAGTCCTCCTGCCTCAGCCTCCCAGGTGCTGGGATAACAGGCGTTCGCCACAATGCCCAGCTACTTAATTCTTTTTTGGTATAGCACTATTTACTTTTTCCATATTTTTTATTAGTGCATATTGATTAAACAAATAAATGGGTTTCATTGGCAGATTCATACATGCACAAAACATAGTTTAATTATTTCCCCCGTCACCCCCTTCGCAGACTCCCCGCCCCGAGTTTCACAGGTTTTAGGGGGTTTCAGTGTAGGTCTTTTGGTCATATTCGTGCCCCTTATTTCTGCACTCACAGTGGCCCCCCTTCGTTTTGGCATTTTGAGCGCTATTTACCAAGCACCTGGTAAGACCTTGCACTTAGCAATATGCCCGAGCTTTGCATCCCACTCCACCTGCCCAGAAAAAGTGAATTTGAAACTTAACAAATGAGTTACACTGAAAGACACCTCGCCACGAATCTCTCACAGTAACCGCCCCCTCACTTTGAACACACTCATCCCATCATCCTGGCCGTTTTTGCAGCTGCCCTGGAGTCCTCTTTCCTGAGTGTCTTTACAAACTGCGTTAAAAAATATGGTGGGCTAGGGATTTAGGATTTAGCTCAGTAGTTCAGCTGCCTGCCTTGCAAGCCCAAGATCTGGAGTTTGATCCCCTGTACCAAAAAAAAAAAAAAGAAAAAAGGTGACTGCTGCAGCCGAGCACCATCCAACAGAAAGGCAGCTCCTACAAACAGGGCGTCCTCATCTGCCTCAGTCACTGGGTCTGGCACCGTGCGAATCTCCATGCAGCATGCGAAGTCCCGTGACACCTGCCCCCTCCCCAAGACTGCAGGGCTGGAGGTGGTCAGGGCTGGGGCACAGACACCGGAAGGGCCTCAGGGGAAGGGTTATGAAGGCCAGAAGCCTCAGGCCCAGGAGCTGCGTAGCCCTGGATCCCAAGTCTGGGAGAGCTGTGGGAGGCCCTGCTGTCCTTTGGCCTCTGCCCCCGCCCCGGAGATGGCCTGGCTCCTCGCCCAGGTGCACTGCAGCCTCCTCCTGGGCACCTTGAGATTTAGCAGCCTGACAGTAAGAAACATCCTCCCATTCCCATCCCAAGTCCACCGCCTCAGGGGCCGGGCCAGGCCAAGACCCTGTGGCTCTGCCACAGGCCCCTTGCATGTGCACTTTGCACACTCCCTCCTCCGCCCTTCTCCTCCCCTGGAGACTCCTGGCCGCCTGCCAGACACAGCTCCATCCCCTCTGTCCTTAGTCCCCATTTCTGGGGCACACTGGGGACCCCACCGTCTGTGTTCCTGTCACTGACCACCACCCTGGGCACAGCGTGAAGTCCTGCCTCAGCCTCCCTGGGTGCTGGGGTTACAGACATGTGACACCATACCGTGCCTGTTTGTTTTTGTTTTGTTTTTTGAGGCAGGGTCTCTGTGGAGTTCAGCCTGGATTGTATGTATGTATGTATCTATGTAGCCCACTATGTATGACCTTGTACCTTCAAGCCTGGGCTCTCTGTGTATTGCTAGGTGAAGTGTCCTCTTTGCCTCTGTCCACCACTTGACCAGTGCCTTATCAACATCAGTGTCTCCTGTGTGACCCAGTGCACATATTGGGGTTAAATGCCGCAGAATCGTAGCTGCCTTTGTCCATTTCAATCCACAGCAAAACTTGTTATTAATAATAATTTTGAGTGTAACAGATACCAGAAATGTCCAAAAACCTTTACCTGCACTGTGGAAGTTTTTATGCAAAACACAGCACACTGGAACTTCTAAATTGTTTCTGTTCTTTTCTTTTTCTCTTTCCCGTACTGGAGATTGCACCCACGGGCTTCGCACAGAGTTCCATCCCCAGCCATTTAAAATTTCAGACAGGGTCTCCCTAAGTCTCTAAGTTGCCAGGCTGGGCTGCAATTTTCGATCCTCCTGCCTCAGCCTCCTACCGAGGTGATATTGCAGGCTGTACCCCACCGCAGCTGGCTGGCTCTGGTCCTCTGGCTCTGTTGAATTTCACTAATAAGAGGCTGTCTCAGCCCCTGCCCTGGGCGGTGCTCCCACGGGGCGCAGGCCCAGAGCAGGCACTCATGAGGTCCCTTCCGGCAGCGCCGGGTTCAAGCTGGACGAGGATGCTGCACCCATCAAGCGCTGCCCGAAGTGCAGAGTCTACATTGAGCGGGACGAGGGCTGCGCGCAGATGATGTGCAAGAACTGCAAGCACGCCTTCTGCTGGTACTGCCTGGAGTCCCTGGACGTGAGTGGCGGGCTGGGCGAAGTGGGCAGCTGGGCCCGGAGAGCGTGCGGGGCCCCTGAGCTGGGGCAGTGCACGGGTTGCTGTCTGTGTGCACGAAGACGTCCATCCGCTGCGTGTGGGGAGCCCCGGTCCTGGATCCGGTCGGCCCAGTCGGAGGCCCGTGAGGGAGACCGAGGACCTGAGGCCTGAGGGAGAGGCCGGGAGCCCTTCCTGCGGCCGGGAGTCCAGAAGTCTGACTTCCTGCAGAGCTGAGCCGGTCGCGGTGACCCAAATCCCAGAACCCAGGGCGCCGAGGCTGTGCGTTCACGGCCAGCCTGGGCCACACAGAGAGACCCTGTCTCAGGGAACGGAAAGACCGCGGTCCCTGCAGAGCTGGTTCCTGGTGTTTGGGTGGCTGCCTTCTCCCTGTGCCCCAGAGGGACACAGGACGCAGAGGGAGACAGAGCTCTGGGCTCCTCTTCTCTGTGAAGGCCACTGATCCTGTGGACTCCTCCCTCACAACCCCATCTAACCGCCCCCAAATACCCAGCCCCCTGACAGAGACACTCTGGAGCTTAGGGCTTCCATATAGGAATTCTGGTGGAAGGGGCACAAATACTCCACCCATAACCAGACCCTTAGAGGAATAGCAAGGATAAATGTCGGCCGGGAGGGCAGAGCCGGGGTGGGCACTTGCCCTGCTTCCTTAACACCCGCGGCACCTGCATAACAGACAGGAAGTGAGTGTCCTGGGCTGTCCCCTCTGACGGAAGACCATGCCCTCTGTGCTGCCTCCCCCAGTGCCCTCTCTGCCATGGGCATGTCCCACATACCTTTGGCCTGCTGTGCAGCAGGGCCTGCATATGCTTTGTTCCGACCCTGGCCCCCCAGAGCACCTCATACACCCTGTCCCAGCCTCTTCCGGGGGCTCCCAGGCCCACTGCAAACAGTGCTTTTCAACTTCCAGTCCCCGGGGCCGTGGTAGGGGTTGGGTTCCTGCCAGGGGGATGACGCGGGGACTGGAATTTTGGCAGAGCCCATGTGTACATACACTTGCGAGCTGTCATTAAATGGCAGATCTGATCATCTCTTTAAGCACTGTGGTGAGCATCTGTCCAGGCGAATCCAGTGCAGTGTCATGGAGTGCTTGTGTGTCTGTTCCTATACAGCAGAGGTGACTGCATTTGGTTTATCAAGGACAGCCTGAAGCCAGGAGGTCTCTTCCCAGTAACGCAGGGCCTGAGTCTGTGTCTTACAGTCTTGGGGTTCATCTCCCGAGTCTGTTCTTTCTCACCGTGAACATCTAATGGCCCTGGTGCTGGGTGAGAGTCAGGACTGCACATTTAGCTCATGGTGTGGAGCCGGTGAGGAGCGGTGGGCTTACTGTTGCCTGGGGCCTAGTTGGTGACTTTAGAAAGTTTGCTCCTCTTTTTTTTTTTTTTCTTTTGCGGTTTGGGGGATCGAACTCAGGACCTTGTGCTGGTGAGGCAGGCTGGGCGCCACTGAGCTAAATCCCTGGCCCTCCTCCTCAGAACAGCCCTGCAGATGGCCAGGAAGTAAATGAGTATCTTGTTGAGATGGAATATTAAATATGGAAACAGATCTTTGTATTAAGCAATTAGATTTCTGTCTCTTTGGGAGTTGTTCTCTCAAAAGCCCATTGTTCTATTATTAACTTTAAATTACTGAATTTACAGCAGAACCCAGTGCAGAAGTATTTCCATTCTGTTCTGGGGGCTTTCATTTCCTCCTCCTGGTCAAGTTTAACGAATCTGTTGCCAGATTCCTTTTCTTGAGCTGAAGTCAAATGCCCAGGGTGTTCTCTGACCTTGTGCAGTGTGGAGGGCAGGTTTGAGATGACAGTTGAAGGATTGCAAAGTCTGCAAAGTTTCTTTGCATCTTTTTCCCAAATTCCAGGTGTTTTGAAAACTGCTCCCTGAATGAGGACAGTCTCTGTATCCGGCCTGTACTTTACTGCTCGGGCTGTGTTTCCTAAAGCGGAAGGAAGTGCCTGGCTTCTTTCTTACTTCCTACCAAACGGCCCTTGGGGACTCCGCTGGGCACTATTAGAAATGGGTGGGGAAGAGTTTGCTATTTGGCTTGTCCTGGTTTCTGCGGCTCCTTCTGGGAAGGAAGGAGAAAGGAAGCTGGGGTCTTGCTCCTTTGACAGCGGCCCCAGAAGCAGCCCTCCTTGCCTGCCCTGGTCCTAAAGGCCAGCTCCTGCCTCTGAAGCTGCCCGTATCTCGGCCCAGGAGACCCACCGAGTGCTGTTCCTCCATCGAGCTTTCCTTGCAGCCAGGAGCTTCCTGTTTTGCTTTGCAGCAAAGAGCTGCTGAAAATGACCTGGTTTTGCACAAAGCAGTTTTGGAAGGAGAGGGAAGTTACTGTGTGGGCAGTTTATCAGGGACACTCACAGCGATTCCACCCGGGTCAGGGCTGAGGGCCTGGCAGCTGGCCAGGAGCAAGACTCAGAGAAGGTGCCAGGAGGGCGTCTCGGGAGGAGTATTTGCCCTGGCTCACAATTCTTCGTACACCTGGGCATGCAGCAGCTGTCAATCACTCTGAATTGCTCCTGTCTCATCCTGTTGTTACTAGAGCGCCTTTCTGAGGTCCGGAAATGGTGGTAACGAGATCAAATCTGGAGAAAATACAGGCATAGCGCAGGCCTTCTGTTGGGACTTCTACTCCAACCAGAAGGGAGTCGTGGCTATGACAGAGAGCAAGTCCAGAGAGACACTGCCCCCTGAACAAAAGGAAAGGCGTAGCCAGTATGTATAGAAATTGTCTTTGCCATGTTGGGCATCATGGTGCCAACCTGTAATCTCAGCACTCTGGGAGGCTGAGGCAGGAGGCTCAGGAGTTGGAGCCCAGCCTGTGCAACTTAGTCACTCTAGAAAGACTCTGTCTCAAAATAAAAAATAGTGAAGGGCTGGGGATGTAGATCAGTATGAAGGCCCTGGATTTCATCCTCAATATCAGACAAAGAAAGAAAGAAAAAACTGTTCCTCCCCAAGTTCCTGTAAGGTCAGACTGAGGCACGATTGAGACCATCGAGGCAGGCAAAGTTCAAGCAACTGGCGGAGAGTTTATTGCCGTCTGGGTGCAGATGGGCCAAGGGCTTTTTGCCCTCCTGAGAGGAGGGTGTGCACAATTGATATGGGGGAGTTTGGGTAAGGGAGGGGGCGCTGGCCGAGAGGGTGGGAAATTTTAGAGTCCCATGGGCGGTGGGCCTGGGGCTGGCGGATAAACAGGGCGGTGGTGAGAGCGGCAGGGCAGCAGCTGGCTTTCTGTTATCTCTGTGCTCCTGTGGATGCGGGGAGTGGGTCTGCTTGGGCGGGGTCCAGTCCAGGGACCTGTCAGTTCCCGTCTGGTTTCTCCCTGCAAATAAAAGATTCAGACTTTCAGAGAGCACGGGTCCGACCGCCAGTGCCTGAGCTGAGCTGTGGAGACCTCAGAGGTCTTTGTGCATTGAGGTGAGGCAGCGCTCCGTGTTGGCGCTGTTGAGCGTGTAGCTGTGGGCCTACACACGGTCTGTGGGTCTCCACGCGTGTCCCCGTCCTGCGTCCTTTGGTCATCCTGATGACTCAGTACTCCTCTTCCTTCCCCGGCCCCTCTGCTGCTGTAGGCAGGCTGCTTGTGAGCGGCTGTGCTGTCCCAGCACTTGCTGGTCACAGGACACGGCTTCTTCTCACTGGTTCACAGAGCACAGTAGTGGTGAGCACTTATCCCATTGTCACCTGCCCCGCACACCTTTGTCCAGGTCCTGCAGCATTTCTATGAGCTGGATTTTTTTTGTTTTGTTTTGTACTGGGGATTGAACCCAGGGCCTTTGCACTGAGCTATGCCTCTAACCTTCTTTTATTTTTCACTCTTAGACAGCATCTCTGTAAGTCACAAAGTAGCTCAGGTGAGGCTGAAACTTGTGATCCTCCCACCTCAGCCCCCAAGAGTGTTAGGACTACAGGTGTGCACCACCATGCCCAGCTGTTGGGATTCCTGCTACCTTTTTCCAGAAGGAAGTCGAGGGAGGGGTTATCAGTATTTCTTCAGAGCTCCTGATTGGTGAGCAAGGGACCCAGTGTAGGTCTCTGACCTTTTATACCTGGGGGGGATGCTTGAAGCCCGATTTCCACAGGAGGCACTAAACCCTGGGGAGCTAGCTGCTCCAGGGTTTATTTTTGCCCTAGGTGGTTGTAGCTTTCTATGGCTTGTGCCATTGTTCATGTCCCAGTGTGAGTTTAATGAGACTTCTGTGACCAATAGCAAGGGAAATGTTTCCTACCACAGAAACCATGCTAGATTCCTAGCAGTGCCTCGTGTCCTTGCCTTCAAGGGCTTTATCAGTGCCTTTAATATCACTGGTAAACACATGTATGTTCTGAGGGGTAGGAGACTGCCTCAGCCAGGCGACAAGAAAATACAGCTGCTCAGTGTGTGTGCCTGTGTTCCTGGAGATGAAACCCAGTGCCTTTAGAGTGAGCTCCATCCCCAGCTCTTTTGTCTTTTATTCTGAAGCAGGGTCTTGGTCAGTCCTGAAGTTACCCAGGCTGGGTTTGAACTTGTGATCCTCCTGCCTCAGCCTCCCAGAGTGACAGGTGTGTGCCCCCAGGCCTGGCTAAGAAAGCCCATCTTGGATGAGCAGTCCTTGTTTTCGGGAGACCATGCTGAGCGGGGGCAGCTCCCTCTGGGCGGAGGGCAGAGGTACCAATCTGCAGATCTTGCGGTGGGAGAGCCCATCCTCCCTGGCCAGAAACCCCGAAGCATGAGCCACCCCAGCGTCTCTAGGAAGAGGAAGCGGCTGCTTGGGATGGGTGTGAAGCCTGGGCAGCCTGTGGGCTGCACCACATGGGGTCTGGTCTCTGGGGGCTGCTGAGACCCAGTGAGAGTTTGTTCACCAGGAAAAGGGAAGAAAGCACTGAGGACAGCAGGGTCCAGGCGTGGATGGAATGGGGAAAGGACACCAGGGTGTCTGTGGCCACTCAAGTCCACTTGCTTGCTGCTAACCGAGCCCAGGGGTGACACTGATTGTGGAAAAAAGGAAGAGGGCTTTATTCCCAGCCAGCTCTGAGGAGGTGGAGGAGCCCATCGCCTCAGTGGCTATGGGGCAGACTGGAGACACCTCGACCAGCTCCCTCCCCCGCCCCTCTGGGCGGAGGAACCTGGACCCCCAAACCCAGGGTGCTGGACTGCATTTTAGTCCCCGCCCTCGGCTGGGAGAGGAGGGGGCGGTTACACCCAGGAAGAGGAAGTGCACAGAAGCCACTGTCTCTAAAGGAAATAAAACCCCACAGGAGTCCTTCGTGGGAAAATGGGTGCTCCTTGGGACCATAACGTTTAGGGAAATAAATCAGACACACGCGCTTAAGTTTCACATGGTTTCTCTTATACGAGAAACCCAGAGCATAAATACACTACGTTCAAAGGTAAAATAAGAGACAAAGAATAGGAAATAGGGAGCTGGATCTCCTCCAAATGGGAAGAGGACTGAGACGGTGGGCGTTGGAGGAGGAGAGGGAAGGGGATGTAAAAAATGAAGCCGTGTGATGTCCATGCCCCAAGCCCCACAGGAATGCCACCCTTACACATTGTGAACATAATGAAAAGAAGAATTTTTTAAATTAAAAAATAAGAAATAACTAAAGGGAAAAAACCCCCTAACTTTCAGAGTTGCATTTGCCGCGCATAGCATAGTATGCCATGAGCAGGGACTTGTCGCCAGGGCTGGGAGGGAGGCCCTGGGAGCCGTGCCGGCCCTGGTTGCCAGTGGGCCCCTCCGCACCAGCTCTTCAAGGCTTTTAAACCAGGCAGCACAGGGTTGGCTTGTTTGAGAAAAACGGTTACAGAACCTTTTTGAGAGCTGTGGCGTGAGAGACCAGGATGGGCAGTCCGGGAAGCAGGGCTTGAGAAAGGCACTTGTGGTCTTTGGAGATGAGAGCAGTAAGGTCGAGTCGGAGGGAAGAGCACTCAGGAGCCCGGGTGGATGAAAGTGGCCAGATGTGGCTTCGTCCTAGACTGAGGTTGGGCTGGAGGGGCGGGAAGCCCACCGGTCCCGCCTTTGACAGGCGTGGATCTGGGATGGAAGATAAGGTCAGCGGCCGAGGACATTTCCAGCCTCCAGGGGGCCCTGGGATTGCACCGTAAAAGCCAGGATGCTGCTGATGAGCGTGGGTGTCAGCCCCGTGCTGGGGAGCATCCTTAGGGAGAGGGTCTGGGGAGGACGGTCCTGGAGGCCCAGATGGACGGGGCCCCTGGAGGGGATGCTGGCCGGGTGTCCCCATGAGCACCCAGCAGGAGGACATGGCTCAGTCTGGACTCCACTCAGTCGCGGTGGTTGCGGGGACAAGATGTTCCCCGCTGTTCCTTGCAGAATGGGAAGCTCATATGGGTCCTAGTGTTGGAGGGTGCACTTTGAGGGGGGAAGCTTGCGCTGGTGGGGGACCAGGGTGAAGCACGCAGTCTGATCTCAGGAGTGACCCTGTTGGGGTGGCGCTGGGAGGTGAGACACAGCCAGGCCCCGGGAGGAGCTCTGGGGAAGGATGGACCTGGCCCGTCGGTAGCCAGCGTGCAGTCCACTGTTCCCTGCAAGCCCAGAGCAGAGCCCGGGTGCAGGAACCTGCTTGGGACCAGGGAGTAAAGTTGGACTCACAGCTCCTTGTGCATCAGGCTGGCCGTGCTCACTGGGCTGCTCCTGGGCAGTGACAGCTGCCCGGGGTGAGGGCTACCGGATGTGCCTTCCCCTCTGTCCCCACCCTGTCTCCCTCTGTCTCCACTTCCTATCCACAGGGTAAGGAAGGGCAGCTCAGGCCTCTGTTCACCGCTGCCCTTTTCTGGCTTCACAGGACGACTTCCTCCTGATCCACTATGATAAGGGGCCCTGCCGAGACAAGCTGGGTCACTCCCGGGCTTCTGTGATCTGGCATCGGACACAGGTGAGAGGTCGCTCACCTGGAACTTTGATCTCGGGAGAGGGAGAGTGTGTGAGTGCCTGGGAGTGCATTGTGTGTGTGTGCTGTATGTGGTTTTTAGAAGCTTGCCAGTTGGTGGGCAATCTGCTCTACAAAGAGGCTGAGCTGGAAATGTGGCTCCTGCTGGCTCCTCAGACTTAATGCTTGTGTGGTACTCATGACCTTGGCTGTGTGTCTTTTATCCATGGGTATCGCTGAATGCAGAGTTTCCTAGATGAGCTGGTTGCTACCAGGAAAGGATGACAGGGGGTAGTGTGATGGGTTGGTTTGTCATCTGTTAGTCAGTGAGTTGCTTGGGGTGTGGATTCTATCTCAGTAAAGCTGTTATGTATAAACAATCCAGACGCCTCCTGGGGGCCTGCTGTGCAATGTACACCCCACTGCCAGCATGGGCTGCCCTGGGGTCCTGGAGTCAGCCTTTCCCAGCGGACATCCATGACTTTGATCCTGAGTTCTCCACGGTCAGGGCTCCAGGCAGGTGTGTGGGGCTTTGGGAAGCCCAAGGCCTGGTGGCCAGGGTCTGTGGGGCGAGTCGTGCTGTCCTTCGGCAAGCTGCAGAACAGGGAGCACGTGACAGGCTACTTCCCTGCCCCCAGAAAATGTGTGGGTTTGCTGTCATGCGTCTCCTTTCTCCCTGGACCCCTCCAGACAGCTCCGTGCTCTCCCTGCCCCTCTTTCTGGCCCCTGCTGCTGCTGCTGCTGCCTGGTCCTGTCCCCGTCTCTTCCTCTGTGTCCTGCCTGGCACATGTTGTGCTGCAGGTTTCCGGGAAGTCATGGTATTCCGCTCCTTCACCGCAGCTGTGATTCCTCAGCCCTTGAGTGGGATTTGGAGGTGGATTCTGCTGGGAGCCCATTCAGAGCATGGTCAGTTCCTCTGCAGCTGGTGCATCCCGTGACCTCTAGGTGGACACTTCCTGTGGGCGAGGTGCTGCGCGGTCTGGCCACATGGGATGGCCCACAGAGCGTGTGTGCTGGTTTTCCCCGTGGAGTGAGTGGGTAACTGCTCTCAGAGCTCAGGGCTTCCCATGACAGGTGTCACTTCATATGTGTTGGGCACCAACCCCCAGGAGCCTGGATGACTGCCCACCCCGTGGCTCCTGCAGGGCCGGATCCTGAGCCTGACACTTATTCACAGCATGCTCACTGATTAGTTTTGCTTTGTGATATTTGCCTCTCTCTCATTTCCTGTCTGCTGCTTCGGGCAATATCTGCATCTCCTTGTCAATATTCAGTCATAGCTGGATCACCCAGCTTCTCAGACGGCGTGCAAAATAAGATGCCAGACAGAGGGGAAACCAAGATGGCACCTCGGCGGCAAGAATGAGGGCTTTTGGTCAAGGACTTAGGCCTGGATTTGACTGCAGAGCATGTGTGGCTTTTTTGAGACTGACCACCCTGGACCAGGCAGTAGAGATTCACAAATGAGCCTTCCAAATAAGACCTTGCTGTGTGTTCTTATTGATTCCGAGATAGTGCTGTGTGTGAGATCTTCTCAGAGCGGTTGCAACCGTTCTATGTGATTCCATGCCGGATGTTATGTTATATTATGTTTGGTAAATGAACATTTCCAGCTGGGCAGAAGCAGTGGGTTCTTAGCATCAGCACCATCTAATGTTATCAATGCAGTGTGACACCATTTATCATACACAGTCTTTATAAATGTCCGTATTTTGCACTGTGTGTGTGTGTTGATTTTCAGGAGAAATTGAAGTCAAGGTAACCTTTCTTTCACACATCTGGGATGCTTTAGTATAGTAGGCTATTTTGGAGCTGATAATGGCCCTCAGAGATCTTTAGGCTCATTTGTTTATTTTACAGCTGAGAAAACAGGCCCATGGAGAAGTGTAGTTGGAGTGAGAACCACATGCCCAGTGTGTCCATGTACTCACTGCTCTGAACACCAGGTGGTAGGCTAGCCCCATGTTCAGATCTCATGTCTGCACTCTTCCACCTGGGGGTGTGTGGCTGATTGGAAAGGCTGTGCAAAAAGCAGATTCCATACTCTTCTGAACATGTCTGCACTTGCAGCCCATTCCTTTCAGCATTTATGTATACCTAGGGATTCTTTGTTGTACACCAGCCATCTCCTCATCTCTGTAGTCTTGGCCATCTCCCACTGGGAACCCTTCTTTCCTTTAGTACATGTCACAGCTGTCACTTGGAATCCTTTCTGACTTGGAAGCTGATGGCAGTGTCACTAAGATGTACCTTTGTTGGCTGATTAAATCCTGGTCTTTACCAGATGGAGTGTTCCTTGGGACCAAGATTTTAGGTGCCTTTGTGTTTGCAGCACCTACTACATTGTCTGGCTCAGGCTGGCTGTTGGGTGGGGAGGGGCTTGTTGGTTAATTGGTTGCATAGATGGATGGATGGAGGGAAAAGAAGGGAAGGGAGGATATGGGAAATGAAGGGAGGGGAAAAGTGAAGCAAAGGATGGATGGTTGGGTTGGATGGGTAAGTGGTAGGATGGATGGACGAATGGATGGATGAATAGGTGAATGAACCCATAGGTGGATCGTTGGTTGAATAGATGGGTAGATGGATAGATAGGTGGTTCTATGGATGGATATATACATGGTGGATGGGTGTATGGTTGGTTGGATGGATGGATGGATGGATGAGCCCATAGGTGGATCGATGGTTGAGTACATAGGTAGATGGATAGATAGGTGGTTCTATGGATGTATATATGCATGGTGGATGGGTGAATGGATGGTTGGATGGATGGGTAAGTGGAGGGATTAAAAAAAGAGAAGGGGAATAGAGGAGGAGGAGATGCAGTGGAGAGGATAATGAAAGGAAAGGAAATGGGTGATGGATGGAATTTTGGTTGGATGGGAGAGTTGACGGGTGGATAGGTAGATCATGATTAGAGGGAGGGAGGGAGGGATGGATGGATGGACAGAGGTATATAGGTAGATGAATCCATGGGTGGATACTTGGTTGGATAGATGGGTAGATGGACAGATGCTTGGGTGCCTGGAAGGGTAGGTAGATAGGTAGATGAATCCTTAAGTGGATAGATGCAGGATGGGTGCTTCTGTGGATGGATAGATGAATGGTAGGTGGATGATTAGGTGGTTAAATGTCTGATTGGATAGATGTAAGGATGGATGGATGGTAGGTGGTTGTGTGGCTTATATTTCAGCTATGGAACCTGCAAACAATCCCTTCTTACTTCTTCTCTTTGATTTCCTTCTTCCAGGTCGTGGGCATCTTTGCTGGATTTGGGCTCCTGCTTCTGGTGGCTTCTCCCTTTCTGCTCCTGGCCACTCCCTTTGTACTCTGCTGCAAGTGCAAGTGCAGTAAAGGTGATGATGATCCACTACCCACCTAGAGAAAGAGGCTCCAAGAAGGAGACTCTGATTTCCAGAGAATGTGGCTCTCCCCCACCCCACCCCACTGTCTCCCTCTCACTAAGCATTTTTCTTGCCTTATGTGCTCCATTGAGCTTCACAGTGTCAGGTTGGATGCCGTGATTTCAGGGACCAATGTCAGAATGTTCAATAAGGCCTCGGCTGAGGTCACCTAGGCACGGGGGAGGCAAGGCAGACATGGTGGGCACACCCCACAGAATCAGCCTCTTTAGACCTGACCAGTGATGTGGGAAGAAGCACTCTAGGCAGTTTTCTCCCCATGGAGTGGACTAGGAGTGTCCAGTGGGGACTTAGGAGACCCTAACCAAGCGTGGTCCATCTCCTCTTGACTTCAAGATGGCACCATCCTGTTGGGAGAAGTCTTTTAAGGATCACAGCTCTCTTCAGATGGAATCCCATTACTCCAACTTGAGAAAAGCAATCTGTTTAGGACAACTGTTTTTATTCCTAATGGCATTTAGTAACATCCTTTTTAGAAGGCTTTTTTCTTTTCCGAACTGAGTAGTGAAAATCAACAAGGTGCATATAAACCATCCTATGCCTTTCTTGAAATGTACATTTTAAGAAGTTACAGTTAAATGACTTTTCTGGCTTGACCATTTTTCAGGAGATTAGAAAGCCTTATGCACTCTGTGTTTTTCTTGAAACTTGCTGTAATAACTTTTTGAATGCTGTAAGCTGTGTACTGTTATAAACACAGTTCCTGTATTTGTTGCATTTCTCTGAAAATATTGACATGCTTAAAGGAACATCTCAGCTAGATTTGCCTTTTATTCCTTCTTTGGTGATTCAGCTCATAAAGTTCATCCCTTCTCATCCAGGCAGCGGCAAATACTTTTTATTCATGTCTTCTAAGCAAGTGTTTTACTTGGATGCGGTTCTGCTCAGAATCACCATGGTTTAGCCTCTTGCCCCAGTTTTCAAGTCGTAAGAAGAGAATTGCATAATCTATCCTCAGACACAGGGCCTCCTGCCAGAGCCTGGGGGAATTTTGGACACCAGGCAGGAGTTTTCTGGATTTCCACATTTTTTAAATGCTTTACTTAATTTTGAAAAATCATGTGTCTCACACAGTTTCAAGTCCTCTAGCTGGCCAGTTTGCCCTTGCTGTGAAAAAAGAAAACCTTCCATTTCCCTTAATTGTTTTGAGGTGGGGATTTTACCTCTTGGACCTTTATAGGGTGGGTGGTGTGTGACTGTTTCCATGGTAATGGTGCACAGATCCATAGCAAGACACAAGTTGTTGCATCATTTGACTTCAAAAAGTGGAGCGAGTGTTTTCTTTACGGAGAATTGACTTCCAAAGCCAAGTGTACTTGTTGTGAGCAAAAGGAATATGTTTCAGGTTTATAACAGTAATTAAAAAACTTGAAAGTGACTACAAGGAAGTAAAACAAAAAAGTCCTTTTCTCTCATTTGCTCATTGGAAGCACATCTGGTTGTTTTTTTTTGTTTTAGTACCAGGGATCAAACTCAGGTCCTTGCTGGGTGGGCAAGTGGCAGAACCACTGAGCTAAATTCCCGGCCCTACAAGCACATCTTTAAAAGGTGGTTGTCTTGTGTGTGTGTGTGTGTGTGACTCCACATCCCTGTATTCAGCTCGGGCCCTCTTCTTCTCTATCTAGAAATTTCTTCTTTATTTCTTGACAGTGAACAGCTGCAAAGAAAGCGAACCACTTCTGTCTTCACCTCTAGTCCTGATTCTCTTCATGAAAGTAAAGTCATTTTGAAGATTAGCCCACATCAAAACTGTGTCCAGAGTTCTCCTTGTGATTGCAGTGTGAAAGTTGAGTAATAAGTAAGGTCGTGGCTGTGGCCGTCTTTCTGGGAGAAGCCCGGCCGTGGGCTTCTACACAGCTGGGGATGTTGGGATGGGTGACCAGCTTTGTGCCTTCCTCAGTGGTGGCTCTAGACCTCAGCCTGAAGTTCATAGATGTGGCCATCTGGCCACTGCCCTTTAAAATGCCTATCAAAGATGACAGGCCTGTGGCCCTTGGCCCTATTTCCAGGGGCCCAAGGGCAGGTCTGCATGATGCCCAGCCCCTCCAGTCCAGTGCCTGAAGCCATACCGTAGTCCTTGCCCTTGGGCTGGGAGGAAGAGCCTCGGAAGGTTTCGTCTCCAGGGCAGCAGCTCCAGTACCCTCACTCCCAGAGGGCCAGGGTGTCCTTTTGTCTCGGGGGAGTCTCTGGCCTGACCATGCACACCTGTAGCCCCAAGCATCCTTGTGCCTTCACCTGTGACATGTTTTGCAAATGCACGGTTTGACCCAGGTAGGGACCACAGCAGTTTGGGGACAGCTGGGACCATCAATTGGGCACTGCCAGCTATGAACTTCCGTGTCAAGCACACCTCCATCTGCTCAGTGTGACTTAGTAATAAAATTAAAACTGCCCCTTCCCTCTATAGACAGCAGGATCCCACTGCGATGTGTATACTTACATTCTCTGGTTGGCCTCCTTGGGTTTAGAATGCCATGTCCGTTTGTTTCCGGGATGCAGTCTTAGCCATGCTTGGTGTAAAATGCAAATAGAAGTTGGGAAGGAGAGCTTTGGTCCCACTGTCTCTCCCCAGTGAGACCAGGGGAGTTCTAGATTCAGTAGATAGACTTGTTCCTGTTTGCCAGCATGGTTTCTTCAAGTGAAAGGTAAAGTTGGTTTTGTTAGGTGCTTTACACTTGGATGGCCAGAAGCACTTGATGGCCACTCATTTAGAGCCTGTTAAGCCCTGGGGACTGGGAGAGACCCCTGACGCAGCCATTGTGCTGCAGGGTTGACCAGCTGAGGATCTTAGAGGAAGTAGAGGACATAGATGACCCAGCAGTTATCTGAGGCCCTTTGGCAAGTGGCCCTGTTGCCAGGTTTCACCGGATGTGCCTGATCCTGTGACCCAGCCATCTGGGCTTTGCACCTCACAAGGGGCTACTGGATTGAAAGACAGTCATTGTTGATGCTGTGGACCAGAGATAAACTGGCGCCCAAGCTAAGCCTGGCACCACATAAATTACTGTGGACATCAGCTCTCCCTCCAGAGCTCCCTGGAGGTGCTCGGGCCAAGGAACTGGCATCTGTCACCTCTGCACCTGTTTCAAGAGGAACAAATTGTGCAGCATGTTACTCCTTAAAACTAACTTGGATTGGGCATGGTGGCACACTATAATCCCAGCACTTAGGAGGCTGAGGTAGGAGGATTACTGTGAGTTTGAGGCCAGCCCGGGATACATAGTGAGTTGAAGGCCAGCCTGAACTACATAGCAAGAACCTGTCTCAACAAATAAACAAACACAATGAATGAACAAACAAAAAAACAACAACAAAAATCCTGGCTTGGGACCCATGCCAATAATTCCTGACAAGAACACAGGGTCCCTTGTGGGGTGAGGGTTTGCCAGAGACACAAAAATGACATCAGGATGAGTTTTATCCTTTTCACTTCTGTTATTAAAGGAAAAAGTTATTAACAATTAGAAAAGAAAAAATTTTCTCTTGGTAGTCTTTAAAAATGAGGGGATTGGAGAGAACCAGGGTGGGCTTTTGGGATATTTCGCAGATCCCCACTTATTAACCAACACACCGGTGTATATTTATCTCTGTAAATCATAAACCGTGGAGGGAAAATATTTTGCATGTATACAGCTTCATGAAAGGCTCTTAAGAAAATACCAAAGCTTGTTTCTTCCTTATAATCAACCTAAGCCCTTACGAAAATACATAAAACAAAGAGATTTAATGGATTATTGTCAGAGGCCCCAAACGAAGCAGAGTGGGCTACACTGAGGTCATTGCTACTGCATCACAGCCAGGACACATGCTGTTTTATATTTCGGTCCCAGGGCCTCTCTCTAATTTGTGTCATCTCGTCTCCCACCATTGTAGGAGCCTTCAGGTAGGGTAGCTACGTCTTTATTTCTCTTCTTTGCCCACTTGGCTATGGGTGTATTTTAATCTTGTATAAAAATATGCATGCAAGAGTCATGCACACCTAAACATTATGTATTTGACATGTGGCGATCGAACAAAAACAGCGAATTCATTTTCGTGTCTTTTGCAACGTCAGTCTGTTTCGTGCCACCGACACTGTGATGTACAAAAGCCCTGTTTGAATGCCTTTTTCTTGTTGCATTTTGTACTTTGGAATTCCACAGAAATGTCTGACTTGTAATTTCAATACACATTTTAAATGTATTGCGTCTTAGGTAGTCTGTTCCCCTTTCAAAGGGATTTGTTTTTAAAGATACTTTGGCTGGAATATAGGTGACTTTTGTAAATCCTTCTCAGCTCCTCTTTTGTAAAGATTGGGTGTGGGGGATGAAGGAGGAGGGCATGGAGGGCCCTTGTGCCCCTGCGTGCACCCAGTTCATCTGTGGAGTTTTTCTCCCTCGGTGGTGGTGGTGGGGTCTCACCTCACCGAGGCAGAAATGATTTGACCTGGACCATTGAGTAAGTGAGCATGTCTGGCCACACCCCGGCTGTTTCCTGTGTTGCCCAACCAGGGAGCCTCCTGCATCCACAAGGACAACTACCAGACCACCCTGCCGCCTTTGACTAGCAGCATCCTACAAGCCAGCATCTTTTTCTGCTGGAGGAGAGAAAGCAGAATAAATATGGATACTTCTGATTCACTAAGAAATACAATCATTATTCGGTATCCGCAGGGCGTGGGATCCAGGAACCGTCTCAGATTCCATACTCTGCAGTCCTTTGTCTAAAATGATGCATTGTTAGCACACAGTGCACACACATCTCCCTTATACTTTCTGCCATCTGTAGATTACTCATAAAACCTAATACAATGTAAATGCTATGCAAATAGTTGGAGATATTTTGTTCCTTTTTTTGGTGAAATAGTTGCTATTATTTTGGGAATAAACACAAGAAAGAAAGTTGCACATTCAGCACAGAAGTGCTTTGGGTTTTTTTGCTGGATATTTTCAATCTGCTGACACAGAACCTGAAGATAAAGAGAACCTGCCAACTCCAACAGTGACCTGAAGATGAGAGCATTTCACCTTGATTTTCATCTGCCTCATCTACATTTGATGAAAGAATGTAGAACTCATTCATTAACATGAAACTGAAGGCCAGAATAGGCAAGGATTTACCCCTCAGTGGGAAAGATTACTAAACCCAAGAAGGAGGGAGGAAGGAAGGAAGACAGGATTTAGTAAGTTGCCCAAAGCCACCAAACAGCATAATAGCAAGAGCTTGACAATAATGCTCAGCAGGGCCTCCCTGGAGGAAGGTGTCAGCCAGGTTGGGCTGGGGCTCTGCCTTGCTTGGACTTAGAGGGATGAACCACACCATAAGCATCTTTCCTACTATGTTTCCATGACAGCAAAGCTCTCCATAGGAAAGGTCACTTTGGAAGTGGACAGTCCCCACAATGTGTGATACACTATGAGGTATTCCTAAAAAATAAAATGAATGACTTAATTTTTAAAAATACTGCAGTAAGAGACACAGTGCTATGAATCCCCCTCAAAATATTCCCTCATTTCAAACACACTCATTCCATGGTTCTTGCCACTTTCTGCAGCAGCTCTGGAGTCCTCTTTCCTGAGGGTCTTTAGCTGCACTGTCCTGGCTGCCTCGATGTCCTGAATGGATTCAAAACGTGTCCCTTTCATGGTCATTGTGACTTTGAGGAAAAGCCAGGAGTCACACGGTGCCAGATCTGGTGACTAAGGTGGAGGAGAACACAGTGTCATGTTTTTAATTGACAAATTGCTGTAAGCATTTGATCAACAAGGGGTGTTCAAAAAAATACAGTGAATGTTTTAAGTAAGATAATTTATTACAGTAAAAACCACATTGCCATTAATCCCCTCAAAATACTTTCCTTTGGCTGGAACTCAGTCCATCATTTTTCACAATGTGTGTTTTACTCTTAATAATTAAAAATTTTAAACATTCTGGGTATTTTTCAATCATGCCTCATAAAAATGAGCCAGAGTGGAACTGAAAATCATAGACATAAATGATGGCAAAACCCAAACCCGCTGAGCCTATTGTGGAAGACACTGACTAAGCTAAGGTCAAGTGTGAATGCAGATGATTGGATGTCCTTGGCACTGCAATGAAAAGATACACAGAGCTTCTCTCCCCTGGGCTCCCAGAGCTTAGGGTGTAGATGGGGGTGGGCAGTATGGAAAGCCCCACTGCTGGATGGGAGCACATGGAGAGAGGTTCTTGGGAGTAGAGGAGGGCATGGAAAGCACTTGGAGGAGCAGGCTGCGCCCAGTGGATGGTGTGGAGGGGTTGGTACTGGAATACAGGACCTTTTGACCCACAGGTGGTAGAAGACCAGGCCAATATCACCAAGACTCACACTTCCATGCAGGCCAGGCTTGCTTTGGGGGCCTGCAGCTGAATGGAATCAGCAGTTGGTCGAGAGGCGCCAAGCTGCTCAGGGAACAGAGTGTTAGGCTTTTGTTGATTTGCTGGGGTGGGCTGGTCTAGTGCTTCCCACCGGCTAAGGGCACGGTTCCAAAGGATGGCTCTTCTGAGGGACTTGGCCCCTGGCTGGTCTCGAGGCAGGAGGTGACTAAGGAAAAGGCTGGGGGAAGAAGGGGTCAGCGCACTTTGGAGCCCACTGTCTTGGCAGGTCTGAGGCATCAGGGAGCCAAGGATGTGGCTGGGAAAGGAGGGAGGGCCTGCCTTGCAGGCCACTTCCTGGGTCTGGATCCACCTTCTAAGTTAGATGTTAGCCCCGGACCAGGATGCCCAGAGCTAAACTCCACAGAAAAGGTAAGGGCTAACTCACCAAGTTCATAGCAAGGCCCAGGCAGGCACCCAGTGGTCTTCTGCAGCCTTGGATGACCCAGCCCTAATTACCGTGTCACTGACTATGCAGATTTGACTTCTGTGGAATGTGGGCTTCATGACAGTTCCTCCTAGGGCCATGAAAGGTTGCAAACTCCACTGCTTGACAGAGGGTCTGAGCTAAGCTGCTCATGGGCAGGAGTCAAACCTCAGACCAACCCCTCCATCCCACCCCAAACCCTAGGGCTTCAAACCCTCAGCTCCAAGCCCTCCTGGTACCCTAAACTTGGAAACTGTTGTTCTCGTCACTGGCACTCCCACCCTGTGGAGTGGGTCTTCTTTTTCTCTTTAATATAATTCATCGATCCTGCTGCCACTCTTGGATGTCCTGCTCTTGTTTGTTTAGGACATCTGGAACCTGGATGAGCCCTCACTCTGGTGACAGTCACAGTCCACAGTCCTGGCGGCTACTCAATCTTGGTGTAGCTGCTGTCATTGTCATTGTCCTGCATCCACATCTGGCCCTGTGGATCTGCACCCTAAGATGGGGCTACAGGACTTCTGGTGCTTGAGATTCCTTGGCTTCTGAAAAGCTACAAGGCTAAGGGACAGAAAAGAGGGGAGAGAGAAAGGAAAAGAAAATACATGCTACTCCAGTGGGCAGTAACCAATTGCCCTGTGATATAGTCTGGAACAAAACCTACTGAATGATCAGCATGTCTCTGTGCAGAGTGGAGTAGAGTTGGCCCATGGTTAAGGCAGCAGAGGAGATGGACACAATGTGAAAACAGAGTTGCCTTGCATCCCACCAGACCTCGCTGAGCTCATGAGAGGCCAATATTTGTAGTACAAGTGGCCCCTGGCTCTCCCAGAAGTAACCCAGTAACTGTTTTCGGGACCCACATATCAGACTGTATCATTGGCTGTGTGACCTCCAAACCAGGTGATTTCTATGCTGACTAAGAATGAGGGAGGCTAGAGGGCTTATTTGGGATTTTTCTTGGACACAGTCGCTCCTGTCCTGAGAACACTCAGCTTCCGTGGGTCCATCACGGTCTTGTGATGAGTCTGTTGGAACAAGCCAGGCTTCCCAGGGAACCATTGACTGTGCCCAAGGCTGTGTTCTGTTCCCCTCACCTCTGTGTCACCATAGTGTTCTCTAAGTGAATCAAAATGAGTAGCACAAGGGGTGATCAAAATAGACAATGAATGTTTAAATTTTAAAAGTATTACAGTAAAATACACATTGCTGTCAATCACCTTCAAAATCCTCCCCTCTCATCTTTGAACACACTCATCCCATCATCTTTGCCATTTTCTGCCACAGTTCCTGCAGTCCTCTTTCCTGAGGGTCTTTACTAGGTGTAACGGCCGCCAAACACCATCCAACACAAAGGCAGCTCATAAAAACACGATGCTGTGTCCCCACCCACCTTAGTCATCTGATCCAGCGCCGTGCACCTTCTGGCTCTTCCTCATAGTCAAGATGACCATGAAAGGGAGATGTTCTGAATCCATTCAGGACATAGAGTCAGCCAGAACAGCGCAGCTGAAAAAAGACACTGGTACTTCTTGTGGAGTATGGAGGTAAGAGATTGGCAATGCAGGTATGAGGAGGTAGTGTTTTCAGAATAATTGCACAGTGGCTGGATATAGTTAGTCCTCCATCAATATGTATTGCTTGAGTGAACAAATAAATAATCATTCATATGGTTGCAGTCCAGGGATGAGGTGAAATCAGCAGGACATAAATTCTCAGTCAATCCTAGGGGCAATAGAGGAGAGATGGCTGATTAGGAAGAGAACCTCTGAAGAATTTTTCCCTGATTCAGCTGAGCCCAAACGATCCTGAATTCTGACTACCGTGGAGTCCTCAGAGGACGGAAAGAACAAAGACTCAACTGTGCTCGCTCTCTGGGGGAAAACTTTGCAGGGACCAGAAAATGCGGTCCCAGCTAGAGCTGAATCTGATTCTCTATGCTACACAACTTCTATTGCATTGTTGGTGCACAAGGAATGTTAAATAATAATTTCACGTTTTTATTAATGACAAAGGAGCAATCAGTATGTTAATGAAACTTGCCCATGATACTAAACTGGGATTTATTACAGTGCCACTCAGGCAAGGCAGACAATGGAGATGGACAAAGAAGAGGGAAATTTACAACAGCAAGTTTCCGTTCTGCAAAATACAATCAAATGCACCTGCCAGAAAATGCCTATGGGGACACCAGGAAGCCAGGCGACATAGGCTGAAGGGAAATCCAGTCCTCAGGTGACAGAGTTTGGAAGTGCCAGGCAGGACACTGATTGCTGGACAATCTGCCCTGTGTTCCTTCCTGTTGGAAATGCATTCTGTCCAGGTATGGTGCACACACTGGTCATCCCAGCACTTGGGAGGCTGAGGCAGGAGGATTGCTGCCAGTTCAAGGCCAGCCTGGATTATATAGCGAGTTCAAGTCCAGCCTGAACTACTTAGTGAGGCCCTGTCTCAAAAATAAATAAATAAATAAATTTAAAATGCACCCAACACAAAGTCCCCTCTCTGTGGTTGCATATTGGAGGCCAGAGGTGGGCGAGAGCTCTCTCTGGCCGGGGTTTGAATCTGGTTCTGTATCCCTGGGTGCTTGCAGGCATCTTCCCCACCTGTCTTCCTGCTTCCTCTCTGCTCTGCTCGAACCAGCTCACCTGTGATGAGCTCTACCCATGAGAGATGCTTCTCCTACAAACCAGTGATTGCTTGTGTGGTGAGAGCGAATTCTGCCCATGACCTCAATGTCCTTTCCCCCGGTGCCCCCTGCGTTTCTCCGCCTTCTCCCCCAGGGACACAGCTTCACCACTCCTGTCCCTGGCAGGTGTGACCCCAAGCCCTGTGGGCAGAGCCACGGCTGCAGTCAGGACAGCTGGGCTGGGACACAATGCTTCCCTGCTGCTGTGCACTTCTGAAAATACAAAACCCCTTCTGTCTTTTTCCTCCTTACAAGTCTCTCTCAATCTCTCTCTTTTTTGGGGGGGGGGTGGTTTTTTTTGGTTTTGAGATAGGGTCTCACCATACAGTTCAGGCCGGTCTTGAACTCACTATGTAGCCAAAGCTGGACTTGAATTCACTGTGATCCTCCTGCCTCAGCCTCCTGAGGACTGGGATTATAGGTGTGTGCCACCAATCCTACTTTTTAACCTTTGAGCCCAGCTCTAAATTGGAGCCCTCCCGAATCCCCTGGGGGACCCAACCTACCCTTTCCTCTGCTCCCCTAAGACCCAGAAGCACCTGTACTCCAGCCCTGTGTCCCGTGCCAGTGCGTTGTCCTTCCTGCGGCCACGGTGGGCTGGCCTGGTGTGGGCCTGGCCTGAGACTGGGTCCCTGGTGGGATTACTGCTTTCTGTTTTTGGTGTGAGGACTGAACTCAGGGCCTTCACATTGAGCCACAGCCCCGCCCTTCTAAAACAGGAGCTTGCTAAACTGCTAAGTTGCTCAGGCTGGGCTTGAGTGCAGTCCTCCTGCCTCAGCCTCTCAGAGTGCTGGGATGACAGGAGGGTGCCACCACGACACCTGGCTCTCAGGAGTGTCTTTTCATGTTTTTTCAAGTCAGTAATCCTCAGCTGTGGCAGGAAAGGAGCGCATCCTCTGTGTCTTGATTGTTATTTTTGAGCAAGAGCTGAGAGAAGGAGAATAGTATCTGGTCCATTTCCGGCTTCTCCAGCAGCTGACCCTTTCTTTGCTCTGCGTTCATTCTGCTTTGTCTTGGTTTTGATTGTGTGTCTCTGTGAGCGTGAATGTGTGTAAGTGTGTGCACACGAGAGAGTCTAAAGTGTTTCCTGAGCATGTAGACTGCAGCAAATCTGGGACAGCCGCAAGGTTGACCAATGCCTGGTGGTGTCTAGCAGTGCAGTTCACTGATAGCTCAATTCCAGCTCTCAGGAGGCTGAGTCAGGAGGGTCCAGAGTTCAAGTCCACCCCGGGCAACTTGGTGAGTTAACAAAACCTTGCTTCAAAATTTTTATAAATAAATAAATAAATTAAAAAATAAATAAATAAATAAAAAGGGTTCTCTCCTTTTTTTTTTTTTAACTGTTGGCTTTGTTTTGTTTTGTTTTGTTTTTCCACTCAGTGCAGAGGTCCTGGGTTCAATCTCAAGCACCCCCCCCACCCCTGAGCACACACAAAACCAAAACATTTTGCACAGCTTGTTGTTAGCAGATTTGGTAGAAGTGTTGCAAACAGGCTGTGCATAACGGATTGGCAAGGACAGTTACCTCCTAAAAATGGTGGGGACTAGAGGAAGGAAAGGGAGGGGGATGGACGTGGGACAGGACCGGCCGGCGACTTCTCAGCTGTGATGTTACACATTGCACATCAAGCCCAGGAGAAGGCACGGAGGAGGAAGGGAGGGGAAGGACATAGCAGGAAGTAAGATGTGCTGTGTCCACAGACTAACTTCCACGCATTTACTGCAAACATTGGCTAATAAAAATCGCCTCAAAATTAAATCATAAAAAACAGCAGTGAAGGTTGCATGTGCTAGTTGGCTCTTCAGTTCCTCCAGCACCTTGGCCAGCAGGGTCCCGTGCATCCCCTTGGCCAGGTGGCTGGAGGGAGTGCCTGGCCCTCTGCATTGCAGGTGTTTGTGGGCCTGTGGGGCCCATGGTGAAGAACTCTGCCTGTCCACTCTGATCTGGCTGCTCTCAGTGCCCAGGGTGTCATGGGCGTCTTGTGTGCCCACTGCCCAGAGCCCCTAAATCCCAGGGAATTAGGAAAACCCAAGAAGGTGCTGCCCAGGTTGCCCGCTTTGACCCAGCTGACCTTCTTCCTGGGTGTGGCTTAAACACAATGTGGTCATACACCAGGCACCAGCTGTGCCCGGGGTGGAGTCCCAGACTGCAGTCTGTGCTGACACCCCAAATCCAGGTGGCTTTATGGCCCTCACCTCACCTTTATTCTGAAATGAGAAAGAAGAAATCCTTGGCCAGGGAGAAGCTGTGCAAAGGACACACTGATGACCAGTTGTTTTTTCCTATGTTGCAAAACCATGATTCTTTGCTTTCTAATACTCACCAGAATGGGAGAGATCGGTATCATCAGTACTGTTACTATTTTGTGGCACTGGGGATTTAACCCAAGGCCTTCTTAGTTAGCCTTTTTGTTTGTTTATTTTAAGACCAAGTCTCAGTAAATTGCTACAGTGGCTAGACTGGACTTCAATTTGAGATCCTCCTGCCTCCGTCTCCCAGACTGCTGGGATTCCAAGTGCATGCCACCGTTCTCAGGTAAATCGGTGCTACTCTGTGGTGTTCTACAGGTGAGGAAGTTTAAATCCCGGGGGAATCCATCTGCTCACAGTCAAAACAACCCACCAGGACCTGAGCAGTTCTGCTGACTTCCCATGCATCTCTCCACAGGATCTTCTCATGTCCCCACCACTGCCCACACAGGGGCCAGGGAAGGCGGGGCGGGAGGGCAATGTTTCTAGGGTGCGCACTCCAATAACAGCATGTGTCCTGCTGTGCTTCCAGGGACCCCAGCCCACTTGCCTCCAGTCTTAGAGGGTGAGTGTGGTCTTAGGCTCCTGCTGGCCAGGTTAGTGAGGCCTTGCACCCCAAAATGTGGGCTTGCTTTGCAGCAGGATCACCCCTGCAGGGCTGCCCAGGCATCTACAGAGTTTGCATATGCAACAGTTAAGCCAAGCGGGGAGTTTGCTCCACGTCTCCCTCCAGCATTTCTGTCTTTGCTCTTCCTTTGTCCAGCACAGCACTGAGAATGCCTTTCCAAGAGTTCTGGGAAACAGCCCCACCTGCGCTGAAACTTGCTGAACTCATTTTTTCGTTTTGAGTGAAATTTGCAGAAATTATTTGGGATATTTGCAACCAGTGACAAATGCTCTTCTTGGGCTCTGTGCTATTTTCTTCTCTGCCTGACAGAGCTGCGGAGTTGGAAGCCAAGCTCGCAGGCGTCTGTCTATCTAGTGCTTGCAGCAGCTGTGGTCGTAAGCTGGAAATAAACATGTGTTCCCTGAGAGCTGGAAAGACATGCAGAGTCTTGGGGATGCCCGTGCCCTGTGGGCACTGTCACCATCCAGTTTCCATGGTCTCCTCACATGCTCATAACCCATTTGAGGGGCACAGGATGACATCCAGAGCCCCAGGCAGAGTAGGCAGCTGCTCTGGTGTGGGCTGTACCTGCAGCCTTCTCTCTTGCCATCTGCATGGCCAGAACTCTTAAGCAAAGCTGAAATGCACTCCTGCCTGCAGGGCCCAGGTCCCAGCAGGCTTTACTTCTGGAGACCTCATTCACCAGATTGAAAATTCCCAGTCCCGAGTTCCAATCATTACTAAGGTTCTAACTTGATTCTCTGGAACTGAGCTGGAAATTGCAGGTCCTTCTTCACGCGTGGAGAATGGACATCCCCACCCCACCCGGGAGAAAAACCAGCCCCTGCTGGTGTGGACCTCTGGAATGTTCCTCAGGGCCTTTTCCATTCGCTTTGTACGGGAGCCATGAGCACTGATTCCACAGCCTGCTGAGGTCTCTGTTCCCTTAGAAGTGGGGGAGTCTGAGCAGCAGTGTGCCCAGCAGGTGAAGGAGGGCCTCATGGTGGCAGCTCTGAGCTCCTGACTCGCCCAGCTGCCCTTCGGTTGAGAGTGTCTCCATGCTGGACCCAGAGTGGATCTTGATGCCCCTGCCAGCAGATCCTCAGAGTGTCCCCTCCACCCCTGTGGACATTGTTCCCCCATTCTTCCCCTCCACTCCCAATTCCCCGAGCAGTGTTCCTCATCCCCTAATCTCAGGCCTTTCTTCCCTCCCCTGCTGCTGCCTGTTATGGACTGAGTTGAGCTTCTTCACAAAAGCATGCGTGGAGTCCTCACTTTGGGCCTGGGGACACGACTGGTTTTGCAGGTAGGAACTGCGCTGGGTAATGAGGGTAGAGCGAGGCCGGCAGGGGCTCTGATCCAGCGTGACTGGAGGAGACAGGACACTCGGGATGTCCTGGGGACTCACGTGCAGATGGAGGACCATGAAGACAGCAGGAAAGGAGAGGTCCCAAGGCAACCTAGCTTTGGGTGCTCTGCCTCTAGAACCACGGGAAAATTCATTTATAAATTTCCCTTGTTTTAGGCACCCGGAATGTGGTATTTTTGTTATGACAGCAATGGCAAACAATACAATAACACTGCCAAACTGAACTGTCATTAGGTCTTCAATGACATGCCCATGGGTCCTCTTCATCACCAGCCAGCTTCCTCTAAGGACATCTTGCTCCTTTTTTTTTTCCAGTAGTGGGATTGAACCCAGGGCCTTTTACTGTGAGACAAGTTCTCACCAACTTGCCCAGGCTGGGCTCCAAATTTCTGTCCTCCTGCCTCAGCCTCCCAGGGTGCTGGGATTCCAGGCTGTGGGGCCACCATGCCTGGCAGGCATCAAGGCATTGAGGCTCTGGTTTCCTACCTTGTGCGGCCAGCAGCGTTTCCTGTGGTGGGCTTTGAGCGCCCCCTCCTGTTCGGAAGTGGCCCTTGCAGATTTTGTCCGCAGTCCTGGAGCCCAGCCCTTCACCGGTTCCAGTTCCCTGCTTTTCCAGCCCGCTGTGGTTGTTCTCAGGTCCCATGCATGTGCAGTCAGTCACTGCAGTCAGTCACAGCAGCCAGGCCTGTGTTATCCTTGCTCCGCAAGACTTCCTGCCAGTCTGTCTGCCTGGCACAGCACCGAGGGAGCTACCTCGAAGCACTTAGCTGTCTGTAGCTCCCCTGCCTGGCTCACCCTGAGCTGAAGGAGAGGAGGCTCCTGTGGGAGACACGGTTAGGTTACCTTGAGGGCTAAAACTTCCGTGCTGTCTTCCGGCCACACCGAGCTCTCTGTGTCCAATCCAGGGTAGGGTTAGAACATCAACACCCAGAAACCAGTCGTGTATCAGCTTTCCAGCTCCAAGAGGGACTTCGATGAAAGCACAGAGGGATCAGCTGGGACCAGATGGAGGTAAAACCTTGACAACGCTGGGCTGACCCAGTGGCAGAGACCAGGGAAGGAGCCCCGGGGGAGTCTTGGGGAATTCTGAGGAGAGACACTGATGTGAGGGAGGCCAGTACTTTCCCCTGCAGGCTATGAAATCACAGTGAGCGTAGGGTGAAGCAGAACTTCCAATCTCCCAGAGTCCTGGGGTTGCAGGCACAGGCCACCGTGCCTGGCTTGATTTTCTGCTCTTAAATACAAGATGTACTAGAGCTAGGAAAACATAGAGTGCCATCATATTGTTTTAGACAACTGCATCCATGGAAGGACTCATGTCACTTTGGGTCTTGAATTGCTGTCATAGGACAATGGTGCATTGAAGTATTATTGCCTGTGACACCAGTACCTGGAAGTATCTGGAAGCACTGCCCATCTTCTGGGGGTTCTGAAATAAGGTTTAAAACAGAAATTGTTCAGAATGAAGCTACACTGAGCTTCGATCTACCAACTATGGTCTCTTCTTCTGCTTCATGTTCATCTTTTTCTTATGTTTCTCTTCTGTTTTCTGACCTTTCCTGTGTGATCTCCTTCAAACTTTAGAAGCCCTGATTCTAATCCTTTTCTAACACTAAGGATTCTCGATAGAGTATGCTATCATTCTGCTTCCCCAGAAAGATGTTTACAACTGAAAGGAGCCCATCAGAGAAACCTGCTGTAGACACTCAAGGGAGTGGCACGCAGCCATGTGCCACTGTAACCTGCAGGTTGAGGCTTTCTTTCATCTTCCAAATTCCCAAAGGACACAGACAGAATATTAACCTGATTCCCTCTTTAGCCTTTCCCCCTTGCCAAATGTATCAGTCAACTTTCCTGTCACTGAGACACAATATTCAACACTCACAACTCACAGGAGGAGAGCTTTAATTTAACTCATGTTTTTAGAGATTCATTCCATGGTCAACAGACTCCAAGGTGCAAACATGGCCGATGGGTGGGGTGGAACAAAGCTGCTTGGTTCATGGTGGCCAGGTAGTGAAGCAGGGGAATAGCATGAAAGAGGAAGAGGTCCAGACATGGACCTCAAGATCACGCCTCTACACCTCACCCAGACACACCCAGAGTGTGCTTTACTCACCCGCTAGCTGACTCCCAAACCAATCACAGTGGCAATTAGACTTAACCTTCATATCCATTGTCAGCTGGAATAGACCCAAAGTGCAATGGAGGGAAAAGTTAATGTCTTATACTGGAGGCACAAATCACTGTTCCACATTCAGCTGTGGTTTGCCCAGATCTTGCCTCCCAAGCAAGTATGGCTCAGTGTCCTCTGGAGGGAGACGCCCCATGCCATGGGTGGACCCTAAAGGTAATCAAGAGCCACAATGCCATTCCAGTGCGACTCCTACAAAGCACAGCAGCCTTTCCACACACACAGTGCTCCAAACGCGGCTTTACCAACATCAGAAGTGAAAGAGGCAGTGTCCCCATGAAGGTCATAGACAGGAAGCAGAAAGTGCAATCACGGACATGTTGGAATGAATTTCACAACCCCGGTGCAGTAGGTGAATTTCTTGGGAAACAACTGATCCCAGGTGACAAGAGAAAGAAAATTCAGGAGCAGAGGCTGAGCTCACAGTCCAAAGTCTTCCCTAACAAAACAACAAAACTCAGGGCCTGGGATTCATGGGGAAACTATCAAATATTTAAAAAGAAAAAATTCAAATCTCAGCCATGAAATCATTCAGAAAATAAATGAAGAGTGATATTTTATTTTGTATCATAAGCATGCTGGTATCACCCCAATCTGATAAATCACAATAAAAGAAATTCCTGTGAAGATAGATGCCAAATTATTTCATTAAATCTGGCAATTCAAATCTCAAAATATGCAAAAATATAATTCACCATAGTAACAGAGTAGAAGTTACATAATCACCTCAGCATATATTAAAAAATTGAGAAAAGTAACTTACATTTGTGTAAGAACTCAGCATAGTGTGACTAGAAGAAAACGACTAAAATTTGTTAAGGGGGGGTCCATAAAGCATCCTACAAGTGACAGTGGAATACTGAATGCTGTTCCCAAAACACTGGGAGCCAAGCAAGATTACCTTCTCCTTCATTCCTCTCTTACATTATACGTAATATGCAGAAAACAGAAATATAGGGAATAGAATCTAGGCAGAAGGAACCCAAACTGGCTTTCTCTGTGGATTATACAATTACTTATGCAGAATACTCACAGAGAGATATACAGAAATACTCTAAGTACTAAAAAAATTAGCTATATTCTGAGATTAAAGACAAACACATGAAATTTAATTTTTTGTATATATGATCAACAAACACTTGAAAATTAATTTACAAAATTAATTTCAATAGCAGCAAAAGTAAAATACTTAGGAATATATTTAACAAAATATGTGTAAGATATTACTTTCAATCTATCAGTACTTTGCCAACAGTAAAGACAAATGCAAGATATGCAGTATTTATGAATTAGAGGATTTGTGTTATGATATCATTTCACCCTAAACTGCTCTAGAAATGCAAAGTATTGTTAGGTCCATCAGAATTCTCCCTACCTCCTCCTCCTCTTCCTCCTCCTCTTTCTCTTTTGTGGTGCTGGGGATTAAACCTAGTGTCTTCCCACTGAGCTGCATCCCAGCCTTATTTATTTATTTATTTATTTATTTATGGTACTGGGGCTCGAACTTGGGTCCTTGTGCTAGTGCAGCAGGCAGCGAAACCACTGAGCTAAATCCCTGGCCCCAGCCTTATTTATTTTTTTTTTGAGACAGAATCTAAGTCATCAAGTTGCCAGGCTAGGCTTTAACTTGTGATCCTCCTGCCTCTGCCTCCCAGAGTTCTGGGATTACAGACATACACCATCACACTCACTCTGTAAGATGTTTTATGTAGAAATCAAAAAGTTGATTCTAAAATTGAATATTTACTACCTGATCCATTACTGAAAAACTTTCCATTCCCCAGGCAACTAGATCTAAAGAACTGAATGGGAAACCACAAGGTTAACTTCGTAAATATGATAAATTGGCTTTCAGCATAAGCGTCAGGCAATTCAATGGTGAAAATTTCTGATCCTAGATATCAGCCTCTGCCCCACACAAACTAATTTGAGACTGATCATAGGTTTAACCCCAAAGACACAGGAAGAAAGCATTAGAGAATATCTCTGTGACTCCAGAGTAAGCAGAGATTTTATCTGAAAGTACTGAAAAGCATCAACTATTAAGAGATCGAGATTGATAAACTGCATTTATTACAATGAAAAATTAAAACTTAAGCAGGAATGTTGCTAAGAAAAGGTAAGCCATGGATTATAAGAAAATATTCATTCATGAAATAGAATCTAATAAAGGATTTATATCTACCATATAGAGAGAATTTCTACAAGTCAATAAGAAAAGATAACCAATCCAATATAAAAGTGGACAAAAGTTATCAATAGACATTTCAGAAAAGAAAATATCTGATTAGCTAATAAACACTGGAAATGGCGCTCAACATCAAGAAACATCAGAAAAATGCAAATTTAAAGCACGATGGAAGGAAGTTGGACTTTGGTACCCACAAGTACTGAAGTTTCATATAACTATAAATATTAAGTATTTGAAAATACTACTGCATCTCTGCTTAACATGTACAAACTTTCTTTTTCTTGTCATTATTCCCTAATAATACAATGTAACAGCTAATTAGGTAGCATTTACATCAAAATCCGTAAGTTATCTTGAGAGGATTTAAAGTTTATGCAAGGCTGTGTATGTTCTATGCAAATCCTGAACCACTTTGTGTAAAGGACTTGAAGTTTGGTTCCCAAGGGAGATCCTAGAAGCAATTGCCATGGATACCAAGGACTGACCGCACTTTTACACACCCACCACAAAGGCTAAAATTAAAAAGACTGACATCTCTAAATGTTGTGGATGATAGGGAACCACTTGAACTTTCATATATTGATGTTAAAAATATGAGATGACATGTCCACATTAGAAAATAATTTCATTTTTTAACAGTTATACACACACCTATCCAATGACTCAGGTCTCCCTCCTAAGCATTTACTCAAGGAGTATACAAACATATTTTTACAAGATTGTAGAAGAATGTTCATCACAACTGGATTCAAAATAACCTTAAGGCTGGAAACAACCCAATGTTTGTCAAAATGAAAATGCTTAAAGGTCCTTATAAAAGTCCTTTTAGGCCGGGGATTTAGCTCAGTGGTTCTGGCTCCTGCCTCACAAGCGCAAGGTCCCGAGTTCGATCCCCATTACCAAAAAAAAAAAAGTCCTTTTATAAAAGTCTGTCATGCTAGGGGGAAATCTCACTGGACATCAAAGGACTTTTAAGTCACCCTTGTGACTTTTAATCTTGGCTGTCAAATTGACTGGATTAAAGCATGCCTAGCAGACTGATAAAGTACACATCTGAGTGTGTCTGGGTGGTGATAGAGGGGTGACTTTGGGGTCTATGTCTAGTCCCTGCCCCTTCCTCTCTGGCACCAATCCCCTGCTCTGCTTCTTGGCCATTATGAGCTGAGCAGGTTTGGTCCACCACAGCTTTCTGCCATGATGTTTCTGCCCTGGAGCCACTAGACCATGGACTGAATCTCCTGAAACTGTGAGCCAAGTTAGACCTCTCCTTCTTCAAATTGTGAATGCTGGATATTTTGTCCAACAACTGGAAAGCCAACCTAGGCACACTCTCATCTTGGATTTCCACCCAGCAGAACAGAGGATGTGCTCATGTTTTTCAAGGCTCTAGAAGTTTATGGTGCACTGTAAGGAAGGCCTGATATCCTGGGACAGGGTGGGTCCGACTTCTGTAAAGGGCCAGATAGTGAATATTTGAGGCTTTGCTGACAGCACAGTTTTCATTTCAATGACCAAACTCTGCTGTTGTGGTGGTACAAGCCATAGGCAATATATAAATACATGTTCTATACAAATTTATTTGTAAAAAAAATGAAAAGATGAATAACCAGGTGGCCTTAGTTTGCCACAAACAGCATAAGGCAAAAATTTAGGTCTTTTCCTCATCAAACCAGTACTGAAGAACGGCCCTGTGTCTCTCAGAAGCATGGTGGCTGGGGATGTGGTCACCACTGCTCCCTCTGGGCATCTCTGCCGGAAGCAGGCATGGTTGCAATTGTGAGTCCCTTCCCTCGGAAGATCCTTGTGCATTAATGCTGCTGTTTACTTGGGATCCTGAGCTCATCTCTCACCCTGTCCCCCATCCATTCAACACAGAGACCTGCTGGCTCCTGCGTGTGACCAGATGGATTGGATGGCTTTCTGCCCACCTCTCTGGGCAGTGTTGTCAGCGTCTTGGAAATATTCTCCCTGCTCAGAGCATTTCAATCAGAAATGGAGCCCTAGCTCGGGACGCCTGGACAGGGATTGCTGTTTGTCCCAGGAGCATGGAGTCAGGGAGTAGGGGGTGACAGTTACGAGGTGGAGGAAGGGCTTGTTCCTTGATGTGCCTATTCCTTGGGCATTAATTTACCATGCGGTGTTTGAAGTGTGTGTGTGTGCGTGTGTGTGTGTGTGTGTGCGCGCGCACGCACACTCACTGATGATGGGTCTTTTTTTTTTTGGTGCCAAGGGAATTCCAAGGCTAACCTGGAGAGGAAGAATAACTGAAACCAAGAGGCGTTTATAAGATGAAAATTTTAGGGAGCGCTTGGGGCTGGGGCCTGAGGGCTGCATTTAGTGGTGTGAACTGGTTTCCAAGCACGGCGTTTCTACTGGAAGAGGAGATGCTGTCCAGGGCAAGGCGCCCCGGTGAGGACAGGCCTTGAAGGCTGGGCCGGGGACACGGAGGATGAGAAGAGCCCCAGGGTTCGGTCCGGACCCAGGGTCTGTGGGCTCGTCCTCGGGGTGGGACACCGGGGACCGGACTGTGAAAGGCGCAGGAGAGGGAGGCTCAGGACTGCAACTCAGGGAACCCAGACTCCGGGACAGAGGCTGGGCTGGCCATTCAGGCTCGGCAAGATGGATCTGAGCTCTGACCCGTTTGAAAATTGCCCTTGTCCGAGGATTTGGTTTCCAGGCTGCGGATGGATGCGCTGAGAGGGACCACGAGAAGAGATCTGAGGAAAGCAGCCGAGGGGTGGGGTGGCAACAGGCCTCTTCTCAAGGGCCAGAAGCCAGAGAGGAGGGAGCCGGACCCAGGACACTGGGCGAGGCTGGCGGAGTGCGGCCGAGTCACCGCGCTGCCCGCCCTCAGCTGTCCCTGTGGGGACCGAGCGGACGGTGTGGACGCCACAGGCCTCTGACAGCTCCCATCCTGTGTTTTCTGTTCTGAGGATGAATCAGGCACTCCTCTCCAGGAGCTCCTGAGTGACAGGGATGAGGACGAGGATGAAAGGGGCCGCGTCCCAGGCTGGCGTCCAGTGCGGAGAGGACACAGGCGCTTCACCTGGGCCCAGAGAGGCGTGGCCTCCCAGGAAGCCACACCGCAGAGATCAGGGCCAGCTGTTGCTGTCCTCCACGGGGCTCAGCAGGCCTGCAGGGGGATTCTTTGGTTCGTGCACGCAGGAATTCGCACCTGTGGGAAATGGGCACCTGGATGCTAGGCTGGGGTGACAGGACCCGGACCAGGCGGGAACAGCCAGCCGCCCTGCAGTGACAGGGCATGGCCAGCAGGTGGCGCGAACACACTTCGTTTAGCGTTGCCAGCGGCCCCGGCTTAGCTGTCTTTACTGCTTTGTTCCTGTCTGTTTTGAGTGTGTGTGTGGTAGATTTTTTTGTCTGCCAGGGTCCTTCCATCCCATGCCCACCCAGCCCCCAGAATTTTCCCTTTCTTCCCCTCCCCTCCTTTCCCTTTCCCTTTTCTCCTTCTTTATCCTTTTTTTCTCAGTACTGAGGATTGAACAAAGGGCCTTTGCACTAACTGATATACCAAGCCCTTTTTCTAAATTTTTATTTTGCCACAAGGTTTTGTTAAATTGCTAAGTTGTCCAGGCTGGGCTCAAACATGTGATCCTCCTGCCTCAGCCTCCCAGAGTGCTGGGACGACAGGTGTCCTCTACTGAGTCCTGGTCTAGAATATTTTCTTTATCCCCTCCGCCTTGGATTAACCCGAACACGAAAGGACAGCAGAAACAGAGCAAGCAAATACAGCCTCACAGCCCCGGCTCCGAGCAGAGCTCCGTGCTCCCCCCCTGGGCGGGTGTTCTGACAGGGGCCCTTCCCGCGTCTGGAAGCCCTTGGATCGCTGCACAGACAGCGACTCTTAGTGCCTCCGAGACCTCAAGCAAACCTGCACCTGGTCTGGTCCACATCTGCAAGCGAGCCCTGAGGACCGGTACCAAGAGTTCTGTGCTCTTCACAGAAAAGCTGTGGGTGAAGTCCGGCTGAGGAATTGTGATGAACAGAACGTTTTAGGGTTTCACCTGATTACTAATTCATTAATCCATGCACGGAGAGAACCAGAACTTTTTAAAAATGGTAATAAGGATTAAACCCAGAGCCTTCACACTGACCTACACCCCAGCCCTTTTAAATTTAATTTCATTTTTTTGAGGCAGGATCTCGCTAAGTGGAGTAGTTGCCCACTTGTAACCCTCCTGCCTCAGCCTCCCAGAGTGTTAGGATTACTGGTCTGCACCACCATGCTGGGGTGAAGGAAGAACAAATGAGTAAGAGTTAAACTTTAGTGAGGAAACTCAGTACTTTGCGCCCCCTAGTTCCTAGATTCCACTCAGAGGCGGGAGTCAGAAGCTGCTCAGCAGCCCTAAGGCGAGGAGTCGGAGCCAGCTTTGAGTGCAAGTCAGAAGCTTTCCTGCTGAGTTTGCGCTTTCCTCCGGCTCTGGCTCTTGGCGCAGGGTGCTCGAAGGCACTACAGGGTCTCGCTGCAGACCGAAGCTGAGGAAAAAGCCAGGCCCACAGGTTTGGGCCTGTTAACCTGCTGGGTCCCAGCAGCCTCTACAGCCTGGCATCATCTTTACTTTTCAAGAACTTATTAGTCCATGTTTGCAGTATGCACTGCCTACATTCCTCCTGGGGTTTGGTGCAGGTGCGAAATGCATCGGAATCCTTTTTCATCTTCTTCCCTTTCCTCTCCCTTCATCTCTTGGTCCCTTTCTAATTGGTGAAAGATCTAGTTCCCTGTCTCCTAATATCTATATTTTATGCTGTTCTTTATTTCTATTTTGGGCTTGTCATATAAAAGAAACCATGTGATATTTAAGCTTGTGTGTTGGATTGATCTCGCTTAACAGTATGATCTCAAGGTGCATCTGTTTTCCTACAAATGACTCAAGTTTATCCTTCTTTATGGTAGAGTAGTACTCCACTATGTGTAAATACCACACGTTCTTTATCCGTTCATGGTTGATGGATCAAGTTTCTTGTCTTTAGAGTGGGACATTCAGTCTCCCAAACAATCACCCAGGACTGTTGTGGGGACACAGTGGAGACTGCAGAGATTTCCACATGTTGGTAGTCGCTTAATGCCCCTTCATGAGTGGGTACATTTTCTAACCTTGAATTGCTTATACAGATCCCCCTCAGTCAGACAAAGCTCAAGCCCATTTACTGAGATATTTTCACCAGCCAGCAGACTGATTTCTTTTTAAAGTTTAAAAAATTATATATTCATGGAACACATCCACCTGGATTTCATGTTTCCAAGCAGGAAAGTTCTAGAAAGCAGAAATCTGCTTCCTCCGGGAGTATCCTGCGAACTTCCGGTCGGCTACAGAGTGGGCGGGACTTTCCACATTCTTCACAGCGACGTCCTGGGGTCTCCGAGTTTGTTCCCAGACATGACCTGTGGTCTCGGCACTTTTCACATCCAGAAGATCCTTTCTTTGTTCTTCTTCTTTTTTTTTTTTTTTTGGTACTGGGGATCGAACTCGGGTCCTTGTGCTTGCACAGCAGGCTACGAAACCACTGAGCTAAATCCCAGGCCCCTTTCTTTGTTCTTCTGAATCCCTCCAGAGTTTGCCAGATTCATCCTATGTGAGTGCAGGATTTTCTTGCGATTCCATTTTAAGTCACAGTTCTGCCTCAGGGTTATGAGCCTGTTCTTATCACCGTGTTGGAGAATCTCCCGGCTTGGGACTTAGGAGACAAACTGAGGCTGATGTGTCAGTAAGACACTGCTCAGTGCCCGCCCAGATCTACTGGCCTGGGTGGGCCCAGGGCCATGCAAGAGTGGACGACTCACATTGCCCCGTGCCGAGCAGTGTGGAGAATCTCCCCGCTAGGGGAAGCTGTGGCCTAGAGTTTTCTCTGCAAGAAGAAAAAATGGTTATTCTTGCTCATCCCCATTTCATAGGGATGTTAAGTCAAGAGTGGAATTTAAATGTCAGAATGCTTTCTTGCCTTTACAAAAAAGATTGTGCTGGGTGCGGTAAAGCATGCCTGTGATCCCAGCACTGGGAGGCTGAGGAAGGAGAATTACCACAAGTTCAAGGCCAGTCTGGATATACCTGTGATCCAAGCACCCAGGAGGCTGAGGCAGGAGGATTGCCATGAGTTCAAGGCTAGCCTGGGATACATAGCAAGATCCTGTCTAAAAACACAAGATTGCTTATTCTTTTTCCTTTCTCACCATTCAGCAGTGAATTAACCTACCAATGCGATTCACCTTTGAATGGTGAGGAATCGCTTAGGGTCTGTCTCCATTAGCTCCAGGGGCTCTGAATTTACCAGCACTCACTCTGGTTGTGTCCAGGGAGCAAAGTGAGGAAGGGTCCCCGAGGGCTCCCCATCGAGAGACAAGTCGCCCCACAGCTGTGCCCCCCAAGCCCAGGGCAGGACTGAGGTGACACACAGGGTGCTTCTTTCCTCCTGGTGACTCCTCTTCCCCAGGGGACTCTCGCTCTGGCCCAGAAGCTGAGGAGAAGCCAGCCTCCTGGCCTCAGTTTAGGGGACAGCAGTGCCGGAGCCCTGGTGCCCTTGCCGTGTCCCCTGTGTGCATTTGTGTTTCAGTTCAGGGTTGCGTGACTTGGACAGTCGTGGCCTCTCCACCACGGCATTAGAAGCTGGAAATTCACTTTGTTGATCTCAGTGTTCCCAGCACACGTGGATGGAAAGACCCAGTTGAGTCATTTCATTTTATTTTATTTTTATAGTTCTGGATACTGAACCCAGGATCTTTGCACTGAGCTACATTCCCAGCTCCCCACCTTTTTTTTTTTTTTTTTTTGAGACAGGATCTGGCTAAGTCACTAAGTTGCTCAGGCTGAACTCAAACTTGCAATCCTCCTGCCTCAGCCTCCCAGAGTGCTGGGTTTACAGGCATGCACCAAGACAGCCAGCTCAGTCCAGCCTTTAGGCAAGGGCCTGGCAGCCCTCCTGTTCAGTAGGCTCTCCACAGTTCCTCCGAAGCCTTGACTGCTAGGCACACACAGCCCAGGTGTCACGCAGAGAATAAGTTAGAAACTTCGGGGCCCAGGCATGGGCAGCAGTGTTTTCTTCAGCCCCCGTGAGACCCATGAGAACCCATGCCCCAGGGTTTTGGAAAACAGCGGGTGTGTTGTGTTAGAGAGCCGATGACGCCTCACTGTGGAGCGCCACGTTACTTACTCTCCAGTAGCTCGGTCTGGCTATGGAGCATTATTTTAGGTCTTCAGTGTCCAGCTATGAAAACTCCTTGAACTTGATACAGCACATGTGCGATTTTAAGTATTTATTCATTGATCATTTATTTACATGCCATTGGCAGGGCTTCTGGGTGCTGGGAATCGCGTGGATTCAGGAGCAGACAGGCAGCAGAAAGCGGATCAGACACTGGGTCACTTCAGCCCACTGTAGATGCAGGGAACCCATTTTCAGCCATTGGCTGTGTCAACACTGCTGTCCTCCAGAGCCCTGTCCAGCATGCAGGGAGCCCTGGCCTCACAGGGCAACAGCTATGCCTCCATCAACACCTCCACAGCTTTGCTTTTTGTATCTGCATGGCCAACTCTGTATTTGCTCTTCACATGTGTTCCTACCTGTCCCATTTGGAAATTGGTGTACCTGTCTTAATGCTGGTTCTTTTGCATGCATAGGAAAGTCCACGGCAGGAGGCTGAGGCAGGAGGATTGCAAGTTCAGCCTATTGAGCAACTGAGTAATTTCGCAAGACCCTGTCTCAAAGTAAAAATCTTTTTTAAAAAGGGTTGAAGATGTAGCTCAGAGTAAAGGTCCTGGATTCAATCGCCAGTCCCACAAAGTGGTCTAGATCGCTGTATGATAGGTATCATCACAAATTTATCTTGTGAATAAGAAAGTGTTGGTTTCCTAGTTATGTTTCCCTCCCTAGATAATAACCCTCTGCAGGGCTCTTCATTGAAGGAGGAGAAGTTTCTCCTCTTGCCCACATTCCACTCCGGCCTCCCTCGGATCTGAAAAAGAGAAGGATTGCTGCAAAATACTGAATTAAGATCAACTGTAAAAGAACTCAAGTCTTTGGACAGGCAGGACTTACCACACTGACCCCATGTCTCGGGGAAGAAACGCAGACTTTACATAACCAAGCAGTTGCCAGGAGCCGGACACTTCCTCCTCCTGACAAACTCGGGCTCTGGAGGGTGTGCTTCCCAGGCCCCCCTGGGCACCACAATGGAAGGGTCTCCAGGTGCGTACAAAACACGCTGCAGTTTTTGCATAGACTGTCTGCATGTCCTCTTAATTCTTACATCATTTTTAGATTCCTTGTAACACCTGATGCTATGCAAAATTGGTATGTTGTATGGTTTAAGAAATAATGGCAAGAAAAAAGGTCTTTCACATGTTCAGTAATTATTTTTTCTGAATCTTTCCCATCTGAAGTTGGTAGAACCCCACAGATTCGCACATTGGACTGTGCAGCAATACTCTTTGCTTCTTCTTAACAGCCCATATTTTATTCCAGCCAATCCAGATTTTTGTACAATAATTTTAAAGCATCAGTCTTGTTCTGTGATGTTCCTTTACACTTAAAAAATAAAGTCTGTGTAATTAGCCCACTTTGCACTCTTAGCTTCTGCCCTAAGGACTGGAGCAGTGAATTTGAGGCTTTTAGCTACACATGTGATCTACTACTCATTCTTTTTGGGGGTGGTTACTGGGTGGATATCGAGAGAAATATTTACACGAAGAGTAAGGATTCTTATGGGGAAGCTGAGTTCTGCTCTCTGCTCTTCTTCAAAGCCGCTGTTCATGTGTCTCAAGCTGCCCAGACTGTCAAGGATTTAGTTTCTCCCCTGTACGAAAGAGGCTGGGCTCACTCCCCTCCCTAACTGGAATCTCCCTGGCTGCTCGCAGGTCTGCAGGTCACGGCATTCTCTCCACAGCCCTGTCCCTGGTGAGGACCCTGAGTGACCACCGCACCAGGCAGGGCTCTGCTGTCCCAGTGTGGTCTCAGGGCCAGCTGGAGAGGGCTATGGGGGCTGCAATGCTGGTGTCTTCTGGCTTCCTTCTCAGGGATCCCAGCGGCCGTCAGCACTGATCCTCCAGGGACGAAGGATCACATCAACCTCTGGTCTGACCAGTGGGCTCCCCCAGAGCCCGGGAGGCAAATCCATGCCCCAGGCTCTCAGTTCAGGAACTGCTAGGTGTGTGTTGACTTTCAGGAAAAAACTAGAGCCCTTTCTGATTTGCATTTTTGGCCGGCTGCTTCCTGCTTCATAAATCTGGGGAGGGAGGTGGGCGTGCAGGCTGCTCCTGCATCCCAGCCATGGAGGACGGGTAGCCAAAGCCCCTCCCTGGACAGCTGCTGCACCCTCTGCATCTGGGCCGCTGTGATCTATCGCCAGGGTGCTTGCCCCCGGGGCCTTCATTGCTGCTCAGCGGCAGCTGGTATGAGTAGGAGTGGAAAAGCAAACTCTTCTCTTTCCAACCTCAGGAGAAATGCTCCCAAAGACAAATAGCCCAACAGGCACCTGGCTCCCCTGCGTGGAGCCACAGTTGTGGGCTGTGCTCTGTGCCCCAAAGCTTCTACTTTTCCCTGCTGAAGCCCTGACTGGGTCCCCGTGATACATCAGTTTGAGATTGCCATTCAAGCACTTGGTATCCCGGAGAGCTGAGAGTCCTGGAGAAAGGCTTGCTCTGGCACAAAGAGAACAGCACCTCTGCTTCCACTGCCAGTGGGTTTCCACTGGAGAAGTGTTCTTCGAGATGGCAGATGGCCAAAGCACGTACCCAGCTGCACTGGGCTTCCTCATGTCCATACAGAGCAGGCCCACAGAAGCAGCTGCAGCCAGGCCAGCAGCGCCCAGGGCCCCACACAGGTCCTGGTAGGAGCCAGCTGAGAAGCCTTCACCTCTCCCTCCAGATCTCTGCAAATGCTAAGGGTGCCAAGCACTCACAAGTCTTTGTTTAGATCAAGCCCCAATGGGAAGTGGTCAGAGCCCAGTGCAGGAATCAAAGCTATGTGGAATAATGCCTTGGGTGTTAGCAGGAATATTTGAGGTGGCCGGGTGTGGTGTAAAGGAGACATGACCAGGTTGGCCAGCAGGGAGGGGAGTCAGGAAAGAACTGAGGATTTACAGTGAAAGAGGAGGCACATGACTGGAGCTGCTCTCCTGGGAGCCCCATGTGGGGTCAGCTAGAAGAGACTCCTCAGGGCTCTAGCACTCCAGATCCTAAACTTCCCATTTACTATTTTGTGAGGGATGCTTAGTAGAAAATCCCTTAGATGTCTTGAGGGAAGAGGCAGGGTATAGCATGCCTTGCTTCCCTACTTCCCAAACTTGGCAGGGTGGACACACAATGTTTACTCTTTGCCTAAATGAACAATAGGGAGGGAATTAGTTTTTCCGAGTTCCTGCTAAGAGCTGGTACCTTTGACTTCTGCTTGACCTGGTAAGCTCAGAACATGTCTGTTGTTGTTCACATCGCCAGTGTCCTCTGAGTGTCACATGTTCATAGGTTGGGGCACTCTGAAGATGACTGCTCATGTATTCAGTGGACTCCTCCACTGGCGAGTCTATTCCTGAATGTGTTGTTGGGGCCTGGGGCTCAGTTGGAGGGCTGGGTCTCTGTCTGTATCATGTGAAGGGTGCATCTGTCTGCTCTTTCTGCTTCCTTTCTGTTTCTGGCTGCCACAAGTCCAGCAGTTTTCCTTTGCCAGCTCCTTCTGCCATGCCATTTCTGCCTTGGAGCCAGCCATGTGCTAAACATCTGAAATTGTGAGCCAAAACAAACCTCTCCTCTCTTAAATTTATAATAACATTTATAATCTCATTTATAATAACATTCTAATCTCATTTGATAGATACAGTGTTTATAATGTTGTTTCTTTTATATATACATATATATTATATATATGTATGTATATATATATAAATTTTAATTTATACACTGGTTTTTTTGGCACTGTCCAGGGATTTGTCATACAAAGTAAATCCTCTACACTGACCCAGCTAACCTAAGTTCTTAGAAAGTTTTCTTTTGCTCACTGCATTGCTTCAGTTAGCTTTTCCGTCCCTTCTTATGTTTTGATTTCTTTCACACAGAAGCTTTCGCCCAATGCCGAGTGCTCCTGGATCTCCTGCTTTACAGCCATGTACTGGGCTGGAGGTAGGGCTCAGTGGTGGAGCATTTGCCTCGCACACCCCAGGTCTTCGTTCACTTCCAGCACCTGAGAAAAAGAGTCAGGCACTAACCAGCTAAAGCGAAGATGTGTGTTTGCACATTCGGTTAACTGGTGAGCTTCCTAGAGTAACGAGTGCTTGGGATCTGCTTGATTGTGCCCCAGAACTATGCTCTGCTGCCTGGTGCTTTGCTTCCTTTCCCCAGATCAGTTTTCTCGTCTCTTGCCCATGGTGTGCTGGGAATCAAGGGCACAAAACACTGGTGGGAGGTCTTCCTTTCACCCATCCCTGTCACGGCCATGTGTCTCACCCTCACTCACCTTCTCTCCTCTGGCCCAGCTGTCCCTAAGACCACAGAGTTTTGTTAAATTTCCATCCGACTTCTGATCTCCTACCATGATGGTAGAGCCGGAGGTCTGGGGACCTTGTCGTGCTGGTGGCTAACTAGTTCCTTTGCTTTAATCCTGTCTTCTCTATCTCTGCTTCCAAAGACCGTGAAGTAAGAAATCAGCAAATAAGCAAGGAGAGCCTCCTGTTTCTGAGTTTCTGGGGCCTTAATAAAACACTGATTTTGAAATACGATTTCATTTTTTGTTTGAATCAGTGGTAGAATTGTAATGCTGGGCACACTCTGGGGTGTGTGATGCTTTGGTGAGGTGGAGAACCAGAGATTATCAAGAGGTGGTGGAAAGGTCAGGGCAGAACCGTTTAGAAAAGTGCTGGGCAGAAAGTTAGTCATCACAGGGATGGAGGCAGGTGGTCGGGAGCTATTCGGAAAGCTCACAAGGTGCAGGCCCCACCCCCTTAGCTTTCTTAATTATTAGCTATAGATAAAATTCATGCAAGGCTTTGGTCCAGACTTTAGCTCCGGACACTGTAGCTTCCCCCGAGCATGCCAATAATGTCCAGGGCCTGAACAAAATCAAGACCATATAGGAGGGATGAGAAAAAACCCAGCTCTCAAAACAAACTACATAGAACCATCGACCTGAAGAGGAGATAGAGCCTGCTTCTTTCTGGTATAGGTCAACGCAGGCCCTTTTCATTGTTTCATTTTTATTTTTATTTTTATTTTTCGGAATGGGGAATCAAACTTAGGACCTTGAGCTTGCCAGGCAGGCACTGGGGCCACTGAGCTAAACCTCCGGCCCTATTTTTTTAAAATTTTTTATAAAAGAACAATGACCTCAGAGAAAGGAAGAGATTTTCTTTGAAAGACCCAGTTCGCATAGAAATGTAACCTGAGATCTCATTCAGTACAGCCACCGTTTTGGTTTGACGGCATTCTCATTTCCTCTCTCGCTCTTTGTCTGTCTCTCCCTGCCTCTCTCTGTGTCTCTCCATCTCTGTCTCTCTCTCTCTCTCTGTTTCTCCCCCTCCCTCTTTCTCTGAAAAATCTACCGTTTCTCAATAAACTCTACCTACATTCTCTATGATGACCTATGTGTCTTGTTGGAAATTTTTCCTCAAAGACACAGAGAATTGAGGTGCGTCACCTGGGTTACGACCCAGATTCTCGGTGACAAAACCTGCCATGTTTCCCTAAAGTAAGACCTAACTAGAAAATAAGCCCTAGCCGGCTGTTCCCATGGTGAGGACCAGCGTCAGGCTGAGGAATCTGTCTCTCTGTTCTCTTACTCGGTGGCCAGACAGAGATGGCAGGTAAGGGAGGACAGGCTGGCAGTTTTGATCTCTTGTTTTCCAGGCTTATTTTTTTCTGCTTTTTTCTCATTTGGGGGGAAACACAATACATTCTGTGTTTGGAGGCTGGTTCATTTTTATGGGTGATGAGGTACCAGAAAAGGAAGTAAAAATGACCAGCAGAGAGATCAGCATCTGGGTCCATGTCTCCCACTGACATTGCTTCCCTCTTTGTACCTCTTCCCCCCACCTTCTGGCACAATCTTTCTGATAACGAAGGTTTTCGTTCATGAATTCCCAAATGGCTGTAGTTTCTTTGATTTGATAGAATAATAAACACCTAGTGTACCTACTGTTGGCTGATTCCATTTTTTAAATTAAGTTTATTGGTACATTTTAGGTATACATTATGATCACATTCATCATTGAGCATTTGCACCTTTACATAATCTATCTTGCATCTTATTTTTCCCCATTCCCCTGCCCTCCCTTCAACCCCTCCATCCCTCCCTATTTACAAAGACTGTTTCTGTTTTTTCCTTCTTTTCTCATCTTTTTCTTTCTCTTCTTTCCTTTACCCCACCCCTCCCAGTTCCCGTTCCCCTTTGCCCCTTTTCTTCCTATTTCACATTATCAATTATACATTTAGTCCTTATTTACACTTTCAGTTTCTCACATCAGAAAAACTATTTGGTATTTTCACATGTGTTTCCTATTTATTTCCCTTAAGAGTATGGCCTCAATGTGCATCCATTTAGCTATAAATGCCTCTAATTTATCTTTCTTTATGACTTTTCTTTATGGCTGAGTTTTTTATTTTTAAAAAACCTCACATCTTTATCCAGTCTCCAATTGATGGGCACTTGGGCTGTTTCCAAGCTTTAGCTATTACCCACTGTGCTGCTATAAACATGGGTGAACATATATGGCTGTGATATCATGCTTTTAATTCTTTTGGGAAGATCCCCAGCAGGGGAATAGCTGCATCAAATGGGACTTCCAGTCTTAGTTCTTTGAGGTATCTCCATACTGATTTCCACCGTGGTTGCACCAGTCTACACTCCCACCAGCAGTGGAGCAGTGTTCCTCTTTTCCCACAGCCCTGCCAGGATTTGTTATTGATTGATTTCTTGATGCCAGCCATTCTTTCTGGGGTGAGGTGGAATCTCAGTGTTGTTTTAATTTATACCTCTCAAATGACCAGTGACGTTGAACATTTTTTCATATGTTTACTTGCTGCTTCTACTTCTTTATTTGAGAAGTGCCTGTTCATCTCAGATGCCCATTGATTCCATTTTTTTAGTACCACACACAAAGAGTTTCATGTGTTGGGAGATTTTCTTTCTAAATTATTAAAATGAACAACTCACGTTAATCAAAAGAAGTCAGTGCTGGAAATCACTGAAGATGTGTAGACAGGGAAGTTTGGAGCATATCTAATAACCAGACAGGAAGACAGCTTCAAGATTTGTAACTAAAAGTGGTCCAAGATTCCCATATTTTAAAGATCTGCGTGCAGCTCAGAACCTGTTTAAAATAAGGCGCTCCTGGCTCAAGTGCTGATCACACTCGTCCTATGTATAGACAGAGCTGGCTTCGTAAATGTCAGCCCCAGGAAGGTCAGAGCCGTCCACCTGTCCTTCTCCTTACCAGCTGTGAAAAGAGAGAGTTGTGAAGACAGTGCTTCCAAAATACCCACATCTTTGGCTGAGCATTAAAAAAGGAATGGAAGCCAAATTTATTGCACATTGATTATGTTCAAGGCACTAAATACGAACTTGCCATGCCTTAAGCTTATTTTATCAATAGTGATGAGAGGCTTCACTCCAGCTTCACCCCTATTTCAAATGGTAAACAGGGGATCAGCAGCAGACCGAGCACTTATAAACTGGAAGGAATACTGAGAGTAAGATGCAGCAGTCTGCACCCGGCCTCGCAGGGTCCTACACCTGCGTTTTCAGGTTCCAACAGAGCTGCAAAAACTCCCGTGGCTTCTTTTTGTCGTTGACTGCACAGAGCAAAGAACTCTGAAACGCCACAGTGAGCTGGAAGGCAGAATGTCTCTTTAGTGACTTCTCCTCAGTGGTGACAGTCTGTCTTCCCCAGCTGGGGGGTCACTTTAAGCCTGCCGAAGTGCCAAGCCACCCATCTGCTCCTCCATCTGAAACAGGAATATTTTGCTTTTTTTTTTTTTTTTCCCCTAAATCTTATTTGGTCATTCAGTGGTTTTGTGGCAGCCTTCAGGCCAGATGCTGATAATGAGGGAAATGTATTAAGTGACAGGAAGGAATCAGAGGAGCATGGAAACCAGGATGGAAGTCGGGAGGCTGTCTGTCACACCCAGAGCACCTGTAGCAGTGATGCCCGTGTGTTCCCTGTATAGCCCAGCAGATGCTGACTCGGCCCCCACATCGGGGGTGCATGGGTGCCAGAAACACCAGAGGAGACCCTGCCTGAAGGTGCACCCCATTATGTGGCACACCTGCTGCTTCCCGGGGATGCCTGTCTTTTCGGGGTGCCCTCCGCAGAAGGGAGAGCCGTGGGACCACGTGATAGGTTGGGATCTGCGTTTTATTGATTGCACAGCCATGGGCAAAGCTGCAGCTCTGTTACCAGAGTGGAGCCACTGTGGGATCGACAAGCTCGAAGGTGCCATGTTTGGGCTGAGGACCACGGAGGGCTGCAGGGGCAGGCGGGGTCACCCACATTCTGTGTGAGGATGTGGGGTGCAAGGAGGGCAGAGTCTCAGAGCTGCATCCTGGCCAGCTGCCCGTGGGGGTCTCAGGCCACCCACCAGGCTTTCATTCCCTGTGTTGGGGGAGAAACACGGGGCCTCCTTCTCCAGGTTTAGAACTGGGCCTCTTTGTAGAACTTCTGTATGTGTAGAAAATTTCAAGAGATTTCACGTTTGACAACTCTTGAAGTTAAACTCTGATTTCTTCATTTGATGCATACAGACATTCAGGAGGTCCCAGGACACCCAGCAGCTGGCCACTGTCCACTCTGAACTTTAGGGTCAGCCCTCTCTCTGTCTCTGTCTCTGTCTTTCTCTCTCTGTCTCTGTCTGTCTCTCTCTCTTTCATGTTCTCTCTCTGCCTCTCTATCTAGGGATTTAAACCAGGGCCTTTACACAGACCTATAACCCCAATCCTTTACATTTCAAAAAATTTAGTTTGAGACAGGGTCTTGCTAAGTTGCTAAGTTGCCCAGGCTGGGCTCAAACTTGTGATCTCCCTGTCTCAGCTTCTTAGAGTGCTGGGGTGACGTGATTGTGTTACCCAATCCAGGCTAAGACTTTTCTCTCTTAATTATTAGTGATAATAATAATAATAATGATAATAATCCCCTACAGGGGTCAAAATAAAAGCTGAACTTCACATCCATATTAGTGAGAAAATATTTTCAGATTGTAAAAAATTATCATTTTGAAAGTATTCACATAACTATCTGGAAAGGAGGTCAAAGCTTGTCAGTTTTTAATCAATAAGGAAAGAACTTAATAAATTATACATGCTTCAAATTTTGCCCTGATTAAAAGTTATAGTGAACTGAAGTAGTAGTAATAGAATTATTTCCTAAATAAGAAGCAGCGAGACATCGGGGTCAGGGCCAATGGTTCCCGTCCTAGTTGCTAGGTTTTAAAGAAGTCAGGGAGCTGTGCATTTGAATTTCTTGGCAACACAAGTCAGTTCTGGAGCCTGTGGCCAGCACTCTGTCTCAGGGCTGGGCAGGGGGAAGGAAAGTCCCTTCCTCCTAATCCTTCTGCTGTCTCCTCAGAGTGACCCGGCAGCCCCTCGCAGCTGGGAGCCCCCTCTGCCAGGCAGATGCTACTGCGCCAAAGCGACCTTGGCTCTGAGTCCTGTGTGCTCCCTCGGGTGCACGGCTGCCTCTCCAACCCCTCATCACTGTAAGCTGGGAAGTGTGGCCTCCGGGAGGAATCTTTGATTTCAACCCAGCAAACAGTTCTTCCTTTTCTGTTTTCCTCTTTCTTCCATCCCTGGCATTTCCTTGGATTTTGCTTGTTCTTTGAAGCAGTCCTTCCTCCCTGCAAAACCAGTCCACTTTCTCCTCCCAGATGCTCGAGTTAGGAGAGCATTCTCTGCCCACTGGAGAATTTCCTCCAAGGAAGCGCCAACTTCGTTGTCAACAGCAGGTGTCACTCTCGTTGCAGAAATCCGGTGGATTCCAGGGCCTGGCCAGCCCAGAGATATTTTTACCCCAAGGAGAAAAGGCTGAACATGAGACAAAAACTTGGCAAAAGAAATTCTGAAATAAATGCAGAACCTCATAAAAGGCTGTGAATTAACAACAAGTCTCTAAGCACCGAGTTGCAGGGTCCGAGCACCATCGCTCTCAAGAGGCAGGGGGACAGCCTGGTTTTGACTGCCAGGGGCAGCCTCACCCTTGATGGGCAGTTCCTGTCCCCAGGCCCAGGATGCTGTCCTCAGCAGGAGTGAGGGAGGCAGCCGGGACCAAACACACTAGTGTCTCTCAGGTGTCTTGAGCACAGTTCCACCACAAAGCTGGTGCTCTGGAGCAGTGGTAACTCCGCCTTGCTCCCCGTGCACACTGTGGGTCTGCGAGAGACAGAGCATCGTCTCCAGGAGCATTACAGAGTGTGGTGCCAGTCACACAACCCAGAGCTGTGCCCCACATTCACATGTTCCTAGAGGAATGCACACTCTGACTCCTCTTTTGTACTTCACGACGTCTGAACTTTACACAGATGACCACATCTGCAAAGAACAAACCACAAGTGAGTACTGGCCTTGCTGGGCCAGAGATGCTGCCCAGGAGGAAGACGGAGCACACTCCAGGCCCGTCTGGTGTGCAGCCTCAGTCTCTCCCAATCTTCCTACATTCCTTTAGTTTTCTCCAATTCTTTTGTTTTCTCTTATTATGAAATGCACATAATAATGCCAGTACCGAGGGGGAGGTTGGAGATCTGCTCTTTGGCAGCTCAGCTTTCTCTTGACACACATGTCATGCTTCCTAAGAATGCACCATGACAACACCATGACATTGGGCTCACTTTTATCACTGGAGGAGAGATGAGGCTATTTGTTAACTAAAGATTCCTAGTGACTGAGGGTTTCTAGGTGAGATACATATTTTTTCCTAGGGGATGGTGGCAATTTTGTGTGAGTAGCCTAGACTCTGGACTCACACAGCTTGGGTTTGATAGCGACGTCACCTTATATTGGCCATATGATCTTTCCAAGTCTCAACTTCCATGCTGTAAAAGAGAATTTACAACAGCCTCTGTCTGATGGGCTTGTTATGGGGAATAAGGGAGAAAGTGAATACACATCCTTACAGAGAACCAATGTTGAGTACCTGTCAACTAAATACCAATGAAAAATATGTGAATTAGTGAATTAGGTCCTACTTCCAGATGCACAGAGCTTCATGGCTAGGGGTTCTTAAATATCAGGGCCATGTCCCATCCCAAGGAGGATGTCTCATCTTCTGGGACACTGGATCCATCTTAGGGTGTCTAGAGGGCTGGTTTTGGTGGGATCTTGAAGTTCAATTGCACTTGGGCAGGAAAGAATTTTGACCTCATTGTCAATGTTTGTGAAGGGCACAGGAAGGAGATGTGATATCTATCACAGGGTCACAAGTTTGCCTTTTTCAGCTCAATGCCAAGCTTGTGTTTGGACAAGCACAGGTGTTAGAGCCTCTGGATGGGATGCTGGTTCCATGGCTGGTGTGGTCCATATCTCAGCCTCTAAGTCCCCCTGTGGCTGTGTCCCAGGAAGCTCTTTGGTGACCACTTCTGCTACAGACAGACAGTGCCAGACCCAAGAAAGCAGTGCTGGTGTACATTTTAAATTAATTTGTTAGTCTTTGGTGAGAATCAAAGGTTTAGTTCCTTAATTCTTGCATTGAAATTCTGTAATTACTTGGTGTTTCCTCCTAAGGTAGACAAAGACATAATGAATTTTTTTGTGTCCCTCAAATAAACACAAGTGAAGTATAGTTGGGCAGATTCCCTATAACCCACCCAGACCCGGAGAGTGTGGGTGACACGCTGGCCCATGTGTCCCTTAACATTGACCCCGAGTATGCTGGGCAGACATAGGCTTAGGTACAGGACCAGCTTGAGCCTTTCTATGGGCTAAACAACCATATTTTATGGTGAACATCACATAAGATAGATGTGAGAAAGAGGCAGAAATGACCCTGGAGGGTTGGGAATGGCTCTCTTCCTCAGACTCCTGCTCTTTTTCACTCTTTTCCTCTTTTAACTTTTCCCCTTCCCTCATCATCCTGTATCCAAATTGAAGTTGTTTTAGAGGGAACAAGAACCTTGTTAATAATTGGCAGAGGTACTTCGCATCTCTGCTTTGGTTTCAGACAATCCATGATCTTGTTTCATGATCTTGTTTAATCAGCCCTGCCTATTTGGTTGAAAGCAGCTAGAAGGACATGAGGGACCATCAGGTTTGATGGGGTGAAACATTATAGGATGTAACCCTGCCTAGTGAACAACTGCATTGAAGTCAGCGTGGCAACCATAACCCAACCACTCATAACCCATCCATCTGTAACCCAGTCATTCATAACTCAATCATTTGTAACCCTATTATTTGTAACCCAGTAATTCATACCCACCCATTCATAACTCAACCATTCATAACCCAACTATTCATCATCAAATCAGGTAGCACCAGGCCTACACATGTCTTGTGTAGGAAGTATTCTTCATGCAGGCTGCTTACTTAATCTGTCTTCTCTTCTATTTTGGTTGTAGTTGTTATCAGAGGGGATCTTTTGACTGGAAACATTAGAAATGTGGCCCAGCCAGGTACTGTAGACACACACACACACACACACACACACACACACACACACAAGTAAGACTTTATTAGGGGGCTTCAGATGAAGGAAACTAGCACTGATCAAGAAAGGGGCATCACATCATTTCCAGAATAAATGGTGCACCATTATTGACTTGCTGGGGTGGGCTACAGTCCAGTAAGTTTGCACTGACCAGGAGGAAGGGAGTTCCAAAAAAATGTTTCTTCTCATGTGATACTTGGGCCATCAGTAGTCACAGCCAGCTTGTCCTAGGAACTGTTAAATTTTTTATGTAGCTGGAACTACCATCCTGTGTAAAACATCCCAGCAAAACCATGACCAACCAGTAAGATTACAAGTACAGTCACTCAGGTAATATTGATTAAAAGGGGATCAAATGGGGGAGCAAGTCACATAGCAAGCATACAAGGAACTTTCCATTTCGAATATCAATCACTGCTATCTATCTCTAAGGGAAGTAGTACTTCTTTTCCTTTTTATAATGCTAAGCAGTGAATGTCCCTCAATTGTTCTCCATGTTGGTTCCTCACAGTGTTGGCTCCTGGAGGGCTGGTGCCTTAAGAGAGACCCTGTTAACTTCCTACAAGATATCTAATTAACTTACCTATCTGCAATATTCCCCCTTCTAAGGAGGACCCCTATCTGCTGTGAGGGGGATACAGCGAAGACCATTCTGGCTACTTCCAGCTGAAGAGGGTCGGAGTTGTGATCAGCAGTTCGAGTTATTCTACAGAGGGTCTATCTAAAGGCCTTTGATAGGCACCAGGCATTGTCACCTTGGGTAGCTTTATATCTCTGAGTCTGGAGGAGACAAAACCAAAGAAACAGTTAAGAATACATGGACCAAATACTAAGGTCAGCAGGACTGCTATGAATATAGCCAACAAAGGTTTCCACTGGGAGGAACTAGTAATAGGCTCCCACAAAGAGGATAGAAAGAAGGTCCAGGGGACTTCAGAATCCAACATAGAAGTCCTATTGTATAGTTTAGCAGTTATGAACTTTTTAAAAGGTCGATCTGGTGGATCCCGGTAAGAGAAGTCTAGCACATTTGTCATTGGTTCCATTTGTATGACTGCTTGGAGTTTGGCAGCCTCTAGGCAAGAATAAACAAAACTTAAGAAATTCGAGCATAAGCTAAGCATGAGCACACTAGAATGAAAGGGTAGGTTGGGGAGAAAGTCACACTTAGAAATCGAAATAGTGATTGTAACCTGCTCACTCTTAGATTTTTTTATTGATAAGTGGTTATCCATAAGTCTGATACTTTGTCATAAGTCTCTCTAGTTTTAGCTGTAAGAAGATGAGACAATTTAAAGAACAAATTTTACTAAGAAATATAAAACTCTAGCTGAGCTCTTATAGATTTTACCATAGTTCTTTTTTTTTTTTTTAATGATCCATAATCATGGTCAGCTACTGGTAGAGCTGGAAACTGCCAGAAGGGGTCAGTAACTAGAGCCCCTTTTTACATCTAGCTTTATTATTATGGCATTATTTTATAGCTCTTTTGGTTGTTTTTTTCTGCTGGGTGTTTAAGACCAAGTTAAAGTGAGACTTGCCAATCAGTATGAACCTCTTGCTACCTATCAAATTCACTTAAGTCTCCTCAGGCATTACTTTGAAACTATGTATAGAGCCTCTTAGCTCCTCTGACAGTGTCAGCTGTCAGGATGGGTCACTGCCTTGTTTGACCATGTTGCTTTCAATGAAAGCAAGGGAGATATTTTTCCTCTTGGTGACTCTCCTTTGGCACATGGTACATTTGACCTCTGGTGTCCAGCAATCTCCCTGCTCAGGAGGTTGAGTGACTTACCAAAGATGTAAGATCCTCTAGAAAAGGTTTCCTCATGTACTGGATTTTTTGTTGACCTCGAGGGGCCAGGGCCAAAATATTGGCTGTCCTCGTAATCCAGTTATCTTTTTAGTTTTGGTCTCCAAACTTTAGTTGTTGAACACCCAGAAGAGAAGATCAGTGAGATAAGTATTTTAGTAGGAGCAGTGAGCTTAACTATTATAATAGTTAAGCCATCAAGCACTTGTGAAGTATAAAGCACAGAGGGCTGTTATTTTTATCAACCATGGTTGTTTTAGTAGTTGAATCTCTGTAGAATGTTAACAGACAACAGTTATATATTATAGAGAAACTTAAGATCAAGAGACACACATAGTATTTTAGCATGACAATCATGATGACATTGTCTTTGTATCTTAGTACAGAATAGTCTTTCAGTTAAACATCTTTATCTGACCACAAGGCATTAAATGACATAAAGCAAACTCTTATTTCTTATCCTTTAGTAGGATGTCATCTAAAGAGAACAAACATACGGGCTATAAATGTACCTTAGGAATTTATAACATCTAGCCTCTAATTTTAGTGTGTGACATTGTTTAAAATGGAGACTGAACATCCCTTAGTGTGGTGACACATATAACATATATCACATAAGTTTTTAAGAAAACCACTATTTGACTGGGTTTCTCATGTTGGCTTGACATGTATGTCTTATCACAAGTAGCTGGAGTGTAAGAGAAAGGCAGACACCAGAATAAAAAAAAAATCATTACCATAAACCATATCCTAAGAGATTTTTACACTCAGAAGGCATGAATATATATATGATGAAATAACAATGAGTATCAGTTACATGAAACCCTTTGTCCCTTAATTTTGTTTTGTACCAAGAACATTTTAAATAAAACCTTGTTTTTCCACAGAAAACTTAGACCATGACCAACGTATACATGTCACAATGATATGTTTATCAGTGATGTATTTTCCATGAGGCTGTGGAAATTATTGGGGTCCCCTTTGTGAACAAAGGCTGGAATGATTTTTTTCCAGGCAGCCACTCTTTTATTAACCTAGGGGAGTCTTATCCCATAGGTTTTTTTAAGCCCAAGAGTCTGTATTTAATTATCTTAACAAATTTTTAGATGAGTTATGATAGCCAGATCGTAACAATTAGTACATTATTTTTGACCAATGAAAGATTATTGATATTATATATAAACAACAATATGTACGGTATTTGTAAAACCAGTGACATTATTTGGATTAGCTGGCAATCTGGGGGAAGCATGTCTTTAATTATATTTATCTATAAGCCAACTTGAGTTACAGGCAAACATCTTAAAAAGTCTAAAATACCAAAAGAATAAAGCTCAAACATAACAGTTGTACATGTTGTAACAAATTGAACAGACAAAGAAACATACACCTAAGACAACTTGTTTATAAGCCAGAGTGTATTCAGATGTATTTAGCCAAGTTGAATTATAATAAATTTTATAATTTTTAGGTTTATAATTATAAAAAAGACTAGTTAGAACTTTGTAGATCAATTAACAGAGATCTCTTGTAATAAGAATCAAAAGGAATAAGAATCTTTTACACCTGTAAAAGCAAAGGCCATTTAAAGATGGGCCCTAAGCTGACAGTTTATCTGACTGGAATACCCAGTTATACAGGCTTCTCATTGTTGCTTTGATAACCATAGTTGTTCAAAAGCCACATGTAATTGTTCCCTCTAAAGGTAATTTTAACTATTATCTCCAGTGGGGGTCTTCTCAGGCCAGGTTTGCATGTAGAAGAGACTAGGTGACACTCTTTGGAGCTAAGTATGAATTTTAAACAGTGAGGGAAGAAAGCCTTCTAAGGCTCCAACCTGCTGTTGTGTAGATGTCTACCTATGACAGTTTTGCCCATTTTGAAAAGAAACAAAGGGAAAGAAGGTATCCTTCTCTATCCCTCTTGTTCTGTGCCCAATCCAAGGTGCCCCTTAGACTTTATCTCTTCCAGTGCCAGTGCCTGCTGACTAGAGGTACAAGGAAGTGGCCAGAGCAGGTTAGCTGTTCTCTCTAATAGTGCCTGAGAGGTGAAAGACAGATAAATCTGAACTAAAACTTTTTTTTGAGAGTTTCAGGATTAAACCTAGACGAGTTTTCTAAATTGTCCAGAGATAAATGAAGGTCAGCTTCACTCTGGAAGGATTCCGGGGAGGGGAAACTCACCATTTTGGAAGTTTTGCCTTGAAATCTAGCAGCCACAGAAAAGGGAAGTGCCTTGAATCAAACTGTGTTATTTCTCAGGAGCAGGGCAGTGGAGAAGGGATAGAAGAGCGCCTTTAAGTATGGCATAACAACTAAATCTTAACCATCTCAGATGTAGAAGGACAATTAAGATCAGGAGCTTTTCCAGAGTGGATCTGTGATCCTTAGCAAAACATGTCTCCAGAGACAAAAGCTATGATTGACTTCCACTCCACTGCCAAGCAGAAAAATCAAACCAATAAGCAAAGAACCCAAATGGCTGCCTTTTGCCTCTTGAAAGAGAATGAAAGTGTTTTAACTGTATTGTTTAGGACTTACCCTTTTAATGAATTACTCTGAATCTATAATATCTAATTTATGATTGAAATACCCTACAGGCTGTTGAGCAGCTCCTGATGTTGTAGAAACACTCCCAAAGCCATGTCTCATCTTTTATTAACATACAAATGGAAATGGTGTCCTGTAGTTAGGCACTTAGAAGTGCTTGTTTGAACTTCTAGAGAGCAGTCTGGGAATGACGTTCCCAGGTGTCTGTCTCTTGGGTTATTCTATAAGCTAATAGAGGGGTCATGCAATCTCACTATATCCTGCCATCTGAAGGCCACAAAAGCCTGTAATTTCCAGGAATCTCCTTAGCTGTTTTAGAGTCTTGGGCTATGGAAAGGAAAGAATTAGTTTAATTCTTTCTTCTCCCAGTCTTTGGGTTCTCTTAGATATAATAAGACCTAAATATTTTATCTCAAGGCTGCAGAGTTGTGTCTTAGATCTAGAAATATTATAACCCCTGTCAGAAAATTCAGCAGAGCAGATGTCTTGGCTAGAAAGCTCTTCTTTTTTTTTGGGAAAGCTCTTCTGAGGGGGCACATAACAGCATACCATCTACATATTGTAAGACTGACTTGGAAAAACTTTAGCTTTTTCTTTTATCAAATCAGGATTTAGGGATGTCCTCATCTTTTTTCCTGATAAATAGTTGACGATTTAATTTAACTGAAGGGCTTAGTTTTCATGTTTTTTGAACCTTCAAGAATATATGCTGAAAATGTCTTTTATTTAATCTCCTATCTGATTAGCAGGTCAGTGGGGGTCTTGTGTAGAAACTGCTTGTGGTCCAGTAGGAACCAGTTGTTCCCCTGGCTGCCTGTCTTTTTGAGCTTCTAAAATTAAAATATCTGTCTCTATATGTAGTAGCAGCTTGTAATACTACTTGCCTCTCATTAGAAATCAATGTTTGATTTAAGAGCAACAATATATCTTTTTTTTTTTTTTTTGGTACCAGGGATCAAATTCTGGACCTTGCACTTGTGAGGTACGCAGCAGAACCACTGAGCTAAATTCCCAGCCCAACATTACATCTTTCTAATCTAGTCCATAGGTCTGAGTAAGTCCTCTAAAGACCTCAATGTACCTATCAGGGTCATCTGAAAACTTTTAAGTCTCATTTGATCTGTCTAAGATTACTGAGAGAAAAAGACACACAAACATAGGTAGCCCCATATTTGCCATTCACTTCCTGCAAGGGATGTTGTCTTTGAGGGACCTCAACAACTTAGCTAAGGATGGATATAGCCTCATGGAGATTAATTATAGCTGGCCTAGAAATTCCACCCTCAGCACCTGGAAGTTAGGGTGAGGAGTAAGTAGCCTTAGGCTTAGAGGTACTGAAAGCCTTAAGGTGAGGTGTCTCTCAGTTTTCTATGGCCCATATTTACATTTGAACACAAGCAAGAATTACTTCTTAATGTAAAGAAAATCTCAACATAAGATGATTTTGACCATTTTTTCTCTTTTACAGTATAATTCTAATTGTGAGATAGCATCATTGTACTTTCCTCTGTGTACTTGGCTTTAGGAGGTAGGCATACCATGTGGATGTAGAGAAATACTAAATTGTTCTTTAATATATTCCAAAGGAGTAAGAGGTTCAGATATAGAGTCCCAATTTGAGACAAGATAAACAAATATGGCTCCTCATAAGTCTCTGCTTGATTCCTGTGCCCCTTAGGGCATCCCCAGGGCATCCCCCAAGGTTTGTACCACTCCAGGGTAGGTAGCTACCATCCGGAGAGATAATCAGAAAATAAAACTGGACCGGACTATCTACCCTTTACCAGTGCACGATCTTCCTCAGTGAACTCATATCCTTACTCCAGTAGGTACTCTGAAAGCACAGGTTACAAATGACTTCAGCCATAACAATCATGTTTAGAGAAGGAAGTATTGCTAGCAAACCAAGAGATTTAAACCATGCTATCTAGTTCCTTGAAAGAGAGAGAGGAAAATAAGTCAACAGTCAAATTAGGGCACTTTTCCTGCAAAAGAGATCACCTCCAGAGATGGTACGTCAGAGATTCTGCCCTGGGCCCCAGAGACATTTCTGTTGTCTATCCAGTCATTTAGGCAACTTTTATTAGGAAGACAAAGCTACTCCTTTAAGGCCCATTTTAAATTTACTAAGTATTTGAAACTCATAGGTCCTCCTAGCAGCCACCATGTACATAGTAAAGGCACCTTTATCAACTTCCTACGTGCATGCATGAAGAAGAGAAAGGCTGACCACAATAGTCCCATGTTCTGTTTAGTATGTAAAATCACAAATGCAAGCTACTGATTGTTATTTTCCCCAGTGCAAGACAAAACAGTTGTTTTGAGTTGCCTTAGTCTGACTTTTTGGAAGGAGGAGTGGTCTGACTACATGGGATTCTCAAATAACCTCCCAGCCAGGTGGAGAAAAGTTTAAGGGGAGTTTCTAACTCACTAGTAGAGAGAAAAAATTCAAATAAAGCTCAAGCTGATTAAGCATCCAAAAATCATCATATAGCATTTTATAAGTCCACAATCAATGTTCCAAAGTCCATCACCTATCAGAAAAGGCATTTTTCTCCCTTACATACATAAGTATTGATGAAGACTTTGCCTAGGTGGGAGAAAAGGTTCAGGTATTTTTACTCTATCAAAGATTTGTTTTCTACATTTGTCTGGAGGTCTTACTAGTAGCAGAGAAAACAGTCCAAACCTGGAGCTCAACTCTTAATGGAGGCTTAAGAAAGGTCTCTGATTGTGTCATTTTAGGTCACTCTGAGACAGAGGGTATCTGATGTTCACTGACAGAGTTCCCTTTTCATCTCACTGAGGAGTTCAGATAGGGACAAGATGTGGAGATTTTCTGCTGATTACCAGGACGGGATGTCAGGAGCTAGTTTCTTCTGAGGGACCTTTGGGTATCTGCCACAGAGTGGCCCTGCCCATGAACCCTCAGTTGTCACCTCAGTTTCTGCTAGTTTCACACAGTCAAGAGATCTGTCTCTGAAAGGAACCCAATTGCTACCTGGTCAATGTTCCACCAGCCATTGGTGTCAATGGGAGTGGGGATTCACCAGAGGGCAACGGGAGAAACCTGTCCTCTGCTTTGAGAGAGGCAGCTGCCCTAAAGGCAATTACTAACTGGCAGAGTAACCACTGTTTGGCATTTTATAAGGGACAAATAAAAGCCTGAACTGTCTTTATCTGAGCTGATTTTATGAGACCCATTTTACAACATTTTTAAGCAACTAAGTCCAAATGCAACACATACAAAACAAGAATAAAATGTAATTTTAACAAAAGAGAATGCATAAGAAAAACAAGAAATTTGTAAACATTCAAAACGTGTAACTTAAAATTAAGACACTTTTGAAACAAAAGCCAAAACAAAATCCAGAATTTGTGAAATAGAAACCAGAATCTATGAAACAAATAGCCAGAGCCTATGAAACAAAAAATTACATTCTATGAAGCAAAAAGACCAAAGTTAGAACCTATGGAACAAAAGCAAACTCTTACCTCTGACCAGCAATCTCGGTGGGACTTCCAAAATGATATAGGGGGAAGGGATGTAACTCCCAAACCTATCAGATATCTGAAAGGCAAGTTGGTGCTCTCTAAAATTAAAGAATGAATTTTAGGAACAATGGAGGTTAAGAGTAGGAAAAATTTATTGGGAGAAAGAAAGCTTCTGCTTAAGAGAGACATAAGGGGGACCAGAAAGTGGGTTGCCCCAAGAGAATTGTTTACAAAGGGTCAAACCCACATGCTGAACTAAAAGAAATGAATTCACACATTTAATTCAGCTTATGCATGCTCAACTACAAATTCTACTTAGGAGGTGGGGCTCTGATATTAATTTCTACAACCAAGTGTAACTAAGCTATACTTCTTCTAATTTTTCTTTTTCTTTTAGCTGATTTCTGCTGCTCAGCTTCTGCCCTGGTCTTGTGTGATGTTATCTTATTATGTTTCTTTGGTGGTTTTCAGGAAGTCACTGATTTGTAATTTCAGTTGCTAAAATGTAAACAAAAAGACCTCATTCTTTCAATGAGGTCTTTTCAATGCAGCCTCCCTCTCTTCCTGTGGCTTTGTTTAGCTCAGCTGACTACCTGGTGAGTGGAGTTGGGGCAGGTAGGGGCAGATTCGGTTCTAAATGACAAGAGGGACACCTCCATCCTGCTCCCTTGGATATTGTGCATCTTCCTTGTTTGGACTGTCTCAGAGCTTCCATATTTCACCAGTTCGTGTCTGTGCATAGACAACCTTGGCATCAATGGCTTGGCCATTCCTTGTTCTGTGTACCCCAGTCAGGGTAAACCAACATGTTTTGGACACTGAAAGTCCTGCACCACACAAGTTGTCATCTGGCCAGTTTGTAGGTTGCAGAAAGGCTGAGGTAGAAGCTGCAGATGCCTTATTGTCTTGGGGGACACACTGGTGCAAGCTTCCAGTGAGCTTGGGGACACACACTTTGTGCAAGAATGTCCTGCCCAGGAGAAACTCTGCCCAGAGTAGGACAAGAGCCACCTCTCTCCTTCAGCTTCCAAAACTTTATCTGTAAAAATTGAGTGAATAGTTTCAAGGCCTCCAACAATAAATTTTACATGGGTAAGCACTAACAAAATAAATACAGGCAATTATTCCATACCATTCCAAAGGTCCACCAGGGGGTTGGTGGTTGCTATCCTTGTTCTCACCTGGGGGCTGTTCAGTTTGGGGAACCCAATGGCTTTCTGAGGGTGTCCTCAGCACCAGGTGCTCTGGAAAACAGTGCATTGCCTGAGCTTTGGAGGCAGAGATGGCCAGGAAGCTTGCTCTGCTTGGGCTGTGCTCTCTAGACCTTTCTTGACAGAGATATTGGCAATTCAGAGGGGAAAGAGGGATACAAAGTGAGGGAGAATTGGCAAAGAAAATATTTAAGTACTATGAAAGTAATTCCAACAGGAAATCCAAATATCTTAAGGTTTTGTGCTGGATTTTGTGTATATTGAACATAGCAAGAAATGAGTAGTACAAATGTGGAAGCAGCATGATGCTACTCTCTCTCACTACTGTGTGAAGACCACTATGGGTAACTTAGCTACAGAGCGCCCCAAAGGCATTGAAAATGTTTGTCATTTGAGCCTGCTTCTAGGATTTATCATAGGAAATTAAGCAAGGGTTAATATGGATATAAAATATGCTCATCAAAGTTTTAAAAATAACAACAACCTCAAAAATTACTCAACTGTAAACTGAATATTAGAATATAATAGCACTAATTCCCTGACATGAAAGGACATAACCACTGAAAAAATAATGGTCCCTTTGCTAAGTAATATGAAAACTTGGTAAACCGTAGATCATGCACCCAGTAGGACTTTATTGTCTAACACACACAGAAACATTGGAGATCTGTAGGAAATAGAAAAAGGGAAGTGTCAAACATGTTACAAGGAAATAAAATCTTTCCCAGTTGTGTTGGTATAAGTCAAAGCAAGTGTGTTAATTTCCCATTATCTCTGAGAAAATTAAAGATAATTCTCTTCCCTTCTCTCTGTGTGCTTCCTATTTTCCACTAGTTAAAAAAAGAATGAGTAAGACTTCAAACTGAATTTGAACGTCTTTTCCTTAAAACTAGAAACCAACAGTTATTTAATCAACCTTTATTTTAAAAGTGATTTCTTTATAAATTAAGGCTTTTCCATTTAGGACCTTTTGAGTCTTTTTGCCCAATTCTCTCCAAGCTACGGTTTGGGAATGCCAGCTGCCATCTGCTCAAGTACTGACCTAGATCAGATTAGAAAAAAAATAGAGAAGAGGCGAATTCTGAGGCTGAAAATTAAAGCACAAAATAAACTGATTTTCCAGAGGGAAATTCCTGGGAGCTCGGGCCGCCTGGGGTTGGCTCCTGCTCCTCCCTGGTCAGGCTCCCAGGTCTGGGGTGTGGCTTCAACAGTGCAGTCTTCGTTCCATTTCTAGTCCTTGCTCAACACACAAAACCACATTTACACTCTCAGTTATGGTATGGTTCAGTCTGCCTTCTGCTTTCTCAGCATAGCTGTTTCATAGACACATATGCATGCTAGACATCTTTTATTTCTATTTAACGGCTTTAGGACATCTCCATTTTACTTATCCACTGGGAAATACCAATTAGCTTCTCACCCTCAGCATTGGGCATGCTTAGACCTGCTGCCAGTGGCCCTCAGCGGAACCCGTGTTCTGGCTCAGAGCCTGGGTGCTCTGTGAAAGAAGGCAGGGCCACATGGCTTGTTTTGGCCAGGGGAACGGGAGAGGCATGATGGGACCTTACATCTTTCCATGCCATTCTTCCATGTCATCTGTCCCCTCACTGCTGAGTGGATGTGGAGACTCCACTGGGACCTCTGAGGCCCAGAAGATGCTTAGAAGATCCTGGACACTCTCCCTGGAGAGAGCTCTGTGCAGAAGGCTCCTAGCAAGGCTGTCTGCATGCACACTGTGGGCAAAGTCGACTCCACTCTTGCTAAGCCACTGAGAGTCTGGGTTGATCAGTTCCTCTATTGGTCAGCTTTTCAGTGTTGGGATTGACTTAAAGGATGAGAGGTTTATTTTAGATCACAGTTTCAGAGATAGATAGATAGATAGATAGATAGATAGATAGATAGATAGGTAGACAGACAGACAGACCTTTCTTTGTCTCTTCTGACATGGACCCTAGTGCTGTTCTCAGGACCTGGTTACCTGCCACATTCTCCACCTTTAGATGTCACATCAGTGCTGATTTAGACTTCCATCTATGGATTTTTGGGAGACACAAATGCCTGGTACATAGCAGCAACACAGCACCTGGAATTTTGAATTGATTTCCACTTCCGTTTCTAGTGGACCGTCTTTAGCTGGGTCAATTCAAGATCATCTTTGGTTTACGATGAAAGATGTGAATCTCAGTAACAGCCCTCACCAATTACAAAGTCTTGGGTGAACTATTTCTGTGTTCAAACCTTAGTCTCCTAAACTGAAAAACAGAGGTGAAATTATTTGTCTTGGTCAATCTTGGCACAGTTGAGATTATATAAAACATGCAAGAGGCCTGTTAGTCTAGCAAAATAGATATTTAGTAATAGTCCTTATAAATATTAATAAAACAAAGTAAAAGTTGGCCTTTAGATAAAAAACCTGCTTTACTTGGAGACAGTCTTTGAATGTGAAGTAGCCTAGAAAACAAGCTAATTCTGAAGCCAGTGCAAATATTAATTAGCAGTCTAGCAAGAAGCAGGTCACAATGCTGAATGCCAATGTGTTAAAATGTCTCCTCATTTCAAGACAGTAGCACCTTGCTAATTTGTCACGAAAGGCCCCTGGAGCTGAGAGAAATGACAGAAATCTGTGTGAAAAAGAAATTCTCACTGACTAAATCAAGCTTCTGCAGTTTTGTAAAAAATGTGCTACTTTCATTAGTTTTGCTTTGGAGTTTGTCATGGTACCCAGATACTTGATGGAGCTCTTCTACAGGTGGGCTTTATTCCTCCAGTTTAGAAATTAGCCATTTTTCCCACCTAAAAAAGCACAATTTGCTTGTTGTGAGATTGAGACTAGAAGTTTGCTCAAATATAAATTTCTTTCCTGAATTTTCTTCTGTACTACATTCTGCAGGTGGTTCTGCCTTTGACATCAATCTATCGTGATGCGCTTCCAGGAGATTTTCATGATTTTTAAACATTTCCATATGAAAATAAGGAAGTTTAGTAAGGAGAACCTGATGAGAAGGGATGCAGGATTGATTGCAGAAGTAGGCATTATGTTCTGGAAAGGACCAATAAATTGGATTTAAGTCATTCTGCTTTGATTTCTAATTCCAGGCTAGTAGGTGGCTTGAGCTAAACAGGTAAATTGGGAACAATATTTTCTATCTTAGAGGGCTGACAGAGTTTTAAACCTTCGGTGTGCCTGGCCATGGAAAGGATGGTTTTTCTTATAGAAAATAAGAAATGCTATTAAGTGCTATTGGAGAGGGGAAAGGGCTCAGGTGCCAATTCTGCCTTTGATTCCTACATTGCGCTCATGACACAGACTCAGAACCATCAGGCATTCCCAGTAGAGGCTCCCAAAGACAGGCACACGTTTTTAAAAACAGCAAGGATTTGGTGGGAATTGAACTTGCTAATGCTGGCAGTCGATCCTTTCCATGTGGCCTGTGTGCCAGCCTCGCGTCTGAGGGACCTGTGACACCTAAGGTGCCGAACTGGAGGTTTCTTCAGAGTGTTGGCCTAGGTGTGCATAGGCCAACCCGGGACTTAACCCCTGGGCACCACTGGCCTCTCACATCTCCACATTATGTCTTTACTGGGCACTGGAACCCAGGGCCTTCACCCTCAGCTACATCCCCAGCCTTTTAAATTTTGATTTTGCTACTGGGTCTCACTGAGTTGCCCAGGCAGGGCTTGAACTTGCAATCCTCCTATCTCAGCCTCCCAGAGTGCTGGGATCACAGGTGTGCACCACCACAACCAGCTTTTGTTAACTGGGAACCTGGTTCCCACAAGGAGAATCCAAGCACAGGCAGGGTGCAGAAGTGGGCAGGGGCAGCAATGCCAAGCAGTTAAACCAGCCCCAAGCAAGGGGCTGGGCCTGGCGCTTTGTCCCACCTGCAGCTGGGAGGGAGGTGCTCTTTGCTATGAGTCCCCTCCCTGATCCACACTCTGCTCCCTGATCCTGAGGGGAGGGAGACGGAGACGCCTCTGCCCACATCTAGTTTGGCATTGGAAACTTCACTTGTTCAACCGGGAAGGAACAAAGAAGTGGTAAATGCGTAGGACCTGCTGTACAAAAGCTTTTCAGAGTTGGAAGCAGCATCTTCCAACTGGGCTCATTTACATGCTTATTAGGGTTATACCAAAAGAAACTCAACTGTGAATTTTGCCGGTGGGACAGTCTTGTGCTGCATGCATTTACAGACAATTTACATTTTCCCCATTTGTAAAAAAGCAAATAGTAGAATTCTTCAGTTGAGACAATAAATCCCCTAACAATTTGTGTTTCCTTTTGCTACAATATTAAAATACTCTCTTTTACCTCCAAAGGTTCATACATGATTATGCGTATGCAATACTTTTCCTTTGCCTATGAACTTGTGATTACAGCGGGCTGCCACTCTCTTTCATGAATAATCTTCTTCTAAGCAGTCAACATCTTCCTGGCAAGGGGATCTTTTTTATAACCCCAAGGAATAAGATCAATAACGATGTCCAACATTTTAAGCTTGGGCCTGTGCTGAGGTACTTAATTCTCATAACTCATCCCACATGCTCGGAAGGCAGTATAATCATCCCCAATGTGTACATGGAAAAACCAAGGCACTGAGAGATTAACTCTCCTGTCCAAGCTCATGAAGCTTGTGAAGGGTGGGAGATGCAATGAACCCAGCATTCTGGGTCCACTGTACATAGAACCACTATATCACATGGCTTTCAGCAGAGTGTGGGATTCATCTGGTGAAGCGATGACTGGGATCCCCAACCTCACTCCCCTCTGGGGTAGCCAACTGCCAAGCAGTGCTCTGATGCCCCTTTCCGGTGCTGTGCCTCTGTCCCTTCCTTTTCTCCAGCTATGCCAAGTTCTTGGTGTTTCTGTCAGTCTCATTGCTTTAAACAACACCTCTCCTCCCACATGGGCTTCTGGGTCCACCTCTCACCTCCAGCCTTCTTTGTGTGTCTGCCAGAAGCTCTTGCTGGCCGGTTAGCAGGGCTGTCCTCTTAGCACACCCAATCGGACCCTCTGTCTGCTCCTCCTGCATTGCCATAACCCACGGTCCACACACCACTACCCTTTCCCCAGCTTCTGGGATTTCTCTTTCTCCCCTTTCATATGAAAAATGCTATTGAATCCAGCTCCAAAATCAGCCCAGACTGCAAGCCTCGCTGTTTCCAGCATCAGTGCTGACCACACTGCCCTCACTCCTGCGGGGATGATCACAGTGGCCTCCCTCTGTCCGCGCAGTGCCACTGGCACGGGTCACGTGGTCCATTGTGACCCAGGATGCAGAGTGGCGCTCCTGTCAGTTTTCTCCTCCTGGCGGTTCCCATGTCACACACACACCCTGGGACCTGACTCCCTGCCAGCTCCCCAGCTGTCTCCCTGCACTCCCTCCTGTCCTTTCTCCTCCTCCCTCCTCTCTTCCGGGAAGAAGAGGCCCAGGGAACCCTCCTGACCCCCACTTAAGTTCCAGAGGACACAGAGACCCACCTCGAACACTCTGCTTGCTCATTGCTCTGTCCTTGCCATGCTGGAGAAGTCCCTCCTTCCCACCCTGGTTTATTTGATTTGATCTTCTGTACCCTTGGCCATGTTTTATTACTTTGATTATTTATTTTCCACTCCTTCCTGCTCCATCCCCTCTAGAGTGTTATCTCTGGAGGATTGCTCACTATTCTTACCTTTGTCACAAACTCTAGCGTCCATAGTAGCCAGACAATGGACATTTGTGAACATTTGAAGGTATCCTCCAGAAACTTCCAGGTTTCATGGAGCAGAAGTCCGTAAACAGTGCCAAGGCACCTGGGCTCAGAATGGGGGCACGGCTGACAGTGGCAGGAGCAGACCTGGCTGCTGGGTCAACTCAACATGAAAAGAACCAGGAGACCACTGGACAAGGGGACTGGCCCAGGGTGGCCTCAGGGTGGCAAACTCTTGTTTGATCCAAGCCTGGGTCCGTATCCAGAGTGAGTTGATCTGAAGGGTGGTATACAGGAAGTGACACTTGGAGTGAAGATATCTTAGAACAAAAGGACAGATTGCCATCTATGTGGGACAGTAGGAATAGTTGATGGAATCTGGGGATTAAGAAGATCCCAGGGCCGGGGATTTAGCTCAGTGGTTTCACTGCCTGCTCCACAAGCACAAGGACCAGAGAGTTCAATCCCCAGTACCCGTCCCCCCCAAAAAGAAGATCCCAGCAGAGGGATCAAGTGCTTCAAGTGCTTGGACCCGAAGACTCTAGGGATGGAGAGAGGGAGTACTAGCACCAGGTCAGCACGTGGACAGGTCTAGGGTCATAGGATCACAGCTGGAAGCATTTGGTGCACACAGCCCGGATGTGGGGTCTTGGAGAACACCCACCCCCAGGTCCAGAGCTCTCCACATGGAGGTCATAGCCTGCAGCAGAAGTTGTGTGCCTGGGACACCTGCAGGTGCCAGGGGAAGCATCTGCAGCAGCCCCACGCTGAGGGATCCAGGGTGACCCCACATGGGGACAAGCTGCCTTCTGCAGGAGTCTCCAGCTTATATTTATCAGCTTGTATTTCTGGCATTTACCTTCTGTTCCTTTGTTTTGTTTGTTTGTTTAAAGGAAAATCAATACCTTCACACAACGTCATACCACTTGAAAACAAAATGAATCTGGAGATTGTTTTCGCAAGGAGATAATGAGGTAAACAAACACCTCTGTCTTCTGCCCACCTCTCAGGTGTGCCTGCTGTCAGGGTTCTCCTGCTACAACCACCTTAGTACTGAGCACCTACACATTTTTCATATGAAAATATTTCTTACAGATCGCAGTGAATCCTATAGTCCATGTCCTCTAGGAAGCTTTCTTTGTGAATTTCAGCTAAGGTTTTACAGCCCACGGCTCTCTTGGCCGTCAGGATGAAACTGGCCTTCCCATTGTAATCCTCCTGCGGTTTCCACGCTGAACCCAGGATAACAGCCCAGTTGTTTTCTGTGCTTGGCCGTCTCAAAGGAAGCTGTCTCAAACATTTCAAATGCAGATTCAAAGTCTTGCCCCTTCCAGCCTGGTTTATTTCAGGGACATCAGGATCCATGGTGGAGTAGCTCAATTGGGTTAGCAAGTTTTTAATGTGGAAAATTACATAGACACCAAGCACAACCTAATTCTCAAACAAAATGTACAAGCACAGGAGGCATTGGCTTAACTTGGCAAGTTCCATAATAAAACACACAGGGGCTGGGTAGCCTAGTGTCTGGCATAAGGATGGCAGAGTATGACCATTGCTGCTTCTCTTGTCTTATACTCAGCAATGACACAGTCCTGGGGTTTATTTCCAACACTACCTTGAGCTATGTTTCCTGAGTAAAATAACCATTAAGGCATTTAAAATGTTATTAGTTTCTGGTTTTAAAAGATATTTTCTCACCTGTAATTACTCATCTAAAGCTGCACATTTTGTATAACTGGTCAGTTTTATTAAAATAAAAACCAATGTGGCAAAATTGTAAAGAAACACCAGATGATGGACCCTCTGTTTTCTTTTTAGAAGCTCACATTCCTACTGTAGTTGTGGGCTGCTTCTCCTAACCTTGTTTCTTCATCAAAGAGAATTCCCTTTAGTAAATTTTGCAGTATTATTCTGCTAACAACAAATTTTCTCAGCATGTTTATCTGAGAATGACTTTATTTCTGATTTTTATTTTGCCATTGTTTGCTGAAGCTTATCTTTGTCGGGGATAGAATAATATTTTGAGAGTTTTAAAATTTTTCTGCATTTTAATGATGCAATTCTATTATCTTTTGGTTTCCAGCTGCTGAATAATCTTATTGTTGCTCCCTTGAATGAATGGGTCATTTTTTTCACTCTCTATTTTGAAGAATTTCTGTTTGCATTTGGTTTTAGACCATTTGACGAAGTGTGCATTGTTTTATGAGCTGTAATTTTCTTTGCATTCTCCCTGATTTAAGTGGATCTGTGAGTTCACATCTTTTACCAGGTTTGAGAATTCAGCCATGATTTCTGCAAATGTTTTCTGGTTGCACTGAGTGATGCAGAAGTTGAGACTTTTTGGCGTAAATAGTCAGTAGTTGATGAAATTGAGTCATGTCTTACAGTAATGCAAAAAGTCAGACCTGTCAGCTGCCTAGGAGAGAAAAAGGTGGTCATGTTGTCACACAGGCAAACTTAGCCACCTGTAAACAGTACTTGGACTGTGGGTCATCATGTCAGGTAAATTATAGGCATGAGCACTGCAGCATGTAGTTGCATTAATTCAAGCTTGTATTCCTTCCTGCCTCATACAATAATGCTTCAAAAATGATATGCTTATGCACCTCCAAAAAGAAAGAAACTTACTTGTACCTGATGCAGTGCAATTTTATCAGCTCTATGGCAATAGGAGACAGCCCAATAAGAGGCAATAGAGATTGGTAAATATATTAGAATATAATTTAAAGCTAGGACAGACTATCATGCTTTGTATGGGAATGTCAAACAGCTGGCTGACATCTGACCTTCAAAATGTCCCTGTGAATTTGAAGAGAAGTTGCTTGACCTTAAAAAAGTAAAATAAAAAGATCATCATTTTAACTAAAGAGTAAATTCACACAGGACCTGGCTATTCTTCGAAATAGCCAAAATAATAGAATATGAAGACTAAAGTATTTAAAGGGTCAGCAAACTATGCACTGGCTAATAAAGATGCACTGTGTTGTCTTCTTGGACTATGAAATAGTCAGATACAGGAAGAATTTGGCCAGGTGTGGTGGCACACACCTGTGATCTCAGCACTTGGGAGCCTGAGGCAGGAGGTTTCCTGTGAGTTTGAGGCCAGCCTGGGCTACAAAGTGAGTTCAAGGCTGGCTTGAACTACATAGCAAGACTCTGTCCAAAAAATACAAAAAAAACCAAACACAAGAAGGAAGGATTAGGAAGAATCTATTTTTTAAAAATATGTATATTTATTGGTACATTTTAGGTATAAAATACATTTACATGTATCATTGGGTGTTCATACCAGAACATGGTGGATCTTAGTTTTTATCTTTTTTCCCATTATCTGTGCACACTTCACCCCCTCCACCCTTTCCTATCTACGCAGAGTTTGATTCCATTTTTTTTCTCATAATTTTTTTCTTTCCCTTCTTCCCTTTCCCCTTTCCCTTCCACCATCCCCAAACCCTTGGACCTTTTCTTATTTCAAATTATCAATTATTCATTTTAATCATTTTAGTCCTTATTTACACTTTCAATTTCTCACACTAGAGAAACTATTTGGTATTTACACATGTGTGTCCTATTTATTTCACTTAAGAGTATGGCCTCAATATGCATCCATTTAGTTATAAATGTCTCAAGTTTCTCATTCTTTATGGCTGAGTAGTACTCCATTTTATAAAAAACTCACATCTTCTTTATCCAGTTTCCAGTCAATGGGCATTTGGGCTGTTTCTAAGCTTTAGCTATTACAAATTGTGCCACTATAAACATAGGTGCACATATATCACTGTGGAATGATTCTTTTAATTTGGAAGAATCATTTTAGCCGGAGTTTAAACAACTGTGTTCACTGTGGGGAATTGGCACAGGCAGGTAATGAGTCTCGATCCCTTTTACTTCCCTTTGCTCTCCCTCCTGTCTCCCATATTTCCACATCCTGTTTCCATCTCTACATAATCTACCTCCTTGTTTCCTATTTATTTGTTTCCTTTTATTTTGCTCTTTAAATTATTTGTATTTTGCTTTCCTCATGTAAGAGAAGCCATGCAGCATTTTACCCTCTGTGTCTAATTCATTTTCCTGAGCATTGTAGTCTCAACCCATTTTCCTATAAATGACTCTGATTTATCCTTCTGTATGGCAGAGTAGTACTCCATGGTGTACATATACCACATTTTCTCTATCCATTCACCTGTTGATGGGTGGATAGGCTACTCCCAAATTTAGCTATGGTTGAGTTGTGTGCTGTAAACGTGGTATGCAATTATGCAATTTCTTAGGCTTCATCCCCGGGCCTTCCCAGCCTTCTGTTGGTCTTCAGCTTCACTCTTCTACACTTCTCCTTAATCACTTCCACTCACAGGTGGTTACATCGTGTTCCATGACCACCTGTCTCCTCTAACATTATTTCCAGGGATCTACAGGAAACTGTATCTCTAGCTAGGATTTCAAGGTAGCTCACGTTAAGCTTCGTCAAATTGGATTACCTGATGTGTTTCTTCAAATTTTGCCAACTGCTCCATGGAAAAGCACTTGTATCTATTGTCTTATGAATACCAGAATCTCTTACCTACCTCAGGGAAAAGTGTAGCCTAGGAGCCATGAGCTAGGAGTGGCCAAGTATTTTTAAAATGGCTGTTAAAAAACAAATTGGGGTAAACAAGGAAGAAGAATACACAAGGAAAACCACATGTGGCCTGAAAAGGCTAAAATATCGACTGCCTGGAGCTTCACAGAAGAAACTGGCCAACTTCTGCCTTACACTTCAGAGGCTTCCAGAATATGCCTCTTCCTTGTCAGAGTGGGTCTGGGTAGGGTTGCATTAGGTATAAATATCCAAGGTTAACTAAGAAAAGGAGGCCTGAAATGTACAGCCATGGAGGGAGGAGATGGCAAGGGGGAAGGTTGGAAGCCAGTGTTATGGAGGGGGCCTGAGGCACTGGAGGGCGACCCAGGCTGATGGTCTAGGCAAGGAGAACAAGATATGAAGATACCCCTGAGCTGGTCCTGAGCTCTCCTTGCTGCCCGGGCTTCCCTGCTGGTTGCTTTCTGTCTCTCTGAGCTCTGTGTAACAAAGACCCTTGCTGTCCAGGGTGAACATGTCAGCATGTCCCTGATATCGACCCAGGGCTTCCCTGGCCTTCCCACATGTGATGTCTAACTCTAGTCCTGATACGCCCTTCTTTTTCTCCAGTTGAAGGTCATACTCATCCGTTAGAACAGAACTTGAGTGTTGCCTTGTCTGGGAAGTGCTTGGCCCTGCCTAGGGCATGTCATCATCAGTGCAGACACCCTTGTAGGTTCTTGCCTGCTGCCTCCTTGTCCTGTCTACCAAGGGGTGAGAGCCCCACCCATTGCAGACAGAAGCCCTGAGGCAGACATAGCAAGTCCACTGTTAAATGCTGATCAATTTTGTTTAACTTCAAATCAAGGAATCCTTGTGGGATTCAAAGCTAGGGAGGATTCAAGGACCTCATTCATTCTCAAATTCCTGGAACACTTTAATTGCCAAATGGAGACTTCTGAGTATAAATAGCACTTAAATTTGGCATATAAGAAATGAAACTGCTGGACAACCCTTTGCCAGCCACTACCACTGCCTCATTAGATTCTCACAAAGGATAGGGATCATACAGTGTGATTGTCACCTTGGGACAGATAGGGAACCAATATACAGATGTGTTAGGGGGCTTTATCAAGGGGCCACGATGATTGCTCAGTAGTCATAATTAGGAATTTAATTTGGTCTTCCTATACCATATTCTGTGCATTTCCCTTCAACTTATTCACTTTGATCAAAGTGAATAATAAAAGTGATGTCCACAAAAGCTGTGCTTGCTTTTGCTACACTGGTTGTGAAGGTTTCTCAGAGAATACAGGACTTGAGGTGGCCCTGGAAAGGATGGAAAACTGATAAATGAAGCAAAGGTGGGAACCATTCTACAAATAGTGGAAAGAGTAAACATACTACTGTATTTGGGATTAAAGATTTTGGTTGGGAACAATTTTGGTGAAAGCATTGAGTACTTGTTATTATTTTGATTCACCTTGAAAAAAATAAAACAGGAGTATTAATGGCTTTAGATCAAGAAAATAAAATGAGGGCCATGCTATACTGGAAGATCCCAATTTGAAGGTAGTGGTAGGTGGAATAAATTGTTAAAGGTGGCTGAAAGAAAGATATCCACGCAGAAAATCTGGATGCATTCAGGTGTGATATTACATGTGACAAACCCAGAATGTCCTCTATTGACTGCATTAGTAATAGAGCTGTATTTAGGGAAGAAGTAATTATATCCAGAGAAATCTGAATCTGCCTTTGATATTTGATAAGAGATAATAATGTTTATTTAAAATTTGGTTTGGTCTGCTTAATAAATCACAGCAAATAATGTTTGAGCATCTGCCACCTATACCCCCAGGGTTCTGGCTGCTGAAGTGGCCACAGTTAGCCATCCAGCCCTGCTTTAATAGAGTTTCTATGCCTTTCCTGAGGATGGTATGAAGATCAAAAAGAAGCTTGTCCTGAAAAACAAATGCCCTATTGTAGCATTTTATGCCTCAGTGAACTGAAATGAAGCCATAAATGATTTTAGTCTTGATATTGCTTGAAGCAATTCAATTGAATTGAAAACATTTTTTCCCTCTTGGATGTAAAGTTTGAAGCTTGGTTGTTGAGAACACTGGTCATTTTCATGAAGCCATTTGTGGTCTCCCAAGGAAATGCCCAAGCAGGAAGCAGGTAGTACAGCAAAATTTTTTTCTAAATTTAAAATAAATCTAGAGGGTTTTGTGCCAAATAATCACCAGCTGCTGTGAGATCCATGTGTGTGGAATTATTAACAGGAAGCAAATTACTAACTGCAACCTTTGGAGAAAATTTTTCTCAGGCAAGAACTTTCTTTGAAAGATTGGGCCCAGCATGAAAACATTTAATTTCTCCACATTCACTCCACAGGGACCCACCAAGAGTGTCACTGGCAATAAACAAGGAGATGCTGGCTGCAGAGCTGTGGAATGACTAACTTGAAATACAGAGAGGGAAGATGGAGAGGAGGGAAAGTGAGCCCCTGCAACAGTGCCCACAGCCTTTGTGTGAGAACTCTCCATTCAACGGCTCCCGCCCAGGTCCCTGTGTTTGAGACTGAGCTCTTGTGCACAGTAGGTCTTCAGCAATGCTCACTGTTGTTTGTTGAGCCATGCCATTGTAGCATGTTGCATGCAATGTCAGTGCTACAAGGACCATGTGGGCCCTTTGGGTCTTGTTCTTTTTTTTTTTTTTTTTAATCCAGGGCACACAGAGGAATGAGAGTCCTGTGACCTCTCCACCTGATGTCATGAGGGGATTCCCAGGTCTTGGTACAGAGTGCAGAGTCAGGACAAATCTCTGAGATACGAAGATGGAACTGAGGGCTCTGGGGCAGTGAGACAGCAGAAACTTGAAGGCTGACCGCTATAGAGGGAAGAGATACACACAGAGAAACCCTGAGACACCTGCCGATTGTCCCCGGAATACCAAGGGAGAATCCAGTGTGGGTGGAGAAAGCACGGAGACGAAGGCAAAACCATCTGAAGACTAAGGAAGCACAGTGTCCAGTCCAAGTGTGCTGGATGTCCAGCTCCTCACACCTGCCTGCAGGAAAGGGTCCTCAGTCGTGGGTGCCGGGTGTAGTACTCCGGATGGTTGTGTCTCAACATTGGGAAAAATGATCTTGAGATGAGATAACACTCTTTTGTACGCTCACCAAATACTAAAATCAAGACTCCAAAGTATTTAGCTGTTTCCAAGTAACTTCAGTGAATCCCAGAGGAAACAAAAACAACCAACCAACAGAACAAAACTCCCTCAAGAAAATAGGAAGTAAAATGTATCTAATAACTGATGCATTAAAATGCTGCTGTTTAGCATCAGACTGAAATTTACCAGGCATGCAAAGAAGCAAGAAAATACTACTTATGATGATAAGATAAATAAATGACTCAGAACCAGTCAGAACTAACTCAGATGTTAGAATCAGAAAAGGAGGATATTAAATAGTCATTATATGATTCATGATGTTCACTCATAAAATATATGAAAAAAATCTCCTGAAATCAAACTTTAAATGAAAGCTACAAGGTCTGAGATGAAAAAGACAACAGGATTGCTTAGCAGGAGGAAAGATTAGTGAGCTTCATAATATAACAGATGAATAGAAATAAAATGGAGAAAAACTGTTTTAATCAATATTTTACTAGCGTACATTCACGGTACGTAATGATGACATTCCTCAGGAGGGGTTGGTACATGTACACAACACGACTTAATTCTTCTTCATTACTTGCCCCTCCCCTCTATCTCTTGGGTCCCCTCCACTTTTACAAAAGTCCTGCCTCTTGGTTTCCTATTATCTGTCTTTTATTTTACTCTTTCATTTATTTACACTTCAAGTTTTTCATAGAAAAGAAATGATGTATTATTAAGGCTTGTGTGTCGATTTGTTTCACTTAACATTTTGGTCTCAAAGTACATCTATTTTAAAAATGTAGAAATGAAAAGAGTATTAGTGGCTGAGAGAAAACTTCAAGGGCACTAACATACACAGAATTAAATTTTTCATAGGCAAAGAGACACAGAAGAGTATTTCAAGTAATAATGGTTGACTTATTTTCAATGATTCTTTAATGTAAGTTCTAAATTATCACATAGAAGGAGCTTAGTGAAGCACATAAATAGATGATACATGAAGAAAACCACAACAAGGTACAATGTAGTTACATTTCCCCAAACTAGAGATAAACAAAATGTTAACAATAAGATGGGGTGGGGAAGATATACTATACACAGAGAAGCTGGAGAACTGATGCTAGCAGATTTTTTTTTTCAGAACAAATACAAGAAAAGAGCGAGCAGTATTGTGGAAGTGCCTACAAAAACATGCCACTAGCATCATATATAAAGTAAGAATATCTTTCAAAAATGAAGGTGAAGTGTGGACTTCTAAAGAAGCAGACAGAATCCATGACCTGAAGACCTGGGCTGCTTCAGACAGAGAGAATAACACTGGGAGAAATACGGGTCTATCTGTAGGAGGGAAGAATACTGGAAATTGTAACTATGTGGGGGAAAATAAGGCTATTTTCTTACTTTAAAAATATATTTGAAATAGTTTTGACTGTTTATATACAAGGATTATGAAATACATGAATACCATACATTCAACAACCAAAACTGGTTCAGAAGGTATAGATATATACTATTGTATGGTTTGCATTCTTTACCTGAAGTGATATAAATTACTTAAAGGTAGATTCTGATATGTAAAAGATATAAATTTAAAATCTTTAAATAATCACTTAAATAAATATGTTAAAATTTATAGCTAAAATGTAGATTGAAGAACATAGTGAAAAATACAACTAACACAAAAAAAGACCACAGAAGGGGCACAATGTCCAGATAGAAAAGAGAAATACCAACATCATAGCTTTCAACCAAATGTAGCAAATATCCTATTAAGTGTAAATGATCTACACAGCCAGTTGAAAGATGAGGACTATCAGATTAGATTGGAAAAGAATATCCAAGTGTGTTACTGTCAGTGCAGTTGGAATACAAAAACACAAACATCCAAATGACAAGGTTGGAAACAGCTGTAAAGGAAAATCTGAGTGTCTATATTGACCTTCAAATTTTATTTCTGAGGAAATACATGTTATAAAGAATAAAGAAGATATTTCCATAACAATGCAGGTTAATTCATCAAGAGAACAGTTGTAAAAGTCAATTTACCTTCCTATAATGACAGTTATTAAAAATGTGTAGAAAAGTGGAAAAATGTGCAAGAAGAAATAGGCTAATCAATAATTATGGTCAGATATTTCAATTCTCCTTTCTTCAAAATATTGAGAGACGTTGACAAGCAACCAGCAAGAATATGTGTCTTCCTGGGTCTCTGAACTTGTGGAAGAAATCATGCAACCAGTGTTTAGATCAACTGGCCTTGGCTTGCACCTTGAAGGCGTCACTGTGCATTAGAATAATTTGTTTCCTTACTGGTTTGTCTCCAGCACAAAGCATTTATTGATGGAGAGGGCAGAGAGAAGAATTTTGGATACAAGCCTTCCCTCGAGCATCAGAGGTTCACTGGCACGTAAAGTAGCCTAGGGGCTGCATTCTGTCCTCACACAAAAACCTATTGCTAAGGAAAGGTTTGAGAAATGCATCTGGACAAGTAACATCAGCCCAGACGGCATTTCAAGGAACCTCTGGTGGGGCCTGAGGCACACAGTGGTTCTGCATGATGGAGGGATTGCCCAGGTGGGGTTCAGGATGGCTACACCAGGGAGGAAAGTACAATTTAAGGACAGGGAACCCAGGCCAGAGTGAGACTGATCGCAAAGCCATGGAATCATCCTGGAAGGAAACAGCCTTTAGCTCTGTCTCCTCTCGTCTCTGTCATGGTGTGTGGTTTAGTAAATAAAGAATAGGGCCAGGGGTTTAGCTCAGTGGTTCTGCCACCTGCCTTCAAGAGCAAGGTCCCAAGTTTGATTCCTGCTACCAAAAAAAAATCTAAATAAAGAATAGAGGCTCATATATAAGCTTCATGCAGATTTTTATCTGGTATTTAACCTCTTCATATATCCAATGATCGATAAATTGGACACACACTTTAAGTTCTACTATGGAAGGAGTGCTATGCTGGATTTATGCAGGATGCAGTGACAAAATATTTCCCAGAATCTGTTCCACAGAACACAAATCCCACCCATGAGTGGTGAGTCCAGTGTGTCAAGATGAAAGGTAAATATGTAGCTCAGGAAGTGTAGATTCTGGAAGGTCATCTAGGTTTTGATTTTTAAAAAATTAAAATGGTGTAACATCAGGATTTGTAATAATTTAGGAAATAGAAGGACTATTCAATCCAGAATGAATTGATTATGTTTCTTGCTTTCTATGGTACATTTATGGGTTTCTGCATTTAATCACTTAGGGGTTGGAATGGAATAGATCACCTCTTTTCATCTGTGATCAGTAAGCAGAACCTTCATCGTGGCTGACACTATGGTTGGGGAACCTGTCCTTATGATTCCCTCAGGAAAGATGGAGTCTCGCTGCATGACCTAAGGCTTAGACAATTTCTGTAATCCTAGGAAAATAATTCACAAAATTATAAGTATTAAGTAGAATAAATATATAGAACAGCAGAAATTTAGGCCCCATGCTTTTCTAAGCTGGCTTTTGGCAAGTGACCAGGCATGCTTGTGGAGAAATCCCCTCTCAACCCCCTCATTGCAAATTGTGGCCCTCAAACCTAAGAATATTCTGAGGAATCCTGACGGGGGTGGGGGGGAGATGAGAAACTGAGGAACACATAGACTTGAGTTTTTCAGGGTAAATGCTCTTCCACAGACTCCTGTTTTCTTACAATCTTTCCCAGAGGGCTAAGGAGAAAGACCCTGGCTCCCCCCAGCATAAAGAAATATGCATCTCCCAATTAAGTTTCTAATGTCAAAAGATAAACTTTAAGAATCATTGAATGGATCTTTAAATTTCTGACTGTCGCCAGCATATGGTGTATTTATAGTAAGTCTCAATCTCTTTCATTCTAATCATGTAATCCTCGTAACAACACGGAAGTATATGCATGATTAAAAAACGATTCATCTCACATCAGGGCAATTTGTTGTCTGGTCACGGTTACCTATTTCTTGTCTGTCATCCTGGAATGTTTTAGAATTGGGTTTTAAAGTCAGGGAAAAGCAGAGTTTAATTCTACTTCGTACAATGTTTACTACATTGCTGGGGCTAAATCGATGCTAAAAATGATTACAAAAGAGCCCTTTATAATCCAACAATATATGAAATGTATGATGTAAGGTTTGGGAATAAATAGTACTCTTAGAATTTGCTTATGTCTTCCTTAAATTGCAGTGGTGCTTACTGATTACAAATTGTCTCTGAAGAGGGTCAGGGAGAAGGGTGAAGGGGGATCCGAGTGTGGGGCTGCATGGGGAGATGGAAGAACTCAATCTTGACTTCTGTGAGGAGTGGACGAAAGCTCCCTCTAAGTACTGGACACTTCCACAGCCAGGGAACTGCAACTGGGAAAGACAGAAGAAAGTGAAATGAAGGAAAATTAAAGTCATCTTAGAAGTGAGGGCGATGAAACCATTGAAAAGTCTCCTGAGAGGAGCGACAGAGCCACCTTGCCTGAGCCGTTTTCAAAATTGACAAAGCAGCAGAACATGTGGTGCAGCAAGCAATCCTGTCCTGGGGAAGCTGGTGTGACCATTGAATCTTGCTTTTCTGCTTCTCATTTCATGTTCTGTGAAACTGCACTGTAGCTAAGAAACAAGGCACCCTTCACTCCCACAGCGTGTTCACAGTGGCTTTGTCTGGAGCACAGAGTTGAAAAGAAGGGGAAAAATGAATTTTAAAATCCTGCAGGTGCTTCCATGTGCTTCTTTTTTTGGGGGGGGTACCCGGGATTGAACTTGGGTCTTTGCGCTTCCATGTGCTTTTCGTAGGTGAGTTTCAGACATCTTCTGATGCTGGACTTTACTAGTTAAAAAATTTTTTTTATTAGTACATGTTTGCAGTACATAGTGTTTACTTTCCTTGTGGGGAACCAAAACTAGAAGTTTCATTTGACCCAGCTATTCCCCTTCTAATTATCTTCCACAAAGAGGTAAAGGCATGGTCTTAACAATGATCCATGCACACCCATGTTTATAGCTAGCTGCACCACTCACAGCAGCTAAGTTCTAGAAGTGGCCTATATATCCATCAACAGATGAATGGACAAAGACAATATGGTATATATAGACAATGGAGTACTACTCTGCCATAAAGAAGGATAAACTTTGCAGGAAAATATATAAAGAAGGATAAAACTTTGTAGTCACCTTGTGACCATAAGGTTAAGTGAAATAAATCAGACACCCAAGCTTAAATATCCCATAGATTCTCTTATATGAGAAACTCAAATTCTGTTCTGGAATCAAATGTTTCTTAATGGCATACTGGTTCCTTCTATAAGAGAATAATATTTAGAAATCAAGCTCTTGTTGTTGAGTGTTTTGATCGGTACACAGGTCTCCAGGTTCTTAGTGAGTGGCATTAGATAACACATGTAAGTGTGTTAGCTAGGGTTTATGAGCACACACACACACACACACACACACACACACACACTAATAGTAATGGCTCTGACTCTAATTCAGCACTAACCAACAGTCCTATTTCAACCTCCCCTTCTTGCCCAGCTGTAACTTGCCTTTCCAACCACAACAGACTCGATTCTAACCCTCCTTCCGTACTTTCATTTATGCATGCCCACTGTATGTGAGCAAGCATTTAAGATTTATTATGCTTACCACCATGAGAAGCAAAATTGCAACAAGGTAAGTTCTTTCGTCTTCAGTCAAAACAAACAGGGCGACATTTCCCAGTTAGCCTGGGCCAGCTCTACCACCTCAGGAAGTTTGTCTTCTGCCAGGTCCATTCGCCACCGCTCGCTCTGCACATTCCGGTGCTGATCCTATTATTTTTATTTTTACATTATATATATTAAAGTTCACTGTGGCTTGTGTGAGTCTATAGGTTTTGACCAATGCATGGATTCGTATATCCATTTTCCCCAATGGATGCCAGGGGAGAGGAAATTATTGACTTTCGGGATCACTTCTTTTTAAATTTTTGTGTTCACCCTGGAGTTTGAAATAAACACTTTCAACATATCCCAATCTAATTTCCATGCACCACTTCCTGGATGCCTTATAATCAAGTATTCCCAGTTTCTCTCCATTGTCTTTTTCATGGTCCTCATTTGCTTTATTTATCCATAAGCTATGATCTCAGAACACATTGTCACTATTATTTTGAACAAACTGTTACTTGAATCTATAGAAAATGAAAAAATGAAATGATATCATTATTATCCTATCTTCTTCCCTTTCCCATGGTGATCTGAGTTTCTGGGCTATATCATTTTTCTTCTCTCTGAAGAAATTCTTTGAACATTTCTTTTAAGGTAGGTTGACTGCTGATACTTCCTTCAACTCTTATTCATTTGTACATTTGAAGAAGTCTTTCTTTTTCCTTAAACTTTGGAGGACAGTTTTACTGGATGTAGAATTCTAGGTCATGCTTCTGTTCTTTCAGTTCTAGTTAGTTCACTCTACTGTCTTCTTGGTTGCAAGAGGTCACATGAAAAATTCAAGGAAATGCTGCTCCTCCTCCTCCACCTCCTTCTCCTCCTCCTCCATCCTGCTCCAGCTCCTGCTCCCTCTCCTTTTCCTTCTCCTTCTTCTTCTGGAAAAATCTTTCTACCTGGCTTCTTCAAGACTTTCTCTTTTGTGCCTGGTATAGAATTATTTGGTACTTGAGCACATGGGCTCACTGGGCCTGCTAAAGTTGTGCTTTGATATCTGACAATAATTTGGGGGAATTTTCTGTTATACTTGTTTAAATATTTTTTCTATTTCTACATTCTCTTTCTAGTATTCCTGTTACAAGTATGTTATTCCTCTTGTATTGTCTCAACATTTCTTTGGATGTTCTCTTCTCCCTATCTGCATCCTTTGCTGTTCTTTTTCTTTTGGCCTTTCAGTTTGAGAAGTGTCTGTGGACATGTTTTCTAGATTTTCTGTTCTTTCCTTGGATATTTCCAGGTCACTCGAAAGCCCCATCAAAACCATTCTTCTTTGCCATGGCTGTGTTTTTGATTTCTGGCATTTACTTCTGATTCATTCTTCGCGTTTTCATCTATTTGCTTACGTAGCCATCTGTTCTCATGTGTTCTGTGTTTTTCCATTAGGCCTTTTTGCATATTAATGACTGATTTTAAATTCTAAAGCTTTGCCACACCTGGGTCCAGTTGTGATGGTTGCTCTGGTGCTTTGAATGGTGCTTTTAGCCTTTGAGCATGCCTCAGCATTTTTGGTTGAAAATTCAACATGATGTACTGAGTTAAAGGCATTGAGAGTTTAAGCCATTAGCACGAGGCTTCCTGTCTGTCTGTGCACCAGGCAAGCTCTCTCTGAACTGGTGTGCTCCCAGCTTCAGGAGCTGGCGTTTCCTTGCTTCCTGGTTGTCTGGCTCTGCAGAGATTTGTTAGATAGAGTGCAGCTGTGCAGTGTGGTTACTGTTGTGTTACAGGTCCCTAATTGGTTTGGGGGCGAGGTCGGGGAAGGGGAAGGGACCCTTCACCCCTGATCTGTTCTCCACATTTCAGGGAGCCGTGACCTTCATCCTACAGCCTCTACCTCTTACACGAGACAGGAAGACAGAGGCTCCTGTACTGGGATATTCTCCTGCCTCCCAAGCCAGTTAGCTGTGATAATACCCACAGAGGTTGGGCTCTGGTGTTTATTTATTTGTTTGTTTCCTTTTGAGGGTAGTACTTTTTTAAGAGAAAAAGAATGCTCTGGGTGTATTTAAAAATAGTCTTTTTTGGCTCAGTGTGGTGGTGCATGCCTGTAATCCTAACACTCTGGGAGGCTGAGAAGGAGGATCAAGCCCAGCCTAGGCAATTTAGCAACTTAGCAGGACCCTGCCTCAAAATTAAAAAAAAAAAAAAAAGGTGCTGAGGATGCAGGTCCTGGATTCAATCCCCAGCAACTCTCCTTCCCCTTGCTGAATGAAAAATGTTTTCCCTTTTTGCAGGACTTTTTCTCAGATCATTCATACTCTGATGACCTGGTGGAGTCCCTGAAGAAAACTTCAGGACTGTGGGCCCCTCTTAGATGTCTGGGTCCCCAGGGGGATTTCAACACTCAGGAGAGTTCACATTGAACTTTCAGAAATCTCATAATTTAATTTCAACTTAAATTTTTTCTGTCCTCTTAGAATAATCTATTATACATACATCATTTATTATTATATTATTTTTTATATATGCATACCTAATTTATGTAATATTTATATATAAACATTAATTGAAAAAATACTTCTCAAAAAAGGAAGTTATTGGTGTGAGGAAGATATGAAGCTCTTTAAGACTTTTGACTTCTACTCTTCATGTTATCCCTCAATTCTTACCATAGAACCCTTTAAGACTTCCCTCTTTCTGAATCTATTTTTATAACAGCACTTTAAAAAGGTCACACAAATGTAAAGCTCCATAGAATAGACATAAGCTGTCTGATTCTGCATTTCTGAAAATAATTTCCTCTTTCAGAGACAGGGTGTTCGTAAATCTCCGCCATACGTCTTTATTCAGAGGAGCTGCTTCATTCTCTCTGCTTTGTTCTGCTGCTGACTGCAAGGACTGCAGTGCTGGAGCAGCATTCTGAAAGGCTGACCTCTGATTCTCTGATTTTCTTTCTTTCTTGCCTCTTACAAGAGAGCAGATAAGAGAGGAACCTGTGGGTAGAGCACACCAGTCGAGCACTACATCCATCGCACAAAGTAACCCACCTACAGTGTTTGAATAGATGCTTCTTAAAATCATGGGTCTAGAAATATTAATCAGATGAATATGCATAGTTTAACAAGCTAACTGCGTGAAATTTAGCAGAAGGGTGCTTGACCCAAGGAAGACCTCCAAACCATCTGAAATGTGGCACAGCACTTTCAAAAGACACTAGAACACCTCCAGCTTTCCTCATTTCACTCCTTAAAAACTGGTGAAGAGCAGGGGAAGGAGGGCTAACCATGCTCTCCAGCTGGGGTGACACCCAGTTTCTTCTGGCTGTCCAACTTCAAAGGAATAGGAGGCATTTTTGGACAATAATAATGATACTCACATCTCCTCGATCAATAAATACAAGATCTTTGAGACACAGCTCTGTCCAGCTCAGGAGAGGAGTCAGTGTGATTTGGACTGCAGATTGTTCCTAAAAAGAGATGCCAGGGTGCAACTTAAAGATGGCAAAGCCCAAGCCCTCTGATTCCTGCACCAGGAGACCAAGGACTACTCCTTTTCCACACTGTGCTACTCCTTTTCCACACTGCATGACTGGCTGGAGGTAGGGAGAGAATTAGAATGATTCCAACTCATTCCCATACTGTTTTCACTTTCCCCTCTGGGTAACGGTCTTATTACAGGTAACAGGATCACAGGTAACTCGGAGTAACCAGACAAAATGCCACATAAGAAAATTTGTATTTTCTTATAAGTTAGAATCTGCAAACACAATAGACCCACATTTGCTAGAATAAGCTACTTCAAAACTCCTTTACATCCAGGGATCTGCTTGTTCATCCTAGTACAGAGTTTGCAGTGAAATCTGTAGAAAAGATAAAAAATGCAGGATCAATTTACCTTATGAAAGGCAGTCACCTTGCAGCTTGCCATATGCATCAAGGTGCATTGCTATTTTCAGAAAGTTACTACAGGATCAATCCCAGAAAGTTCGCTGTGATAATTCCAAATAAATAAAAGCTTAGTTTCTCTTAATTTCCTTTTCTAACCTAATCATTTTTGTTCTTCTGTCCATCTATGTTGATAGCCTGTCTAATTTCACTATTTTTTTCTGTTCTTAGGGATCACACTTCTACACGTCACATTTATAGGGTCAATGGCAAAAACATTTTTTTCTTTATTTACCAGTTGTATCCTAATACCCAAGCCAACATATGCCCTTGGCCATATAGAAGACAGACTTAAATGCAGAGTATCTTTTCTCAGTCATAGTATCTAAAGGGCGCAAAGAAAGGCTGATACTTCTTCCTATTGCTTCCCATGCCTGAGACCTTGAGCAACTTAATCAACACTTGCTTTTTTCCTTTTTAAGTTCAGATATATTGTTTCTTAGCCAACTCTATGTAAAAATATGTTTTTACACATTAAAAGGTGTGAAATGCTTTATCTTATTGGGAAGGTGTTTGTAGTGATAATAGCTAACATTCATACCATACGATCTGTGGAAATAAGAACTCATTAGCTTATCTCAACCTCTTATAGATAGGAAATCTTACCCTCCCTTATAATAGTTTAGATAGCCATGAAGAATTTGTGTAGTTTACCCCAAATCATTCTCCTTGTGAGTGAGAGATAGGACTGTAATTTCAGGACTCCACTTCATAAGTGTTATTCTGCACTGGCCATAGTTATGGCAAAATGAAATAAATAAGAAAACCAAACAGATGGGCAATCTGTGAACTTGAAGGTCAGCTCCATCATTAAATTAATGCCTCTGAACCAGTCTATGTTTCCAATTTGTCTGACTGTTCCTTCCTTTCTTTGTTCAAGAGAAATAGAGCTGTATATTAGAGAATGTTTCTTTCCATTTACTTTGCACTTTATAATCTTTCATTTGGAAGTAGCAAGATTTTGTGCTGCACAGAGGAAAACAGAACCTGTCAGATCTCCTGGCATTACTTTTCCAACTAATTGCAGTCACTGGGGAAGACTTGGTATGTGGAAATAAGCCAGTGCAATTGGAACAGACAAAAGCAAAAGGACGTTTCTGGAGTAGATTCCATTTCACCAATATCTATTATTTCCTTTGCTGAGCAAAATTCATTGCATACCTTCATACCAGTTCATGTATGAAAAACAGAGTCAAAATAATCAAATGGCATTGACTGAATCCAAGAAGATCATGAAACAAAGAGGAATCATGTGGTATAGAGAAAACATCTGCTTCTTCACATGAAATAATAACCCCAAGAACTGCAAATTTACCACTGATTTCTCAAGTTCAGACAGCATGCTGGGTAAAACATGCTTTACTTATCAGGAAAAGATAGTATCTCAGATGCTCTTAAGGCATCACATACTTTCAGCAGACAAAGTTTCCCTCTGCAACCTCGGGACTGAGAAAAGCAGAGCCAATTCCTGCAGCACAAGGAACAGCACCCTCCCTCCTGCTCAGCAACCCCCATGTCCTCCTTTTGGGAAAACTGGAGCCTTCGGAGCCCTTCAGCTCTGACACCAGCATCTGAGGTCTTCGAGTGAGGATGTGATGCAGACCCAACTTTGAATCCGCAACAGTTATTTGGGGAAGAGAACCAATTCCCACCCTGCCTCACAAGGAGAGAGACAGAGCAGCACCCAGATGTGTTATTTCCAGCCACAGACCATTTTCTTTACACCAGAAATTCATCTACAGATTTAAAATTTTTCCTATCAAGGAATATGAGGTGCAATAAAAATTTGGTGTGTATTTAATGAAAAACATGTATTACTAGAAAAGATTCATTGCCATGAATTCCCTCCTCACTTCTAACACACTCATCCCATGGTCCTTGCCACTTTCTGCAGCAGCTCTGGTATCCTCTTTCCTGAAGGTCTTTAGTTGGCTGCCTCAAAGTCCTGAACTGATTCAAAATGTTCCCCTTTCACGGTTATTTTGACCTTGGGGAAGAGCCAGAAGTTGCACAGTGCCAGATCCAGTGGATAAAGTGGATGAGGACACAGCTTCATATTTTTATCAGCCTACATTTCTATTGTAAGGTACTTGGCAACAGCATTCATCACAATTTTGATCACACCTTGTAAAGACACTCAGGAAAGAGGACTTGCAGAGGTACTTCAGAAAGTGGCAAGAAGAATGTGTATTTGAGTTGAGGGGAAGTACTTTGAAGGGAATTAAGGAAAATCCATCTTTTACTGTAATAAAATTATAAAATTTATACATTCAGATCATCTCAATAGATGCAGAAAAAGCATTTGACAAAATTCAACACCCATCCATGATAAAAAAAAAAACCCCTACAGAAAATTGGAATAGAAGGTCTTCATCTCACCCTGATTAAGGCTATCTATCAAAGCCAACATAATACTAAATGGTCAAAAACTGAAAACCTTCACGCTAAAATCAGGAACAAGACAAGGATGCCCACTATCACCACTCCTGTTCAATATAGTTCTGGAAATATTAGCCACAGTAATTAGAAAAGAGAAAGAAATAAAAGGAATAAAGATAGGAAAGGAAGAAGTTAAACTGTCATTATTTGTTGACAATGTGATACTTTACATAGAAGACTCAAAAAACTCTGCCAGAAGACTTCTAGACTTAATTGACAGATTCAGTAGAGTAGCTGGATATGAGGTCAACACTCAACAAGCAATAGCCTTCTTCTACACAAATAACAGACTCACTGAGAGGGAAATTGGGAAAACAATTCCTTTTATAATAGCATCCAAAAAATGAAATATCTAGGAATCAGTATAACAAAGGAATCAAGAGACCTCTACACTGAAAACTACAGCACTCTGAAAAAAGAGATTGAGGAGGATATAAGAAAATGGAAAGACATCCCTTGTTCCTGGGTAGGAAGAACAAATATAGTGAAAATGGCCATACTTCCAAAACTGAAATATAGATTTAATGCAATGCTGATCCAACAATATATTTCACAGAACTAGAGAAAATAATCCAAAAATTCATTTGGAACCAGAAGAGACCTAGAATAGCAAAAGCAATTCTGGGCAACAGAGACATGGTAGGGGGTATCGCAATCTCCACCTTGAAACTATACTATAAAGCTACTGTGATAAAAACAGCATGGTACTAGCAAAGAAACAGACCTGAGGATCCGTGGACTAGATTAGAAGATGCAGAAACAACTCCAGACATACTCAGCCACCTCATCTTTGACAAAGGAGCCAACTACCTGCATTAGAGGAAAGATAGCATATTTAATAAATGGTGTTGGAAAAACTGGATTTCAACCTGCCAAAGATTAAAACGAGACCCATATCTATCACCATGCACTAAACTAAGATAGAAGTAGATTAAATATCTAAATATTAAAACAGAAACACTAAACTTGCTGGAAGATAAGTTAGGTAGAACCCTTGAAGACATTGGCATAGGAAAAGACTTTATGAACAAAACCTCAGTAGCATGGGAATTAGCACAAAGAATCAACAACTGGGATCTCATCTTATTAAAAAGCTTCTGCACTGCAAGAGAAACCACCAACAGAGCTAAGAGACAACCTACAATGTGGGAAAAAATTTTATCAGCTGTTCCTCAGACAAAGGTCTACTATCTAGAATCTATAAAGAACTGAAAAGAATCAGACCCCCAAATTTTAAAGACCCAATTTAAAAATGGGCATCTGAAATGAACAGACATTTCTCAGACAAAGAAGTAAAAGCAGAAAATAAACATATGAAAAATTGTTCAACATCACTGGTCTTTTGAGAGATGCAGATGAAAACAACACTGAGATTCCACCTCACCCCAGAAAGAATGGCTGCTATCAAGAAATCAACCAATAACAAATGCTGGTGGGGGATGTGGGAAGAAAGGAACCCTTCTCCATTGTTGGTGGGAGTGCAGACTGGTGCAACCACTGTGGAAATCAGTATGGAGATACCTCAGAGAACTAGGACTAGAGGTCCCCTTTGACCCAGCTAGTCCCCTGGTGGGGATCTTCCCCAAAGAATTAAAAGAATCATACCACAGTGATATATGTGCACCCATGTTTATTGTGGCACAGTTTGTAATAGCTAAAGCTTGGAAACAGCCCAATTGCCCATCAACTGGAAACTGGATAAAGAAGATGTGGTGTTTTGTTTTGTTTTTTTTTTCCTATAAAATGGAGTACTACTCAGCCATAAAGACTGAGAAACTAGAGACATTTATAGCTAAATGGATGCATATTGAGACCGTACTCTTAAAGGGTATAAATAGGACACACGTGTAAATACTGAATAGTTTCTCTGGTGTGAGAAACTGAAAGTATAAATAAGGATTAAAATGATTAAAATGAATAATTGATAATTTGAAATAGGAAGAAAAGGTCCAAAGGGGTAGGAGAAGTGGGAGGGGAAGGGGAAAGGAAAGAAGGGAAAGGAAAAATTATGAGAAAAGGAAACAATGGAAACAAAGTCTTTGTAAATAGGGAAGGGTGGAGGGGGTGAAGGGCACACAGGGAATGGGGGAAAAAATAAGAACCAAGATACATCATGTACAGGTACAAACGCCCAATGATAAATGTAAACATATTGTGTACCCAAAATGTACCAATAAAGGAATTTAAGCAAAAAAAAAAATTTATGCATTCACTGTAATTTTCTAGCACTCCTAGTACATGGATTTATGAGACAAAAAGTTACATGTTTAAGCAAAAAGTCAGCATAACCAAAAATCTGAGGGTTATTTTCTAGTTATTTCAAAACCTCCTTAGCATTCTGTAGGAAAATATATTTACCACAGCTAATAAGGCCCTGTCTCTTCCCTCTCATTACATTTCTGCAAAGCACTTCCAATAAGAACCCTCCAAATTATCCGCCCTCAGCTAGTTCATCTGTTCAGTCAATAAGCAACGTTTTATTGCTTTTATGAATTAAGCCCACTTTGCATCCAAAAATTTTGCAAACATCTGTATAGAAGCAGCCTAGGGAGCTTTTGAAAAATCAATCAGAGGGGAACAGCTTTCACTTCATGTGTTGGGCTTTAAAAATTTTTTAATAAAGTATTTACACATGTTTGCTATGCCTGAAACGGAAACACGACTGAGACAGCAGTTTGGCACAGAGAGCAAGGATGAGGGTGGTCAGCGTCAAGATCCCCCACGGAAGCTGCCAGAACCTCCCTGTCCCCCAGGCGAGGGTGGCCCTGTGGCTGGGGCTCCCTCGGGCACACACAGCATTCGGTGGGGCTCTGGCTTTCTGGTCCTTATGGGGTGGTGGAGGACACCCCTCTTCCTTTCCCACCTTCTTCTGAGTTCTACATACACACGTGGAAGAGGGATGTGCTCAGTTGCAAGGTACGCAGCTCTGGTCTTCATGAGTAAAACCCCTAACTTCCGAGTAGAGAGCAGAAAGTCTGTAGATTGATCTCTAAGTCACTTTTTTGCATTGGGAAAATACCCAAGGCCCAGAGCTTAAAGGAGGGGAGGCTTATTTTTGCGTTGTGGTTTCAGTACATGGTCGGGTGGCTCCCAGGCAGAGAGGCAGGGTAGAAGGGTGGGGAGCAGGAAAGCTGCTCAGGTCCTGGCGGCTAGGAAGCAGAAAGAGAGAAAGTAGGAGCCAGGAGGGAGATAAAGCTTCTCAAGTCACACCCCAGTGACCGCCTCCAACCAGGCCCCGCCTCCTGCAGCGCATTCAGCTGTGAGCTCATTCGTGGATGGATCCACCCATGAGAATAGCACTTCTGGATCCAATTCCCCCCCTCCGGACGAGACATCGCAGGGATATTTTGTGTGTAACCACAAAAACTACTTTGCGGTCTGAAAAACTTGAATTGTAAGAGTCCTGGGCACATTCCTTAGTCACTGAAGGTAATTTTGTCATTAAACCCTCGATGGTTGTGTACCTAGAGTTTCCACTGCCATGGGCATCAGAGTGCTGGCATGCTTACCAGGAGCATAAAACTGAGAAGGACAGCTTGCAGGGATTGAATTCCATTTTCATATACGTCACAAAAAATAAGGGTCTCCCACAGCACAGTATTTAAGTATGTTACCTTTTTAAAAAAGATGCAATACAGCCTTACTTTGACTAATAAAAAAGAGTAATGTTATGATTTTTGTTTTGTTGTGATTCGAGGCAAGGTGTCACTATGTACCCCAGGCGAGCTCAAACTCATGGAAATCCTCCTGCCTCAATCTTCCAAGTGCTGGGATTACCACGTGTACCACCACACCTGGCAAAAAGATTAACTTTAGAGCATGAGCTACTTATGTTTAATTTGCTAGTAAATCATTACCTTGATTTAATATTTAACTGTTTCTAGTTCTATCCTAAAAAAAGACAAGACATTGGATGAACTAGAAAATCCCCATTTTATTTTTAAATTACCCTGAATAGTTAGAAATAAGTGGTCTACATGGCGATTCTTAGGTTTTCCTTTGACTGCTCTTGGCGTGAGTCTGCTACCTAATGTAGCAAATCGCAGATGTCTCTGTTTTTTGACTCACAGCAAATTCAGTGAATCTCCGAGAGGTCCCTAAATCCTCCTCGGCGATCATCTCCTGCCTTGGTTCATCCGCCTGCTGGACACAATGTCTATCAGAGCCCAGACTTTGCCTTTTCCTCTTTAGTTGGTTGTTTTAGATCGACCTTTGCCTGGCTGGGTCCAAGGCCATCTCAGGGCGCAGGAGGCAGGAGGGGGAAGGGGGAGGGGAGCACTGTGATGGGCACAGTGACAGTGATGCTTGGGGAGGCCCCTCTGCTCTAGCCTGGAGTCAGTTCCTTGCCTAGAAGGTGTGAAACACCGGCTTTCACAGGGCGTGGCTCCCGCTCCTCGGGTTTGTCCTGCTGTGTCTTACTCTTTTCTGAATGCCTTCGTGGATCCTTTACTCCTTAAATTTCTGAACACTTCCTTCACTTAGCTCCCAGTACATCACCCTCACGGTGCATGGTTTCAGCCTGTCTCTCTCTCTCTCTCTCTCTCTCTCTCTCTCTCTCTCTCTGTGTTTTTAGGGATTACTGAGAATTGAACCCAAAGTCTTTGCACTTATGTTTGCACTTATTTATATCCCCAGCTTTTTAAAAAACAAATTATTTTGCATCAGTATCTTGCTAAGTTTTCCAGGTGGGACTTGAACTCGCTGCCCTCCTGCCTCAGCCTCCCAGAGCCCCAAGATTCAGGTGTGCATCACCACGCCCAGCTCTGCCTCCCTTTTTGATGGCTCTGCCCCATCCCCTGTTTTCCCTCATCTTCCTGACCTCCAGTACTACACTGCTCATGTTTAACCCTCGAACCTTTCAACCCCTTGACTACACTCTCTGCCTCTGTGATCTGTGGGGTCACAGATTTAATTACCCCCTCGTTAGCTATGACCTCCAAAGTAATATCTCCTAATTGCATTTCTCCCCCATTTCCACATTTGCATATTTAAACACCAATTGAGTTATGTTTTCCAAAAAGATCAGGAGAAATTCTGTGGATGAGATCTTATTTGGACTTGGGGTCTTTGCAGGTGGAAACGAGTTAAGGTGAGGGTGCACTGGGTTAGGATGGCCCTGTACCAGTTTGAGTTCAGCCTCAGAAGAAAAGGCACAGCAACAGAGCCACGGGAGAAGCACGTGAAAACAGAGCACAGACTGGAGTGATGCTTCCCTAAGCCAGCAGAGGCAGAGGATGGCCAGCAACCACCAGGAGCTAGAAGTGGCCATGAAGAGATTTCTCCCTTGAGGCTTGGAAGACAGTGTGGTCTTATTAACATCTTCAGTTCTGACTTCCAACTTCCAGAAGAGGAGATGAAAAATGTCTCCAATTTCAAGCCATGCAGTGTGTGGCACTTTGCTATGCATTCTTGGCCACCTAGTAACACAACTAAAACCAAACTTGTCTCATCTGTAAACCTGTTTTCTGGACAGGCTTCATTTCATTAGCAATACTAACTGTATTCTTGTTTCTCTAGGTGGAGATCTTGAAGGCACCATCTTGTTGCTCTTTGGGTGACTGTAGGGACACTTGTTGGGTTTTTTTGTACTCTTCATCTTCTTGTACTCAACACAGTTCATTCTAATCACAGGACCTTTGAATGGCTCACTCTCATACTTTGCTTAGGTTTTTCTGTAAATGCTAACTTTTTCATAACCACTGCTTCTTTGGGCTATTAAAATCATCTCTCCTCTCTCACACTGGACCCATCATCCCCACCCTGTTTTCTTCTGTGGAGAGAATCATGAACATGTACAGAATTCCTTTTCCATATTTGCTTCTCTGCCTCCTTGTTAAAGAATGTAAGCTCTACGAAGGCGAGAATTTTCATCTATTTCCTTGCTGTATCGGCAGTACCAATATCAGCACCCAGCAGACAGATGCCCTATGTGTATTTATTAAATTAATACATGGGTGGCTCTGGCCAGTTTTCAGATACATTATGTTTTGTTGTTTTCCTCTTCCTCTTCATCCCTTTTCATGCCAACTTGGAAGAAAAAGCTCATTATCGAATTGGACCCTGTGCTTCTCCCCTGCTATAAAGTCTAGGCTGGGGAAAAGTTCACAAGCAACTGGGAGTCACAGTTGAGGAATGTACACTACCTCCACATTATAGGACACTATTTCTACATTTGACTTTGATAGGACCTTTAGCCTCGCCAAGTATCTTTGTCTCATTCCTTGTTTTATTGGACTAAAGCCATAGGCTACTGCTGAGGCTGAGTAGAACCCAATGCTTCTCTTCTAAGGACATGAGCCCTACTGAGATTTATATAAATCCAGGAGTTCTTTGAACACTGAAGAGACTTTGAAAGTTTAGGTATCAGGACATCAAGACCCAATTCAAATCCCGCATTGCTCTTACCTTGATATATTTCAGGTGTACCTGTCTTTAACTTGGACTCCATTCTTATTGATATCAGTTTCAGTGCTGTTCCCTTCCATTTACACCTGGTCAGCAACTCAACCTCAGTCATAATGAGATTCCTGCAGGAGGACAGAACATCACAATTTCTTGTTATTCCTTACCTGCTAGATTGTAATGAATGGGTTCAGAGAGTGCCTAATTATTATTCCCATCACCATTGTATGGTGTCCTTGAGTTAACTCAATAAGGAAAAGAACAGAACCGCTGGGCAGATGAGTTAATATTGTGCTATATTTACTCCTTGTGAATTCTGCCCCTCCCAGCTGGAGCTCAGACGTGGGAAGGGTGGAGACCTCTTATTTTACTGCACAAGATTTTATCAACAAAATTCAATATTTATGGTACACGTATTATGTTGTCCTTACTATCTGGGAATGGGACACGCACAAAATAAACTTTCTGGCATCAAGGTGTTAATATTCCAGCGGAGAAGATGTATAGGGCACAAGTGAATAAATATATCAGTAGTTTTAACTGTTCTAAAGAAAAATATAGGTGAAGAATTTTGAATAATAGAGAGCATTTTGTAGGAAGGATGGTCAGGGAAGGTCATTAGTATTTCAGTATAGTTGTCTGTGTATACAGGGCACCCAATATATTTTTGTGGAGGGAATGAATCTAATGTTCGCTGGAGTATCTACCTATTTAGAAACACGCTGGGCTTATGACCCACATGGTCCTCACTTCTGATGTAGCTGTCCTTCCAACACAGATATTAATCCTCACCCTGTTTCATTGTACCTATCCCTGGTATTCCTCTTCTGTCCGTCCTAAGTTTCTGTGGTTTATGTACGGAAACTTTCAAAAGGAAAGAATCCTTTTTGCTGGGGCTATATGAAGACGAAGCAAACACAGGATCCAAGTGTGATTAGAGGATTTGGGGATCTGGCCCTGGTGATTAACAGACAAGACTAAATGATTGGGTTTTGGGAGTCAGAGTTATACCAGGGAGAGTGATGGGAAGGGACCATCTGATGAGGCAAAAGCATGTGTAGTTTGCAGAAAATCTAAATATAATACCCATAAAACTAATGAGAAGCAAGCCTGATGTTTATGATTGCCATGCTCCAAGAGTTTTAATAATGCCAGTGATAAATTACTCTTCCACATGGGAAACTCTCACCTGCTTTGCTCATGAATAGACCACGGGAGGAACTCAGACCTGAACGATGAGAGCAAGATCACCCCAGCCCTTTGAGACAGAATGGATTACATCAGGAAGAACTGCGGCAAACTACATTGTGGGGAAGTCTGGACAAACAGTCCTCAGCCGAAAAGGTCCCCCAGAAGGTAATCATAATCATAACTAGGAATATAGAGGGTTCACAAAGCATCGCTAGATCCCTGGGCTTCAAGCAGAGCTTTCAAAAACACTGCCAACATTCAGAAGCTTGTGACCGAGCGCTGAGTCCAGCAGTGCAGCTGAGAGTTCCACCTTTTCACAACTTCTCCTCCCAGGACAGCAAGGAGCAGTCAGAAGTCTGCATTCACTTCTGCCTTTTAGTCTTCCCCACGCCATCCTAATTCAAACAACCTCACTGGTATCCAGAACTTTAGCTTCAAGGAAGTTTTGGAGATGTAATTTTTACTTTTGTAATTTGTAGAATACAGGAACACATCTGAGCAGGTATTGGAAAACAGTACTCAAGAGATCTGACCCTCCACCACACCTTCACTGTGCTGGACCTCCAAATCTCATGTCTCTTGCTATGCATGTGTAAGTGGCCAACACAGTATCACTGACAGCATGGCCAAAATAACAAGGTAAAATGTAATTACTCTTCCCAAAAGGGGAGATCTACCATCCTAACCTAGAGCCTAAGGCAGCTTTACCATCACAACATGTCTTATAAAAACAATGGAAATAAATGAAGGAAAAGGACATTGCTTTATAACCAGAAGTATATCCACAAAGGACAGAGAAGAGCTTTCCAGGGGCCACAGAAGTTTTTTGTTGCAGTTACTATTCATGGGCCATATTTGTTAGTTACAATTTCTTCCTCCCCTATCATTTTTTCCTTTTATCAGTACTGAGGATTGAACCCAGGGCCTTCACACTGAGATACATCCCCAGCTCTCTTTAATGTTTTATTTTGAGACAGGGTCTCACTATGTTGGCCAGGTTAGGCTTAAACTTGTGGTCCTCCTGGCTCAGTCTCCTAGAGTGCTAGGATTACAGTCTCAAATTGCCACCACATGCAACTTCCACTACCAATTCTAAGGGCCAGTTCACCTGTTGAGTTGAGGTACATCATCCTTTTTATTACATATTGAGCCCTTTGTCATCCTGCCTACTGTGGGCTCCTGGGATCATCCATTAACTTTTACAGCTGGATATGGGGGTCTCTGGAGGAATCTCAGAGCATCTTCTGGATTTCAGAGGTTTTCTTTCTTGCTGGCATTCTGCAGCAGCAGTGATATTTCTCTATAGAGTCAGTACCAGTCCTCCTGGTCTACATGGTGACCCTCTCCTTTGGCATGCTGGTCCCGTGTCATAGCAACAGTGACTTCACCCCAAGAGAACTTCTGTGACAGCACACACATATGGGGTAGTGACAGCTCTAACTATCAGGGCTCAGTGTCTTGGGGAGAACAGCAAAAACTGATGAGTGAATGATTCATTCCTTGAATTAGTAAAATATTCCTCTCCCAAGACCTGAGTTTCCAGAGCCATTTACCCTACCTATTGAAAATATAGTACCGTGCACTGATTCCTCATTCAGAGGATACCATGCAGTCTGTAGGAGTCATCTTCCCCTCAGCTCTTGTGGTCACTGAATCATCTATAAGCTTTTACAGCATTCTCTGTTGCTGGCTGCTTCTGGGAATGCTGAGTTAGAGAATGGGGTTCCAGTGCAGTGATCACAATGCAACAACATTGGTACCACTGCCCCCATAGTAACTGCTCAACACCTTGGAGCTAGTGACTGGATGCTGAAACAATCTTACAGAAAACTGATAGGGCTCTGTGGTGTACTTCTTGCCAGTGGCCACTGGAGCAGCAGATGAATGGAGGACACACAGCTCTTCCAGCTGCCAAGCCTTGCCCTGGAACCACTGGTCAGCAGAAATCAACTCATAGCCAGCAACCTGGCTGCAAGGGAGTCTTGGAAATGAAGCTTCTCATTTTCTAGCCCTAGAACAATAGGAAAGTATGGGAGACAGGTGGAAGTGGAAGCCAACTCTTTCTCCCTGAACTTCAAAGAATTCAAATAAAGTAAATGAGTGGAAAATTATCTCAACTTGCTAAACACTAGGTATCGACAATGTTATGCCCTGAACATTGCACATATGGTAATAGGTGGGTAATGTATATTATAACACCAACTCCATTTCACCATTTTTATTTCAGTTTGATTTTATCACACTCATTTTACAGGTTAAGATAAATACTCATAGAGATGAGTTAATTCATTCATGAATATGCTGCCAGGAATTGAATCAGGTCGTGCTACCAACAGAGCTTATTTTCCTGTTATTCTATCACATTGTCTTTCAGCATCTATTTGAGGAACGTAAATATTATTTTTCATTCTTGCTAATACTGAGCAGAATACAGCAGCCCCTTTTTCTCTGTTTAATTATGTGGGTTTTGAAAGTGCACACATTGTAAGGGTAACACATCATAGCTATAATTAGATACTATACAGATATGATCATTATAGAATATAAAACCTTATTCCTTGCAGTTAGTATTGTTCTTTGGGACTTGTTCTACTCACTGTGACCTTAAATTTAAATGAATGGGGATATAGAAATGAATATGCAAAATTGCTTCAATTGCATCAACTTAGTTCATACTGAATTCTTTTACTGGAACATTTTTTTATAGTCCAAAGAATAATTCTGAACTTAGGATCAGAGTATAAATTGAAATTAAATTAAAGTATAAATGAAATTACCTGAAATAGTCTATGCAAAAGAGTTGGACATTTTCTGCTCAATTTACTGATTGTGTATATTTTTGTACACACACTTGAAGAACTCTAATTTTTTCCCCTAAAACCTGAGAATACAAATGATCTTAAAACAAAAGATAAAATACCATAGCTGTGTGTATCAGCCCTCAGTTGGCATTAGTCTCTTCCTTTTCTTTCTCTCTGGAGATGCTCAGAAATGGAAGATTTCCTCTGGTACTGAGTTTCTCAGCACAGGTTGAAAAAACAAACAAAAAAGAGCTTAGGATTCTAGGCCACATCAGTGATTCAGGGAAAAAGGACTTCAAACTCTCTTTTTTGATTGGGATTTTAAAAAAATCTACCTGAACATCTGCTTCCATTTCCTTTAAAATTATAATGGTAGAGATGTTTTGGTGTATTTTAATTTTCACTACCAGGCAGTGGGATTGGCAGATAAGACCCGCTTTGTAATGTTTCTCTGGCTGCTTCTACCTCCATAACCCCCTCCAAACCTCCTCAGCCCTTTAATCTTACCCTCTCCCTGGCTCCAGTTCATTAAATATACAGAGTTAAAAGGGAGAAAGGAGAAAAATAGAATTTTTAAGGATCATATTGTAGCCCAGGCAGAGATCACCACTTGGGATAGAACCCAGGGCCTTCTCACTGAGCTATTTCCCCAGCCCTTCTTTGGTGTTTTTTTAAAATTTTGAGACAGGGTCAAGCTTAGTTGCTAAGTTGCCTAGGCTGGGATTCAACTTGCGATCCTCCTGCCTCAGCCCCCCAGAATGCTGGGATCACAGGTGTGCCCCATCATGCCCAGCTCAGGCCGACGTTCTTGATTGTGTTCTGGGATTGCAGACCATGGTCACACCTGGGGTGTGGTGCTCTGACCTTCTTGTGCACTCTCTGCACGTAGGTCACACTTTGGGCATGGTCTTCTGTTGGGTGAACCAAATCCCAGCCACAGAAGTTGTAGCCACTCTATAAGTACATTTCCTGCTGGGTAGAGCCAAAAGCTCAGCTTGTGTCCATATTCACCAACTCCCCCCCTTATTCAGTGGCAACCTCCTCTCTCCTGGATTCTCAGGTCAGGTACCCAAACCAACAGCAGGAACTCTATGCACAACAGCCCAACCCTCAGGGCCCATGGCTCAGTTTTCAGTTGAGTGAACCTTCTGTCTTAGCCTATTTGTGTTGTTAGAACAGAGACTGGGTGAACTACAAAGAAGAGAAATTTATTTCCTCACAGTACTGGAGGCCAGGAAGTCCAAGATCCGGGTATCAGGAGGTGTAGAGGTCTGGTGGGAGCACTCTGACCTCACTGAGGAAGTGGAAGGCAAGAGAGCTGGTCATGACCCAGTCCCATTGGTGCCAGAGGAGCCTCCATGGTCTAGTCCCCTCTTAGGCACCCACCTCTTAATCCCGTTGCCATTGGCAACACCTGAAGTTTGGAGGGGACACATTCAAACCACTACTTACTCCTCAAAATTCACTCTCCTTTCTTCCTAAACTTGGCATCATAGCTTTAGGTGTCAGCTATTATCTTAGCTCGATTTCTCTGGATAACAGAATTTCTCTCCTGCATTTAATGGGATTTCTGCCCATAGGCAAAATAGATAGAACTGGGCAGGGGGCGTAGGGCTGTTAATTGTACCAAGTGAACCACTTTCAAAATATTGCTTCCTATCTCTGCTACTTTGTCCTCCACCAGTTTTCATCCAAGGGAATGACCCTTCCAGTAGGAGGCAAGGAGTCAGTAGTCATTTTAAAAACAAGCATTAAATGAGCATTCAGGTGGGCGGCTTCTGGATGCTCCCTTCCTGCCTGGCTTTGCTCATGGGAGGTTCTCCTGGAGGTGAGACTGCTAGTGCTGTCCCTGTTTGTGCCTGGGGATGTGGGAGGGACATATCACCTTCTTGTGGGTCTGGAATCTTCCCAAATGCCCTTCAAGGTCAGGGAGAATCTCACTCTTTCTTGTCCTGAGCTCATTCACAGCTCTGGTGGATTCCTGAGTCCTCATCCCAAACTTGCAAAGAGCCACAGTATTAAAATCTCTTTAAGTGACCTGGTGTGAGACAGGCATGAGTATCCAGGCAGGACCCTGAGGACAGACGGAAGGCCACTGGGAGGACAAGGGAGCCCAGCATCATGGCTGAGCTGTGAAAGATGAGGTTGTGGTTAAGAAAGGACAGTCGCACGCAGGCACGGTGGTGCACATCTGTGAAACCTGGACTGGGAGGCTGAGCCAGGAGGACTCAGCCTGAGCAGTTTAGGGACTCAGCAAGACCTTGTCTCAAAACGAAAAGTAGAAATGTCTGGGGATGTAGCTCAGTGTGAAGCCCTGGGTTCAGTTCCCAGGGCTGCAACAACAACAACAATGGAAAAAAGGGGAGTGGAAAAGAGTGAGAAAAAGAGGAGAGAGGGATGTGAAAAGGGCACGGGGTCCAGAATGAGGCCAAGAGGGGAAGAATGCGCAGCTTCGTGGCTCCTTCTCTGACCTTATCTATCGTGCCAAACCTAGAAAGGAAGATTCAGCCAGAGCCTGAGTGCGTGTGCGAGGGTGTGAGTGTGTGTGTGTAAACATAGATGTGTTTTCAGACTGGCTGATGAACTGAGGTCACTTCCAGGTCTATGTGAAGTGAGAAAGCAAATGACCCTTTAGAAGCAAGGGCTGCAGGCAGTGTGATCTGGAACGCTGTGTGCTTCGGGATTCACAGAAAGCACAGGGGAGGGCTGGAAAGATTTTCTTCAAAAGGCTTTGCAGCTGGAGATTTGAAGCCAGGTAGGCTGAGTCACAAGGCCGGAGGGTCTCAGCTTCTCGGTGGGTTACTGCCTTCATGATTAATTGTATGCTAAACTGAAGTGCTGAATTACTTTAGTGACAGGAGGCTTCTTTGATGTAAGGAAGAACCGAACTGTCTTATTTTGGAGGTCAAGAGAGTCTAATGAAAAGCACACTTGGTCCCAAGCCGACATCAGCTTGGGTTCCTTAGAGAGACGGGGTTGACCCTGGGTTTAAGGCAGAGTACGTTAATGCCAGAATCTGAAAGTAGACGAGAATCAGGAAATATTTGAATGGTGTGACTTTTTAAACAAGCTACAGAAACTCAAGCACAGGGATCATTTCTGGCCTCTTCTTTGGACAGAAAAAAGCGTGTTAATATCATTTCAAGGAGGGTTAGTCCTACTTCCCATTCACTAATATAGACTTAGTTGCTTGTAGGAAAATCTATAGTGCCGAAGCTGAAAGAGGTTTTCCTTTCCTTGTTATTGGACAGACCAGGAAACAAGTATAGAAACTTTAGGTGGTTTGCCAAAGGTCGTAATAGCAGAGATTAGTGTTATGATTATCTGAGTCTCAAATGGTCCTCCTTTCAATGCACGCACTGCCTTCTGTTTTGGAATTTCTTTTCCTGGAGAGAAAGTCATTAAAAAGCTATATGGTAGCTAAAAGCACTTAAGAGCCAACAAAATGTGTATTAGAACACAATACCAGGCACCTACAAGTTAAAGAAGAGGGGTTTATTTTGGCTCATGGTTTCAAAGGAGTCAGTCCATAGTCAGCTGGCTCCAAGGCAGGAACATCATGGAAGAAAGGTGTGGTGGAGGAAGCAGCTACCCCATTGCAGCTAGGAAGTAGAGAGAGAAGGGAGGAGCTGAAGAAAGAATACACCCTTCCAGGTCACACCCCAGTGACCTACTGACTCCAGCCAAGCTCCACCTCTGAATGCCAGACTTTTGGGGGACATTTTAGATTAAACCACAGTCTTATGCAAATATTGAACCTAGCAACATGAAAATGCACATATTTTTAGGGCAACCCTGGAACTGAATTTCTGCTCTGCTCTTTGGCTTTTCCAATCTCCTCCTTGCCAGGAACATGAGATACTAATATTCTCTTGTGAGGTTGTGTTAAATGTCAGGGAAATGACATATAAGATGGCCACAGTGGGGTTCAGCTGATGACATAACACATTTTCTCTCTCCCAGGGAGGGGGCTCATCCTCATTCCTGGGAGAGCTTGGCCAGCTTTCTCTCTACTTTTGCCAAATGCAAAAGGACTCCCTGTGTGAGGCCATGTAAAATGAAGTGCTATGATTTCATATGAGGTTTGTTCCAGGCGCTCTGCTGTGATTAGACATCCAGTTTGGGGTTCCTACGATCATACTAATCATAGGTGTCACTGAGCTGGCTTGGATGAGAAAGAATACGAACTTCAGTGTTGCTGTTGTTTCTGAGTGTTTGGCCTTGATATGGATAACCCTTACATCATCCACGTTGAAAAGAATCATGTTGAGAAAGACTTGTGGATGAAAGCATTTGCTACTTAGGGTTGCAAGAAGCAGTCTAGGTAGACCGAATGTTAAAGTTTGCAATGCATGGGGGCCTTGACAGGGTAGAGGAAGAACAAAGTATGACGTTCCTAAGCTCACTGCTTGTCTGTTTGTATCAGAAACTAGGTGTTTATTTTGTTTTTTTGTGTAGATGCCTGCACATGTACCTTGTATGCAGTCCCAGCCTCACTCTTGAGAGGCTGTGAGGAGATGATACCGTCTCAAACTGCCTGTCTTGGTTAATTTCTCATCCTGGGACTCAATACCTAGCACCCACACCTGTAAGGAGGAGAGGTTTATTGTGGCTCACAGTTTGTAAAGGTTTCATTCCATAGTCTGCTGGTTCCAAGGCTGGAAGGCCTGACAGAGGGGCATCACAGAGGAGGAAAAGCTCATGGCATGGTGGGCAGAAAGCAGAGAGAGATCAAGAGAGGAGGAGGGAGATGTACCCTTCCAGGCCATGCCCACATGGACCACTTCTTCCCACCAGGCTCCTCCCAGCATCATACCCAGCTATAAACCCATCAGTGGATGAATCCAGTACCACACATGACCCAGTCACCTCCCAGACCCCCACCTATGAGCACAGGAGGCTTTGGGGACATCTAGATATAAACCATAATACTACTTAGAGTCAAAACTGTCCTGTCCTTGCTAAGAAACATAATGTAAGTCATCTCTGTGTCATACTACTTTGTGATCCCATTATCACCCAGTGTTTCCCACCTCTTCAAACTTTTACTACTTCCTCTTTTCCATCAAGACCAAATTACTTACAAATATTCAGTTTGTAAAAAGAAATATACTTGCTTATAAATTGCTGCTTTTTGTGGTACTAGAGATTGAAACCAGAGCCTTTATTTACACTGAGCTAAATCTCCAACCCTTTTTAAATTTTTTATTTTGAGATGGGGTCTCACTAAGTCATGAAGTTGCCTAAGCTGGCCTTGAACTTGTGATCCACCTGCCTCAGCTCCCTAGAGGGCTGTGAATGCAGATGTGGGCCACCACATTCAGCCCAGTTTAAACTGCTGGCCTCTTAAAGGCCATATGTCTTCCCTCCTTCCTCCTTTCTTGTGTTCTGCATCCCTTTGTGGGATTACAGTGGCTCTCTGTCCAGTGCCCAGCCTCTGTGTGTCCTCGCATGCCTGAGAACCACAGATCTGGCTGTAGAGCTCCTCTGGGATCTCTTGTCTCTATACGTGGCTCACCTTTCCATATGTTCCTGCCTGGTCTTCTGGCCCTGGGCACAGAGTTCAGCTTGCCTGGTACCCGTTCTTGGTCAGACCCTTACTTGCTCCTTCTCCTGGGGTGGCGTTCTCTATTTTTCAGTATCAGAAACTTTGTGCACGAAGCCATCATTCCTCCGTGCCAATGTCTGCTTTGCCCTGCAGGTGGACGCTTCCCACACCTCTGCCTTGAGATGCCGAGGCCGCCTTCTGTCTGATGTGCGCAGGAGATTCACTTTAAAAGGGGAGGCAGGCCAGTGACTTCACGGCCTCCCAGGCACATGCCGCTTTGAATAGAGAACCGTGTTTGAGGGTAGAGCAGAACCTGCTGGCCAGTGTCCCAGGGCCATGTGTTTCATAGCACTGTCGGTATTTTCTCCAATGTCCAAAGCATTTAGCTCCGAGGTTTCATTGTACAACGGATTTGTTCCTGTTGGTCTCTAATCTCGTTATTAATTTACATCTTCTCTTGGTGGAAGCTTGGCTGATTTTGAATCTGGGCCATTGTGCCACTGATGTGAGGAACCAGGAGAGCAGACGTCTCTGGCCGGTCAGTTTCTCTCTGTTAGATGTGTGCCCAGTTGCAGGATTGCTGGATGCAGACTTATTGTATTTTAATTGTTTGAGGAGCCTCTGCACTACTTTCCATAATGACCGCATTCATTTACACCCCCACCAATACGACACAGGGGTCCCCTTTTCTCTTACTGATACTTCCTTATGAGCTGGGGCTTCCTATAATTAGTAATGTGAGTTCCCCATTTAGACCAACAGTGACTCTAGTCTGTTAGCATTTGTGATGGATGATGTGGGCCTGATGGAGAAGAAAACCCATCTTGCCCTTCGCAAAGCTCATGTTAGAAATGGGGAGGAGACAGGGCTGGGGAGGAAGGATGTGCAGGGCTCAATTTCCCTCGGCGGTTATTCTCTAACTTTCCGATGCTCTGCTCATGAAAACCAAGCTCTTGAGCACCTGTCTTCCTGTCTCCATGCACACCTGTCTTCCTAACCCTCAGCACCTACTCATCCATATTGAGAAAGAGCACCAATTATAAATTCAGCTAGTGGCAAAATAATAGAAGTCAGCCTCTGCATCACTTTTTAAAATTTTATTTTTGAGTTAAGGAGTCACTATGTAGTTCAGGCTGGCCTTGAACTCACTACGTAGCCTAGGCTGGCCTCAAACTCACAGCGATCCTCCTGCCTCAGCCTCCTGAGTACTGGGATTATAACCATGTACCATCATGCCCAGCTAGCTTCTGTGTCACTCTTGAAATCATATTTATGGACAAAGATGTGACAAAGGACTGCACAGTCAATTTTCATCTGAAAGGCCTCAAAGCAGCAGGTGGGTTTTGGAGAGCAGAGCTGTCCATCTCAGAGGGACAGGGGTGGTCCCTGGCTTTGTCTGAGTGCTCACCCAGAGAAGATGTATTCAACATTGTCACAGGAGAAAGGAAAGCACCGCTCCTCAAAGCAAAGGATTCTGGGGAGTCTCACAGTCACCTGCCATAAAGTAAGGCCGTGGAGCAATTGTGCTCTCTTGTGAGGCACAGGGGACATGCAGGAGCCCAAGCGCCAGCGCAGCTGAGCCACACTGCTGGTCCTGGAGATGTGCTGTCAAGCCAAGGGACTGTCAGGGAGGCCTGAGAGTGGTCTTGGTGCAGAATCCTTTAGAGAATCGTGTGCTTTCTTCAGAATCTGTCTCCATCCACCCCAGACACCCACCAGCTTCTCAGCTTGCTAGGGTCTGGCCCACGAAAGTTGCTTACAGTTGCCTGAGCCTCCGCTGAGGAATTCTGCATCTATCGTCAATGTGTGCAGCTCATAGTACTTGTTTTCTCTACTGTCACAGGGAAGAGGCCCTGAATACGGCACTTTCAACGGCTTTCTGGATGTCACCCGACTTCCCAAGAGCCTCAGGACCATCATGTAGCCTCCTGGGACTGAGGAGGCTGGTCCTGCAGGTGCATTGCAAGAAGAGTCGGTGGAGCCCCAACTGGCATCTGGTGCCAGCATCTCAAAGGAGCACTAACTCACCAGTGAGGAGGAACCAGGATGCACCCTGGGGTCAGGGGAGGAATTCACTCAGCATCATCTGCACATCATTCACCCATGTATTCATTCACCCATTCATTCATTCATCATTCATGTATTCATTCATAGAATCTCCTGTGTAGGCACCATGCTGCCTGTGGATATTTGGGAAAGGCTAGATCATGCAAGCACCTGGATATTTTCCCACAATATTCGTATGTATTATCCCATTCATGATGACTCTATATTTGAGAGAGGAAAAAAATTGATGTTCAAACACATCTCTGTTGCTAGCTTGTCATGTATTCTCAGGTAATATTCTCAGGATTTGGGGTATTCTGAGAAGTTATTTGACTTCTTCTTAATTATCTTGTTTTTAACTGGCAAGAAAGCCATTCTGAGGGAGTAATAATGAAACTTTACAGCACAGCACAGTATAGATGCTTTGAAATTGTGTCACTGAGACAGCAGTTTGGTATACATGCCACAGCATTTGCTTTAAATTCAAGAATCAGGTTGTAGTTCTTAAATGGCTACTTACTAGATGAAGTTTTTTTCAACTTAACCTTTTCAAATCTTTGTTTTTATTGGTTCATGCTTGCAGAGCATAATGATTGCGTTCACCATGGGGAGTTGGTGGTGCATGTACATCACACCTCTTAGCTTTTCTTCCATCCTCTTCCCTTCCTTATCTCCTCCCTACTTCATTCCTTGGTCCCTTTCTTTTGTTTACGAAAGATCTAGCTCCCTGTTTTCTATTGTCAGTAATAGCTACATCTTGAAAGCACCTTATAGGTCCATCAACCGATGAATGAATAGAGAAAATGTGGTATTTACACACAATGGAGTTAAGAAGGATACACTGGAGTCATTTGTAGGAAAATGGATGCACTTTGAGACCATAATGTTAAGTGAAGTAAATCAGACATATAAGCTTCAATATTGCATGGTTTCTCTTAAATGAGAAACTCAAAGTCTAAATAAATTTAAGAGCAAAATAAAAAAAATAGACTAACATCTTTTAAGTTTTGTGATATTTCTTCTTTTTCCTTAGGTGAAGATGGCCACTGCTCTAGACAGCCACTTCCTGGCTGGAGAGAGCCCTGGGCACCCAGGAAAGGCTGCAGCACCTGGAGACCACATGCTTTGCACATTGTGGACTCTGCCACCCAGAAAATGTCCGCATCTGGGAAGGAGTAGCACCATGTGCCCATCATTCCTTGGCTTGCAGGAAACTCCAGGGCCTTTCAGCCTGGCCCACGTGGTGGACATGGACAGTGACATGAGCACTCCCCCTGCCGGGGAACAGGAAGTTTCTCTGGTAGAATCCACACTCTGGGATCCTCTCCAACCAGGCTGTGCTGGCCTCATGTGGGCCCTCGTGTCAGGAGACCCCACTTTAATCCATCTGAGCAGTGGTGAGCACACACGTGGTGGGAATTCCCGACAGTGTCAAACACAGCCGGGAGACACGTGTGCTTGCTGAGTCATTCACACGGAGCTTGGTCCACTCAGCCAACATTTGTAAACCATCTCACAGATGTTTCCTGCCAGGTGCTGAGACCACAAAGATAGATAGCACCGCCCTGCTTTTCAGTTCAGCAGGTGACCCAGGCACGGAAGGATGATGGTGACAATGCTGCCCTGGCGGAGATGTGTATGGTACAGCCAGGAACCCGGAAGAGGGTAATGATGAAGGAGAGGCTCAGAGGAGTTCCCATCAGAAGATGGGGCACAATTGTTGCTCCGGAGTCTACAGAAGTCTTCTCTGGGTCATCTTGGGTCATGTTCCATCAAAGAGCATTTTAAGCTGTTGTCAAGACCCGAGTCTAAGTATCATTTTAGCAAATGTGATGCATGTATTCTGTGCTGGGCTCAGGGTGGCCCTAGGTGGTGTCAGCCTTGTCGTCCTCAAGGAGGGAGGTAACTGGATCACCCATGCCTCAGTGGTGTGTCACAACTGGACAACTCTCTGGCCTTCCTTCCGGGTCTGCAATTGTGGTTGGTAATGTGAAGCTAGAAGTGAGCTCTCCCCACACCTTGCAAAATGGGGAATATTCAGCCCGGACCAAGCTGCATGGTCAATGAGCACATACTGAGCCTTGGGCCTTGTAGCCTTTGCCCTTTCCTTAATAGAAGTAGGGCTTGGGGTCTTGCTTCTGTGCGGGCTTCTGCAGCCTTTGTATATCCCGTGTCCTGTTAGACCCTAACATCCCCAACGACCAGAAATGGATTCGCTCACCTTTTTCTGTTTAATTAGAACCTGGTGTATTCAGTTGCTTCCCAAGTGAGGTATCTACATGGGTCTGATTTTTTAAATTATTTTCATTAGTGAGGGATGTCTATCAACCCCTACCACCTACCAGAGACTGGGTAAAAGGGTGACAGTCATGGTGACAAAATGAAGTAATTCCTACCCTGCGGCATTCCCAACCCAGTGCAGAAGTGTGATTCAATACAGGAGTCAAGTATTTGAAAAAGGCACTTAACAGTTAAAAAATCTTAATGCTATCTCTCTCTCTCTCTATCCATCTATCATCATATCAGGGATTTAACCTAGGGCCTTCACACTGAGCTATATCCCCAGCCTGGAAACAGGTCCTGACTAATTCTCTAAGTTACCCAGGCTGCATTTGGTGTCCTCCCACCTCAGCCTCCCAGAGTGCTGGGATAACAGGCACATGCCACTATCCTTTGCCCTGTTCTCCTTTCTCCATGTACTTACTATATTAAAAGATTTCACCACATGTGCTAACTTGGAGCAAGTTAATTAGAATACGTAGTAAGTTATATGCTGTCACAATTAATGAGATGGCTTCTTTCCATAATGATGGATTTGGATTCAGTTAAGTGACAGTTGAACTTTGCTAAGATCTCAGTTATACCCTTCCTTCAACATGCTCTTTCCAGACATCCAAAGACACAGGTGGGATTCCTAGCTGACTCCACAGAGGTACTGTGCATGGGGTAACAGCAGCTCCATCAGAAGGGGCCTCAGAATGGGGCTCAGGTTGATTCAGGCTTAGCACCCCACATCCCAGGCTCTTGGAGGCAGAGTGGGTATAGGTGAAGAGGCCAGGGGGGTTGTGTTGAGAAGCTACAAACCCACCGAGAGAAATGGGCCGGGCACGGAAGGGGCTGGAGAGGCAGGTGCCTCACCAGGAAGTTCGCTATTCCAGACCTCTGAGGTCCTGGCGCCACCTGCAGATAGTTTGATTGTTGTTGGTGATTGCTTATTTCCTGGGTTTTAATACCTGAGCGAGAAATCATAAGCGGTGAAAAATGCCGTTTAACCTAAACATTTGGCTTCCTCTCATCAAAGAAAGGGTCTACTCAGTAAGGCAGGAAATTACCTTAAAAGAAAAAGCAAAAGCAACTTCTGTCAGATGCTAACTGGTGCATCTGAGAAATCTTTCCTTGTTTATATTTCAGAATCGCTAGCGCTGACGTGGGAACAAAGAGAGTGACTGGGATGCGACCAGGTTAGATCCCTTCCAGGAAGACCACGGCGTGGCACCTCCCGTGAAAGATTGCAAATCAGATGCAGGGCACCTCTTTCTCCCCTTCCTCCTCTCTGCTTCTCTTGACCTGGAGGCATCCTCCGTTTTCCAGTCAGGGTGGTTGTCTTTCAAAGTAGCGTCAGGCCACATGGTCTCCTGACTTAGAGCCGCAGCCTCGCTTGTGTTTTTCTGCAGTGTCGAAATAGAAACCGTTCATTCAAATCTTCTTCGACTTCCTAGAAATAAAATAGGAAAGTGGGTGAGAGCCCTGGTGCTCTCCGCGATCCAATGCAAATGTATGCAAATTTCTTCATATTCGAATCCTTGTCTTGTTGCCACTCTCACTCGGGGCACATCAAAACCATATGACCTGATTTTTGCACCTGCTGTTTAATTAAATTTACAAGGCAGACACACTCGCCACTCGTGCTGATATACAAATCCGCTTTTACAGCCACAGCTTCTAATTTACAAGGTATTTGACTGCTGAGTTTCACGATCAATACTGCCCAACTGCTCTTTGTTCTGTGAAAGATTAAAACAAGGAAAAAAATGGCCATCATGTAGGCAGATGGATTAACAGAAATATTAAAAGTAATTTCCCTCTCCTACCCAACCTCAATTAAAAAAACCCTTTATCAAGGTGTACTTGATATACGAATTGCACATATTCAGTGCATTTGTTTTGAGGGTTCAGACATAGGTGCACATAGTGATATTTGTTGTAAAGACACAGGGGAAGATGTGAATCGGAATATTTAACACCAAGCAGAATAGCAGTCTTGTTTGCTTGACTCCCCCATCTATTCATGAAAGGACAAACCTCCAAGTTCTTTTGTATCTCAAAGCTCCTCATTTCTTATTGTAGATGAGTGTGTCCTACACAAGGTCATGCTGGCCGGAGGAGCCACCGAAGTCCTCAGCCGTTGGTAGCCTGTGAGTGCTTCCTGATGGATATTTATTACATGAGAATCACGTACTGTGAAACTCTCCTTGGTGTCTATACACGAGGAATTTTTAGTCCTTTTACGTTGCATTTACCTCTACAAAGTGATGAAAGAAAACAGCAAAGCTGGATTCTCACTGTTTTTTCGTAGGTTACTATATTTTCCTTGGGGTGACATGTTGTTCTTTCAAAACAGCTTACTGCACAGGCATGAATTTGATCTCCCCGAGGCTGTCGCAGAAGGAATAGCCAAGGAAACATTTGAAGAGAAGACTAGAGCAGATGAGACAATACTTCTTTGTCTTCACCTACTAATCACCCAGTCTATGGGAGTAAGTGGGAGAATATGCCTCTTTAATTATTATAGAGAAAACAAATTAATACAAATACTACTTTATTAGTTTTCTTTCATACCTCTGAAATCTTGAAGACCCGCAAAAGACATCATTATAATGAAATACTTGAAAGATTTTTATCTTCTGATAAAAGAAAGTGCACTTCTCAAGTCCCACCAATAGGTGGCACCACCAATTCACTGAACCAAATAACAGCAGCGAGGACTTTGGAACAAGTCACATAAATTAAACCCTTGAGCTGCAGCTAACTGTGAGACATATGGGTTGAGTCCCGGGCCTGCCCAAGAATAACTTTGAAGAAAATTTTGTTTTCTGGCAATACAGATGCTAACACACCACAGAGTCTTTAAAAAGAATAAATATGTAGATGGTTCATCACTTTCAGAATAATTTAACCTCCCCCCAAGTTAGGATAGCATCACAAGATTAAAATAATATAAGCACTGGTTTTCTGTCTTGGGGGAAAATACTAGTTTGGTGGCCGTGATACTCTTAAGAAATAATTGCCAATTAGTTTTTATTTAATGACATTTTATTATTCTAGCCCCCAATGTACAGAAAAGGAGTAAAATGAGCTATTTCTCAATGAATAAATATATAAATTGAGTTCTCTAAAGAAAATGTCAATGCCTACATTTGTGATTTCTTACTTCTTTGTTCTCCAGTACGAAATGTATGTAGTCAAAGCCGACACACTTGAAGATCAAACATACTTCTCACAAAACTCTACACACAGAGAAGAGCTTCATCATTTCATGAGAATAGGTGGCAACAGTTTCTTAAGAACAGGATTTACAAATCTATTGACTGTAGCTGAAACAGAAGCTCTACCTTTGAGATGATTAGTGTCTAAAATAGAAGCGAACCTTCAACCCCAAAACAATGTCTGTGGAGCTGGTTGAAGTTATTCTTGACAAGTAGCTGAGGATGGATGTTTAGAGAAATGCAAAGTGAACACATACGAGAGGTATGAGTAATATAAATGTCAGATCGCTTTGACTAACTCAATACTTCTGCATTGGGAGGGGTTCTGGAGGGTACAGGATAAAATAAGCTCACAAACTCACTTCTCTGTCATCTTAGCAAAGTAGACAAAGGCAGAAAATTTGGTTTTAATTCACCCTTAAATAAAAATGATACTTTTGCTCCCCCAAATGTCCTCAAAAGCCAGTCAGATGGGATCATCAAACCATATCTAATATGTTGCAGCCGGGACACAAGTAGCATTCCTGCAAACAAACATTTGAAAGTGACTTGTAAGATGGAATCAAACTATTGTAGTGTGTGTTGTTGGTTTTATTTCATTTTCTACCCAAATTCTAGCAGAAAAATAGAAATGAAAACTTAAGCACTTACTGTGCATTCAGTTGGATGTTAATCATTGATTTTTTATATGCATATATATAAAAATTATCCACATTTATATTCATATAAAATGTATGTATGTACACGTGTGCACTAGTTCATGGCACATCTATACACGCACACAAATATTTGAAGACAGTTTAGAAAATATTTTAATCTGAGTCTCAAATCAGAGGCTACCAATTTAAATTAGTTTTAGTTACTAGACTTGATCTCTTCAATAACATAGAACGTTGAAACTTTAGATTTCTTGTGGCTTTCATAGAGCAAGAAACACACCTTAAAAGATCACCACTGATGTTATTTTATTTTTATTTATTATGCTTTTATTGGTCAAATCAGTGTTGTGACTTCCAGATGCTGATCACTGTGCAGGTGATAGAAAGCAGACAGACAGAAGAACATGGGTCCTTTCATTCTTGCAGACTTCGTACTCTGATGATGGAGAAACAACTTATGTGTAATTGTGACAAGGTCAACTGCCCTGGTAATCAATTTCTTTATTTGTAAAGTGCGGCTAAAGGATGCCTTCCCAAAGATGGCAGGGTTGAATAAGACAAGCTTCCCGAGGACTCACATCCCAAGATGGCACCAGTTCTTCTGGATTTGGTATTCAGCATGTGGGGGGACCTCACCCCTGCTCTGTGGGGTTTTCTCAAAACTCAATCATCAAAGCTACCAGGTATGTGCACCAATATCAGCTCCACTGTACAGAAGAGGACATGGGAATCTCTTTCTACGTGTCCTTTTCTTTTACTAAATATTTATATTTTATTAACAGTTTTCACGGCCTGCCTATATAGGTTAGGATCCCAAGCTTCTTGATATGGTAGACCAGTAGCTACAGTTTACATCTAAAATGTCCCCAAAAGGTCTTGTGTTCAGAGGTGGGGCTATGGGAAGGTGATCAGATCGAGAGGACTGCAAAGTCATCGGTGGGTTAATCCACTGACTAGACCGCAATTTGATGGCGTTATCAGGAGGTGATGGAAACTTAGGTGGGTGGGGCATAGTTGCAAAGAGTGACATTGGGGACTGTATCTGGTCCTTTGCCACTTCCTTTCAGGCTCTCACTTCCCCTCTGCTTTCTGGCACCCATGAGGTGAGCGGCTTTCCATGCTCTTCCACAGGCCTGAAAGAAACAGAGCTCCAGTTTCCCATGGACTGAAGCCTCTGAAACAATGAGCCAAAATTAACCTTTTCTCCTTTAAGTCGATTCATGTCAAATATTTTGTCACAGTTATGAAACACTGACCAGCACATCATCTCTGATACCTTGGCCAAACCCATTTGGACCAGCAGGCCCTGGGTTTCCCGTGCAGCCCCGAGCAGCTCTCTCCGTTCTGGGAGCCGCTGTCTCACTCTTCCAGAGCAAGCTCTGTCATCAGATGGAGCCTCTCTGGGGACAGAGCGTTGGTTGGTCCATCTGTCTCCATCTTTGTTTAACACAAACAAGTGACTAGCTTGGGGCTAGCAGCTCTGTGAAGGCAGCAGAACATGAGATTCAATTCTGTGGCAGCTTGCTAAAGAGGCCCTCAAGTGTAGGTGCAAGGGATAGTGTTGCTAGCCATGGCAAAAGCAGCATGGACAGTGTGGCAGTTTTGCAGCCCCTTCTCAGCAAGCTGGTGGAAGGCGTGGTGCAGGTGCCACCTGGCCAGGCACCCAAAGTCGGTGGATGCCCACTGTGATCAGTGCAGAGAGACAAACAAGAGAGGACCCACAGAACCTCAGGCCAAGGGCTGCACTTCCTTTGTGCTTTGTCCCTGCTGAGTGTGTCCCTGTGTGAAGGACATGGTGACCAACTGTATGAAGTTCCAGAAACTTGGAGGCCATAGGAAGGAAGGCAATGCAAAACCTTATTCTTTGTTTCTCACCCCAAAGCACGATGACTTGGTGTGTTTGGCCTGATGGTTTATAAAACAGCCTCTTAGGCCATCCGAACAGGATGCCGGCTCTCTGTGGGACTTTAATCCACCATGAAGGTCACCCAGCATCCCAGGGCTCTGTCATCTAAACCTTAAGTGAGCTGACAGTTCTCATCCACCTCCTTAGGGTGTGGGGGATCCCATGAGGCCACACCACGAAGTTCCTTGTGACCTGTAGTGCAGGAAGGAACCAACTTAAATCAGTTTTAGGACTCAGTGGTCCCTGCCTTCAGTGGAATCTTGGGCAGATGTTGTACAGCAGCTGCCCAGTGACAGTGGGCTGGGAATACACCACGGTGATTCCTGGCACAAATTTAGCTGGGTTTTTAGACAGGGTGCAGAGTGGAGCAAACTGGCCATGTTACCATTCAGAGGAACGAATGAGGCCCTCTGTAGAGACAAGATGGGGTGTAGACAGCAGCGGAGTGGGGGGTCCAACAGTGACCATTTCCTTGGGTAGGGCGCCCTGAGACTTGTGACCCTCCATTGTCAGGGGACAGGCAGGTGACTCTGGAACTCCTGATTCACACAGAGGCTGTGAGGTCAGGCTCACAGAAAGTGGCAAGGATAACAAGTGAGAGTCCATGGTGACTCACATGCCACCAGGATTGTGTTAAATCTTAGGGTACAGAGTGGATGCTTCCACACACAGGACCCAGTCCTAACTCTAGCTAATCTTCCTTTCCTCTGGATGCTCTATACCTGGATGTGTCTCTGCCTCACTCTAATTATGACCCAACAAGGTTCAGTCCATGGTATGAGATTCAAACCTTCACATCTCAGGTAAGTAATTATATCCACATCTTAGGTGCAACCGGAAGGTGGAAGCAGGCCTGAAATGAGGACCTCGTCTAGGATCTGGAGCTCCTCAGATACTTCTGCAGTTTCTCAGGTACTAACCACTTCCTGGCAGGAGATGAACAGCCTTATGCATCTTTATCCACCAGGTCTTTGCTGATGCCTGGTCTTTATTAAATTGTGCCACTTGATTACGCTTGAGAAGGTGACATCCAAGTGCTTCTCTGCCAGGTCAATTTTGGAACCATGGGCTCTAGCTAAAATTGTCTGGTCCATCCCTGCTTAAAGGATTTTTCTACTGGGCTCTAGAAGAAACCCATTGGAATCTAATTTACAGATCACACAACCTGAGTTCACACCTCAGTTCCTCCAGTCACTAGTTATGCAAGCATAAAATATGAGTGTGAGCCACAGTTTCCAAGGGAATAGGATGTAAAATTTTAGATGCTTAGCATGAATGACACGAGGAAACTGCTCTACAATACTAGCTGTTTCTCTCATATGTCTCTTATTATTGTCTTAATTAACTTTCGTTCTTGCTGGGACGCAATACCAGACACCCACCACCTAAAGGAAGAGAGGTTTATTTTGGCTCATGTTTTAGAAGATTTGATCCTTGCATGGTAGGTTGCTCCGAGGCAGAGCAGCATGGCAGAGGGGCCTGGTGGAGAGCTGCTCACAGCATGGCAGACAGGAAGCAGAGAGATGGGGGGAATTGGGGAGAGAGATAAAGCCTTGCAGGCCACACCCACAGTGACCCCCTCTTCTGGCCAGGCCCCACCACCTAATAACAAGTCAGCTGTAAGCCCCAGAATCTAATCACCTTGCCAAAGCCCTTTCTCTGAGGGCACAGCACTCTTGTGGTGCCTCTAGATATGAACCATAACACTGAACATTGTTAACAGCACTGCCCTACTGATGGGCTGTGTTCTAAGTACCATCTAGGACACAGGCCCCGAGCTCCTGAGTCTGGGTCTTCACTGATTTCCACGTGTCAATACACTCGCCTGGGCTTGAGCTGGAGAGAAGCCCACTCTAATCTCTGAGTTCGACTTCCTAATCGGCACAGTAGTCCTCCCCGAGAGTCGGCTAAGGCAGTGACCCATCTCCCTGGAACTCTTGCCAGATGGTTACAGTGCTTACTGCCTCAAAGTGCCGCTAATTTACACAGCAAACTTCACATTGGAAAGTCTATTCTTAGTTCATGAATAAATCTTCCTTACCATCTACCCAAATCAGTCCTTATACTGATCTCTGGGGAAACCAAAATTCTCCCTATATCACATGACAGTCATTTAGGATCTCAAATTTTTCCTTCCATTAAAGTATAGTGGGGAATTGAGTACATTTTATTATCATTATTTTGACTGTGCTGAATTCTTGCTTCCCCTTACTCATCTCCCTAAATTAGCATATATTTAGAATCATTTGGTTGTGTAGCAAGAAATAAATTTGAGATGGTACATAAACATATATTCAGTGTTTCAAAAATAAAATGCAATTTGCTACCACAATTTTCATTTTTTGATCATTTAATAAAAAATTAAAGAATTAAAATGAAACATAACTAGCAGCACTGATAATTATAGAAAACAAGCAAATAAATCAAAATGGCAGATGAACTTGCTTTACAGCAGGCACTTGGCTGATCCTTAACTGGGGCCAGTGTCCCTGGTCCATCACAACGAGCAGCTGGGAAGGCTAATGGCAGGAATCGTCAAATCCTCTCCTACCTCGTATTTGCTCAAAACACTTCTGGAAGCAGACGCTACTCACCTGCAGAACAACAGCCCTGAGGGTTGGGGCCCAAGCTGTCTGCAGCCCATTGCCATTGCCAATCCAGCCCTGGCTGTGGGCTGACTCCAGGGTATCCTGGTCTGGAAAGGTGCAAACATGCTGCCTACTGGGGCAAACTAAGTCTCCCTGCACACAGAGTAACTGACACCCCTTCCCCGAGCAGAAAACAGGACTTGTCTGTGTGCTGTTTCCTTTCAAGCAGGCCATCTGGGCTCAGAGAGACACCCAGGAAATGAAGCTGCAAGGATACCAGTCCGGTGAGATCTTCTGAATCTCCTAAAGTTGTCCTGCCACTGCTGTCTAAGGCCTGTGATGACAGCCACCTCGCCCCCCCAGTTTAGCCTCAGAGTATTAGGGTGGCATTTTCTTATGCAAATGGTGGGCTCTAAGTCTGCTCAATACTGCACATGCTAAGTGACCTCTCTTGGTACCCAGAGCACGGGCTCTGGAGTGAGAAGCCCTTGGGTGACACTGGGCACTGTGCACAGCTTCTGAGCAAGACCCTGTGAGTGGACTCCAAGAGAATTGCAGTTCACCATCAGGCAGGTTAGAAACTTCTAAACTCTACAGTTCCATTCATCCAAGGTCATTTGTTGATAGGGCAGTTTCAACCATGCTGAAGAAACTGCAAGGATGTGACAGCAACCAAGCTGTGTCCAGTGTGGAGAATTCTTCATGGCAGATGAAATACTGCATGGCCATTTGGGGCTTGAAGGAGGTGCCTGCATGTGGCTACCGAACTGCTGCTCTGACTTTTGCTAAGCAGGGCTGCTGCTAGGAGCTGGAGGTGCAGCTTCGAAGCATCCAAGTCTGCTGTAAACCTGGGCTGAAGAAGGCAGGTATGAATCCCAGTGGTCCCCGAGCCTCCCACACACTTTGCTGCAGCAAACACCTACTTCCAAGCCAAATACCTGCTTGTTCTAGAGGGTTTACAAAGAACTATAAATAAGCTGGGGTTTGAATAACAGAGTTGGAATATGCACTAGGATAGTTAAAACAGTGGGAAGCAGGAGGTTTCAGTATTAAAGGGCCAGCTCAGAATCATGGCTCACGGAGTTGGGAGGAGTCAGAAAAGGCTTGTGGGGCAAGCCCCATTTGTGTGTGGGTCCTGAGGCAGGGCTGGGAGAGACGGGGAGCAGGAAGTTCTCAGAGGTGGTCACAGGATCCTAGCTCTGCTTCTAGTCCTGAGTTGCAGAAAGAGGAGCGCCATGGCGACCGCTCTTCTGTCTGGAGTTGCCTTGTTTCCTACTGCAAGTGCTTGAAGATTAAGCTAATGAGCTTTCCTGCTGCTGATGGTGGCAACCAAATGCCTTTTCCCTGGCACCCGGCCCTGCTTACTTTTCTTTTAAATAAAGAAACAGGCTGTCTAACATCAGGTGGAGACCTAGGTGCCTTGTGCAGCCTCAGGTTGGAGAACATCTTTCCTCAGGTGACAGATGGCCCTGCCACACTCCATCTCCCAGACCTCTGGCCCCAGCTGCAAGGTACATGTGACATTCAAGTTGCTGACAGTGCCATCCATTCCCATTAATGTATGATAGAGCTCAATCAGTCCAGCTGCCAGGCCAGCCTCGGAGCAAAAAGAAACACTTGGGCAAGCTCAGTGGCCCGCAATTGTCCCCTCCCAGCCAATACTCCAGCACACCTTTCCCCCAGTAAAACAAGATTTTGAATTCATGGTTGATTATGATATTTTGGGTTGACCATACAATGCCATTTTTTGGTTCCCTGCTCTTCTGTGGAATCCCAGCGGGCAGGCTACATATTGACAAAAGTCTCAGTAAAGCACAACTTTGATTTTGTTTAATGCTCACTAAATTTGAAGGAGGTGTGTTTGTGGGTGAGTGTGGATTCTAGAGGAGAACATTTCCTAGTTTTGTATAATTCTGTATATCAGGTTGTTATTTGCCATTCTGTTGTTTATTGAGCTCTCTTCATTTTTAATCTTTTGCTTTGTTTTGTTCCTTGTAGCTTTGCAATTAAGACTGGTGTCAGTTTTAAGATGGTAGAATTCGGTTTTCATCACGGACGTGCAGAAAAGAGTCACTGAGTTATTGCTTCAAGAAGTTGCTACTGTGACATTAACCATGGCGTGATGATTTAAGACCTATCCTCTGCCTATTCCTTAGTAACAGAAGTAATTTTATTATGTTCTGGTTGAAATCCTACATTTCAAAGATTTTCTTCCAGCTCAGATAGCCACCTTCCTGAGCAGTGACTAACAGGGTGTAAATGTGATTATGTGTGATTTAGGGATTATATCCTAGAACAAAAGGGGCAAGACCTCTTCCCCTCTGTCCTGTCTCTATATGTGAATGTGTGCTTGGACTGTGAAGTGGACTTGAGACCTGGCAGAGCAGGGGTCTGGGGGCACTGGGTACTGGAAGGCACCAAAGACCCAACCTTTCAACTTTGGACCCTTCTCTGCTTTTTGTCCCTCCTTCCCTGCCATCTTTCTTACTTCCAGTATTTATCAAAGGCTTCCCATCTGCCCGATGCCATCCTGGAAGCAGCTACAGCTCTTTAGGGGGTGGGGAAACACATGCATTAACAAAGTCAATGAAAGTTAGAAAGGGTGGTATGAGGGTGTGAGATCTAGTGTTCAGACTAGTGACCCGGGGGAAGATGTAACAATGATATTGAGTCCGAAGTGTAAGTAGGGATTAGCTGGATGAAGGGAATGTAGGAGGATCCAGCTATGCAAAGCACGGGAAGTAAGAGCAAGATAGAGAGGAAGCAAGAGAGGCTGCAGGAGGGCAGGTATAGGGACCTGAATGTAGGAAGGAAAGTGTGTGTGTGTGTGTGTGTGTGTGTGTGTGTGTGAGAGAGAGAGAGAGAGAGAGAGAGAGAGAGAGAGAGAGAGAGAGAGAGAGAGAGAGAGAATGTACATGACCTAGTGAGCCACCTCACCATGCTGAAAGTTTGGACTTCAGTATGAAAACCACAACAAACATTTGCTGACCGCTCCTCTTCCCATCACCAGTGCTCATCCCATGCTTGCTCCATACCCTCTTCCCTTGTATGTGCTTCACACCAGAACTAAACTTTGGTTATTGGTTTCTGAGCCCTATATAATTTCCTCCTTAGAGAATCAAGCAACTTCTAATTTCTCTAACCTTCAGCCGCCATGCTAGGCTTTTATTTATCCCCCCATCATACGGTCTTATACTCCTCCCCTTTTCCTTAATTTTCAATCCACATTTTCTTTCCACTAGCCAAAATATTCTTAATCTCAAAAATATAGCCCATTTTGGACTTATGGAAAAATGATATCATTACATCTTCTTTTCTCAAGATCTTTAAATAGTGGTGGACTGAGTATCCAGCGGAACACTGTTAATGACACCTAGTCTTGTATCAGTCAGATTTTCCACCACCAGGACAAAATAACTAACGCTCACAACTTAAAGGCAGAGAGGTTCATTTGGCTCACAGTTTCTGTGGGTTTGAGCCATGGTTGACTTTCCTATCTCTACCAGCCAAAGCTTCTGACATCCAAGAACTATCGTGATGGTCTGTGGTCTAGTCATGATCACAGAAGTGACTGCAGGACTTCTCCTGAAGGTGGTCCATTTCAGCTCAAAAGGGACAGTACAGTTCATTGTTAGGACACCTGGCTCCAAATCATTAAATGGACCTGTGTTGAGAAATCGCCAACCTGATTGTATAGTACATTATGTACTTTACTGGAGTCACTGTGTATTTGCCTGGGGTGGTGATTCGTAGCCATCAGGCACATTTCCCTGTGACTGGAGGGAGTGGAAGCTGAAATGAAGGTAGGGAGCGTGTTGACCACCCTGTCATCTGCATACGGGGGACCTGGGCAGCACCTTTTCCCTATTTCTCAAAAGTGGCTTCTTCTTGTTATGACATCCTGGTTACATCCTTGTAACAGTATCTCTCTTCCGGAAATGTAAACATGGGTAGAGACCCTAAGCCAAGTTTCAGTGCCTGGCTCCTGAAGAACTAACTGTCTTTCATTCTTAGCATTATTATTTGTAAATAACTGATGTAATCTCGTTATGCAGCTTTACATAATTTCCTCTTAATATTAATTATATTTTTATGACGTGAATGATGTACAGACTTTTAAAACGATTTTACTTATGAATTAGTAATATTTTTCAATCTTAAGACTAATAGATCTTTTAAGTTTGGGAATAGCCCATTTAAGAAGGTTTTATGAGTATATTTTTATTATGTAACATTTACTTATTGTGCCCTTGAATATGATAAAGATTTTAAAGATTTTATTACATTTTTTCCATTTCTCTACTTTAATTTGCACATAGTATGATATGGTCTTTGAAAGTTTGAAGGCTGTCTCTGATTCTACCTATGACCTAAGGCCAACTGCTTTCTTCTGGACTGTATCTTGAGTTTCAGATACTGCTGTTCTGATCCCACTTTGACTTCACAAAATTTGACTGCATGAAAGGGGTCTAGCTTTACTTCCTGTGGCTCCTGTATCCTTGGCCTGTAACTCAGTTGGGACATTAAAATTTACTTAATAAAGTGCTCATATGATTTGATAACCCCCTGCACTGCAAGACTTCATCCACCACCCATTGACATGACTACGTATTTTATCCTTTTTTTTCTTTTCTGGTGTCTGAAGACTTTTCTTTCCTATTCATGACTTTAATATTTACAGAAAGGCACTGACAGTTTCTGTGTTTCTGGAAGGAGTGTGGGTATTGGGTGGGGTTCCTTACCTTCGTAGCTCATGGTCTTCACTGGAATTCTATGATACTCTCTTTATTAGCTTCAAAGTTAGGTTGTTTTAGTTGTGTGTGCTTCAGCCAAAATGTCTGATCCTGGGAAGTTTATAAACAACCTAGATTTATTTCTCGTACGTCTAGGGCCTGAGACGTCCAAAATCAAGCCACGAGCAGATTTGGTGTCTGCCAAGAACAGCTCTGTTTCCAAAATGGTGTCCAGACCCTGTGTCTTCTGGGGCGGGGCGGGGGGGGGGATGGACTCTGGCCCTTGCAAGGTGAGAGAGAGATGAAAGGGAATGGACTCTCCTCCTCAGTCTTATTTGAATGGACCCTAATAATTCCCATCAGCATTGTGCCTTTTTGTCCTAATCAGCTTCCCAGGGCCTCGCTTCCAAAAGCTGTTGCATGGTGATTAAATTCCAGCACATGTGTTTGGGGCCATTCAGGTCATAACCTTAATCCCTTCCACAGTCAAAAAGATTCGCAGCTAATATGGTGCCTTCTACTCTGAACACCACCAACATTGTCTTTAAACACCAGTTATTCTGTCAGAACCACTACGATAGCGTGAGGAAAGTTTAGGGAGGTTGCACTGTTTCCTTAGAACCCAGCTCTTTATGAATCAGAGTTTTGCTGAAGAGAAACAACCAACAAAAATGATTTGCAGTTTTCTCCCTGCTGCATGGTAACTATGATTTTGATGAAGTTACATAACCTTTCTGACCTTCATTTTCTGTGAAATCACAATATTATCCACTTTACAAGGTTTTCAGAAACATTAACGGCTACCAGCAACAATACTTTGCTAGATGCTTAGCATATAAAGTCTTGTTTATTAACAATCACTATTATTCAGCTGTTATGGTTTACATCTAGATGTCCCTCCAAAGTCTCTATGGTTCATCGGTGGGACTTTTGGGAGATGATGGAGTCCAGGGCACTGTACTCTGGTGGATTCATCCACTGAGGAGTTCATGGTGATGCTGGGTGATGAAGTCTGGTTGGAGGAGGCAGTCACTGGGCATGCAGCCTGGAAGGGTCTGCCTCCCTCTTGCCTCTCCTTCCTCTCTTGACCTCTCAGCTTCCTGCCACCATGCCATGGACTGTTTCTCCTCTGCCACACCACCCTGCCTCAGACCAGCTGAGTATGGTCTGGAATCTCTACAAACTGTGAGCCACAATAATCCTCCCCCCTTTACAGTTGTGGGTGTAGGATATAGGGCCTCAGCAATGACAAAGTAACTACAACACCAACACATGAAAGTTTTGAAATCAAATAAAAAATATCTTTATCTTAAAAGGATCATTTTTAGATAGATGTTCTCAGAGTTTGTTTAAGAACTGCTAACTAAGCAGCATTTGGTCCTCTGCTCTGAAGGTGATGGGCTGGACCTGAGGTGGACAGGCCCTTTGGGTTGCTTCATTGCTCACAGGCTTTTTCCCGTCTGGTCTGCTTGGGGTGGGTGAGTGTGAAGGCTGACGCTGGTGAGAGCTGAACAAGATGGGTGGGTGGACATCTCGTGCAGATCCTGCTGCTCTGGGTGGCTCTCGTGTCACTTTCCCAGGTGATACCATTGCCTCCTTTCAGAGATCCTGTTAGTTACCTGACAGATTGCTTCTCTAGATGAAAAAATAAAACAAGGGCCTCCTTATGTCTTCTAGCTAATCTTGATCAGAATAAGTTAGAAAACAAACTTTGCTAGAGAGATTCCCCATGGAAGCGAGTCAAAGACACAGGGTAGGAAAAGGTAACAAACAAACAAACGAAAACAAATAAAGAGTGGCACCAAATGGCCTTGGGACTTGCACCAGGAGACCAGAAAAAGAGCTGACAGCGGGACACATAGAGAAGCACAGATGATAAGCACCCTCACATCCAATAAAATATAGGGAAACAGAACACATCCACATGCCCCCTTACTAACCCTAAGCTAAACAAGAATAAGGTTCCCCCTTGCCAACTAGCCACCCACCCCAAAGATGAAGCCCTACATGGAGGACAAGTAAACAGACAGACAGAAAGAAGCTGCACGTAGATCCCCAGATAAAGTGACTTTAGGCAGAGGTGCCTGAAGCCAATCCAGTTACAGCAAGTTCCACGTGGAGGGAGAGGGGCCACCCCCCCCACCAAAAAAAACCCAGCTGGGAACAAAGGGCCCTGGGTCCTCCATTTTTCCTGAGCCCCCTACACTGATTCTTATGTATCTAGGTAGCTATCTTCTCCTTTCTCCCTCTTTTTCCTCTTTACAAATAGTGTCTTCCTTTTGTTAAACTTTGTCCTTCGAATTTATTATTGGGGCATAGTTACGGGCTTCTCAGACACCAGAGCAGTGGTGCTTGACCCCCTGGTGTGACAAGTTTATGTACTTTTAGCCTCTTCAAAAGAACTTAGAGCAATCATCTACCCCATCCACCAAAGTGTAATTTGGAGACACCGAGAAGAACTCCAGAAGAAAAGAAGTAAGTCCTTAGACTATTCACTTTGGCAGAGGAGAGAACAGTATGAAGTAGTCTGATTGCCAACATAGAATGTTGTAGAATTTGCAGCAAAAAGAGATAGAGAATCATTAAAAAGTCTTGACCCACTTTGTTGATGCTTGGGGAATCAAAAGGTACAGAGGAAATGTTTTAAGAAGTAGAGCTATTAAAATTTGTGTCATCATGAAAGTATTCTTCTAGTGTTAGAGAATGATACTTTAATTACCAATTTGATGGATAAGTTCCTTTTATAATAAGTCCTAAGTCACCAGACATGACCATTCAGAAGTTCCTTGGTGCTTTCAAATGTGCCTGAGAGCTATGTGCCTGGAGGCACAGTCATGAAAAGGACTCCTCCAGGCACCAGGGTTACCTTCTTGTTTCTACCTAAATGGTTGGTTATTTCACTTCTCTAGATCCCATTTAGTTTCTATTTCTGAGTTTTCCCAGAAGACCATATGGTGATAATCAGGCCTGCATCTTCCTGAAATCTACAGCAAAGTTATTAAAAACCTAGTGGACACTAGCTGCGTGTAACAGTCCACTTGCAAGGTGGAGAGCACAGCCCATTCTTGTTATTCACACCAGCTGTGTTGTATGAAGTCATGGAAACACTAAATTAGCGAATAAGGAAGCATTGCTCCTCCTAAAGGAAACACAGCATTAAGTTCTTGTGAACCCTTGGTCACATGTTAATCTACTGATCAATACACAAACTTGTTTTATGACTGTTTCTGCTTAAAGACACATAATTTAGTATGTATTTAATATGTATTATTGATTAATCACTGTTGAACTCAGAGCCAAGACCACTATATCTGGCTCATGCCTTTTCACCCCAAGATATAGCATAGTTTTTCTGCACATAGGAAGACTAGACAGGCCTTCACCACTCTACTTGGAGTTCACTGTAAACAGTGAAATCACCAAAAATAAGAGAAAAATGGTGTGCTATATATTAGATCTAGAATATCCCCCAGAAGTCTCATGTGTTGAGAGGTAAGGTTTTGGAAGGTGATTGGATCAGGGGGTGCTGTACTCTTCAGTGGATTCACACATTTATGACTGTATAGCTGAATTTGCTGTTAGGGGCCTGGCTGGAGGAGGTCAGTGGGGTGAGACCTGGAAGGGTGCATTCTTGTCCCCATTTTTCCCTTCTCTCTCTGCTTCCTGGCTGCCATGAGATGAGCAGCTTTTCTTCCGCCAGGCCCCTCTACCATCCTGTTTCTGCCTTGGAGTCAGAAAGCCATGGTTTGCATCCCCTTAAACTGAGCCAGATTAAACCTCTCTTCCTTTAGGTTATGGATGTTGGGTACTGAATCCCAGAAACAGAAAAGTGACTAATTCATGTGGCATTGTATAGACTTCAAAAAGGATACTCGTTCACAGTCCCAGAGCATGAAGGCAGAGTGTCACCTCACTCCACCACAGCTGGGATGTGGGTGTAGAGAACTCAAATATTTCGTTGTTTCCTGCATGGCAATGAGTGATCACAAAAATTTCATGAGTAATGATATTGAGATTACAAATAAGTTTTAGAAAGTAGGGAAATTGATAAATGCAAGTTTCATGAAAAATGAGCATTAATTTATACTTAGAGGACTTCAGTGGCATAGACAGAAATTAAATGAGAAGCCCACCAAGAGGCATTTGTTGTGACTCTGTTCCTAAATTATTGTATGACCCTGCGTCAGTCACACATTTCTGTACCTCTCTTTTGTCAACTATGAAATGAAAGCACTGTTAATGAAATTGTGATTGGTTGCATGTCATAATGATTGTCCTGGGCTGGGGATTTAGCTCAGTGGTTTCGCCACCTGCTGCGCAAGCTCAAGGACCCGAGTTCGATCTCCGGTACCAAAAAAAAAGAAGCCATAATGATTGTCCTTTGGACCTAGAGACAAAGACAGTTTATGTACAGCCTTAGGGAAGGGAGTGATATATTTGATTTGGTTCTCATCCAGTTCAGTTTGCAACCAGAATCAAAATGAATTGAGTTCATAAACCAAGGTACCAGTGCATGATAATTTTCATGGGAAAGGTTTTACTAAGGAAATTTTGATGATGGTCATGCAACGGCTAAGTTTACAAGGTCAAGGTTACTATGTGCTTTAGCAAGAACAAGCTTGGCTGTTCTAGGAGAGTGTTCTGAGTAGAATTTACCAGGTGATAGATTAGGAGCATTCCTTCCATTAGGTTAAACAGAATTCTACTACAAAGGAGACAGGCTGCCAGTTCCTAGCTGACAGGATCCAAGGTGCTGTGAGTTAGTGTCATCAGCCGTCTTTGGTGGTGAAATGGATACATTTAGGAGACCATGTTTTTGCTTTGCTATTTAGCTTATATTTCTAGAACCATACACAGCTGCCCTCCTGCAGGTGATGCTAGGCACTGATTTAATAGCATCGGCTTTAAAAGCCCAGGCAACACAAGGAATCTCATCCTTGTTCCTACCACTGCCCAACGTTTGCAAGACCTTGCTCTGCAGTGGCACGGATGTCACCTAGGGGTGTTTAGAACCCTCCCAGGCTCTGCCTTGCCAGGACTGAGACAGAGGTGCATTTTATGAAGATCCCTGGCGATTTGCATGTGCATTAAAAATTGACATGGTTACTCAGTGCTGAGCTCTAATTTGCTCCAAGGCCCAACTTAATCCCCAGTCCACCAAACAGGAAGAAGGCCTTGGAAGGGTTAACGTGACCACCTCAATTCATCACTTCTCAGTAAAGGGTGGATTGCCACCAGGTTGGAGCTTGTAGGAGGTGACTAACACTTTAGCAAAGGGGCTACATAAATTCTGTATGAACTTTTCAGAACTAAAGCAAGGGGATTCAAGCACTCTCAGTGACAGCGCAAGAAGGTGTTCACCTTGCTCTCTCTCCAACCAGTTGGGTTTGGGGTTATGCTGTTCCGCACCACCCTGAACATTCAGGCAGGATCAATGAAGACCAGAAGTTTAACTGTGTTCACAACTCTCCAGTGACAAACCGGAGCTTTTCCAGCTTCTTAGGTGCTCAGGCTTCTGGGTGTGCAAAGGCAGGCCTGTCTCTGGTCGTCATCTCTTTGGGTAGAGAAGCAGTTGACTGAGGTCTTGTGCTAGTGTAGAAATGCACAATCCAGAGCACGCTAATCATACATTGAAAAGCCAACAAGAATGATGACTAGCAATATGTGTGGCTTCCATTCACTTTTTCTGACATTTGAACTTTCTTATGAGGTAGTTGCTAGTAATATCTTCATCTGTAGCTGAAAATATGGAGACACTGAGAGACTGTAAATTGAGCAACATCACGCAATAGCCACAAGTGTTTGAAAGCAGAGGTTAAGCACTAACCATGGCACTCTTCCCTTTTGGAGCTGGAAGTGGAGGTCAGCTGTCTTGGAATACAGTACCCCAAGGAAGAAAGAGAAAGACTGACAGACTCCCTGGGATTAATGCCATCATGTTAGTGGCATTCAACAGAAAGATGTGCCCACCAAAACTCAAACCATGGTGTTCTTATTAGTTGGGCATCACAGAGCCGCAAGTTTCTTTCCGTGAAGGAGACTGATAAAGGTCAGGAGTGCTAGAAGTTCCCATTCAGGGAATTCACCAAGAGGCTGAGGGCTCTTGTCAAGGAAATGTAAAGATGAGACTGTAAGAATTCTTTTATTCACGTGTCTTTCAGTTTTCAATATCACTGCACATGACCAAAAACTGTATTACTGTGCTATGTCATTTTTTTATGGAATACTAGAAAGATCATGGAATCTGGGGCAGAGTTTGCCTATAAAGTGGACCTAATTATTATGGTATTAATTCAACAAGATTCCAGTAAAAAAGGCCTAGGACAATGAATGGTACTAGCTCCGTCATCTCCATCATTGTCAAGCAGGATGAAAGGATTCCACTTTGTACATCTCATGTTACTGAGACAGGTACGGTCTGATTCAGTCATGTGAAATATTCTTCCTAGACACTGGATGAGACCACTTCCCTGTCTAGATCAGGCTGCTGAAATGTACCCTGTTGGATTGTGGAAACTGCTTATATTACATCATATCTGGCTTACTTGATACACAGAAACCATTAAGATGCAACTCTTGCTACTGCTGTTTGAAAAAGAAACCAAAGTATCTCCCTTCATTTTTAAAAAATGTAATTCTCTACAAGGACAGCCACAAATCTGGCTCCTCCTATGAATTCAGACGCAGCTCTGCAGAGGGAACCATAAATCTGGTTCTCCTTATAAATTTAAAATCAGATGTTAAATTTTGTGGGAAAATAAGAATAATGTGTCCAAAGATATAGATTGCTTGAATTTAGCCCATTTTAGAACTAATTCAGGTGCTAGTGATCAAGAGAATTTTGATTTCAGTTTTGCTTTGGTCTTACATCAGCTGGGTAAATTTAGTTTATTCTCTTTACTTCCTGGCCTTCAGTTTCCTTGTGTATAATTAAAGGAATTGGAGATAAATAAGTACAAGTTTTCAGTCAGTTCCATTATTAAAAGATTCTATAATTCTCTGAAACCTGTCCTCAGCCTACTAAGCTCCAATCAAGTCACATATATCCTAATGCTGTCGTAACCCAGGTGCACTCCCAGCAATCCAGAAGGGGCACAAATGATGCCCACCAACAAAGCTGGGTATCAACCCAACAGGTGCTTTTGATTAAGATTCTAGCTTCTGCATTTAAAGCTACAGTTCCATTAAAAAGAAAAGGAAAAAAGCAACTTTTCTATGAACCAATCAGCTAAGGAAGCAAGAATGAGCTTTTGTCATGGTCATGGAATACAATTTATTTTATCACAAGTTTATCTGAAGTTTCAGGGTTGGGAAGCCAAGAGGAACTCTTCTATTGGAAGATAAAAGGCCCCTGGGAAAGAAGCCACTTGATCCTGGTCCATAACAGACACTGGGACACTGAACAAAGTGCTTCCCTTAATGGCTGCTACCTTGAATAATGTACAGGGTTCGTCATTGAAGACAGCAAAAACATCTACTGCATTATGCTTTTCTGGATTCTAAGTATATGAGTTTCCAATCTCTGTATTCAATCTGTGTAATAACCTGCCGGGGGAGAAAATCAAATTACATGCCGTGCACATAAACCTCAAAAAGTATGAATTACTGATTAGAGAAAGAAAGAAAGAATGGCAGCACTGCAGAATCCACCGTGCGAACGCCTGGATCTGAACTGTTAAGAACTATTACCACACCACTGCTCTTGGGGAGAGGGGACACATTGGTATATATTTAAATTAAAGCCCAAAATATTGTAGCAAATTCCACAAAGTTCTTAGTCAGCATCTTTAAAAAAATCTTTTATCTTTGTTGAAATCAAAAGCAAAGTGATTTATTTGACTGGAAATTCATGATTTTGCGAGGTTGCATAAATCAACCATTTGAGAGTAATTGCTTCAAATAGAAACATATTTATACTTGATCAGAAGAGTAAGGGTTTTGGAAGAAATTCACTTTTTTGTAAGAAACCAAAATTCTTGTCAACAAACAAAGCACAAATATATAATCTGAAGCTCTGTTTCTGGAATGACTTTGAGGAGCTACCTGGGGCTTCAGATTTACAAAATAAAATGTGTGTCATGTAACTTTAAATGGAACCTAAACCTTGTGCAGTGGCACAAGCCTATGATTCTAACACTCTGGAAGACTGAGGCTGGAGGACTTTGAGCCCAGCATAGACAAAACAGTGACTTAGCGAGACCCTATCTTCAAATACAAAATAAAAAGGGCTGTGGATGTAGCTCAGTGGGGAGGCACTGGGTTCAAACCCCTACGTGCGAATAAAAAGCAACTTAAATGACTGTGTTTACAAAATTATCTGGCTCCTACCGATCAGGTGGCTTTCCTTGATAATTATTATTTTTTGTTGTTGTTGAGGATAGAACACAATTTTTCTGTGACCTAATTAGTTACTGATATGAATGGAATCAAAATAAAGGTTTTGGCTTTTGAAATAAGATACAGAAAACATCCATGGTAGGAGAGACTCATCTCATGAAAGCATCCTCCTCTAAACAGAAGAGTCCATGACTTACCGATGTGAATATTTCAAACACTAAAGATTCAACAGTTTGAATATTTGGAGGAATCTTGCGAATCTAAGTGAATTCGTATCATTTTACTAATCTGGAAATTTGCTACTATGGAGGCCAAATGAACATGAGATGTTGTCCTGTTCTTACTTCTGAGCAAGAACATGTAAAACTCAGGGCATTGAACTGAGCCCCTGCACTGAGAGATCTCAGGCCAGAGGAGGCAGAGCCCTTGCAGAGAACTCCATGCTCCCTGGACTCCAAACCACTTTGCGAACTCACTGGGAAGTGGGGGAAGTCGGCAGCCAAACTAACGCTATGCATGGAGAACTGTAAGCAAATCCCACAAGACTCTCAGCAGAATTTATTTTTTAATCTCTTATTTCATTCTTTTTTTTCTCCCCTCAGTACTGGGGGAGGCTGGGGCTTCCTACTGAGTCACATCCCCAGTCCTTTTTATTTTTCTCTGTGAGATGGAGTCTCTTCTCGCTAAGCTGCTACATTGCCCAGGCTGAGCTCAAACTTGTAATCCTCCCAGAGTCCTGGAATTACATGTGTGCACCACCACATCTGGCTTATTTCATCATTTTTGATGCCATGTGCAAATTCTGCAGAAATTATAAGAAAATTCAGTTTTGCTACAAGTAGATAATAGTCTCATGGGTCTTTCTATTCTAGTCCCAGGGGGTCCGAAGGGTAAGCTGTTTCAGGGCATGCAAACTACCACCCTGGGGTACCACTGGGCTCTCTGGAGCCATTGTATGTTTACAGTTTCAGAGCTGAAGGAGTTTTCCAGGACAGAAGTTTCTGAGAAGAGAATTTGATGATCCCACATAAAAATGGTGCTCTTTTCCCCAAACCATGTGTTTAATTTGCGTATCCATCTCAAACACTAGAAACTTCAAAACTTGAGGAAAATATGTTTTCTTGATTATCCTTTGTTTACATTGCTTATTATGTTCTTGCTTTATGCAAACTGAAGTTGTTCTGTGGTTTAAATGTGGAACTGCAATATACCTGTGTTCTCCTTTCAGCGTAAGACAACACAAGCCTTGGGGCTGCTCCAGGAGGCTCTGATGTCAAGGCAGATTTGCTGTCACCTGTAAGAAGCTCATGGGGACAAGGCAGAGTGTCAGCAAAAGAGCAGAGACAAAGGATGACAGGCTCTGCTTTGGGAAAGTCAGAGCAACCGGAGCTGAGAATGTAGTTTTCGACCTTGATCTTGAAGACTGATTTGTTAAAGGAGTGGCGGTACATCTGAGTATCATATGCATTTGGGTTATTCTTCTGAGAATCACACAAGTTTTAAGTGGAAGAATGAAAATACTTCGTGGCTTATAGATTGCTATCCTTATAGTGAAAACACATAGAGGATATAAAACAGAGATGGAGCTGGGTGTTTTGTTGGATGCTTTGCAGAAAAAGAAAAGTGAAGCGATTCTCTGTCTTTGAATACTTGGAAACTAAGGATACATGGCTGAAGGTCCAGCTTGGGATCCTCTCATACAGTGCAGTGACAACACCTGCCAATATGTTTTATAGTCTGCTAACCCATCTTTGCAAACTCATCTGCAGGCAAAAATTATCTTCACAAACATGTACAAGAATAGTTATGTGCCAGTATTTATAATGAAATCATTGGAAGCAACCAGAATTTCCAATAAAGGCTAGTAAAAATTAATTAGAGACAGATTAGGGCTGGGAATATAGCTCAGTAGGACTGCATGTTCCAAATGTGTGTGTGTGTGTGTGTGCGTGTGTGTGTAAAAAATGATTCAATTTTATATTTCCTCTTTGGAATAAATTTTTGGTATTATGAAAATTAACCAAAGGAAGCTTATATGGTATTATATCACTTGTGGAAAAAACCAAATGTACATATACATGTATTACATGTATACAGTATACGCAAGTATAATATTTCTGGAAGGACACACAAGAACCTGGTGAAAGTGGTAAAATGATTTCCTAACGTGAGACAAGAACAAAGAGGAAAGATACCTACTTTTTCCTGATTACTCGTGTATGCACCTCAAATATTGTACCTTACTTTTCTATATTCACAAAAGAATTAACTTTCAAATAACAGTGCTACAAAAATGGGCAGATCAACCAGAGACATTATTTTACTTATCCTACTTAGATCTCATTTTTATTTTTCAAGCAGAATTCATGAATTCAGGAAAATTCCTATCATTGCCCATGATTTTCCCTCTGTTGTCTTCTGGACTTCCTACTGGTCAGGTAACCACAGCTTCTAAGAGTGTCCTGTGTAATCTGCTACATTTTCCATTTCGGTTTTTGACTTCTTTACTATTTTTTGCAGATCTATTTTCCAGTTTATTAATATGCTCTTGAATTGTGTTTCGATTGCTATTTCAGTCATCCATTCATTTACTTTTGTTTTTAATCACTATACTCTTCACTAGATGATGTTCTAATGAGTTTTTTCCAAGTGCATAAGAACCAATCAAAATGTACAATGTGCATTTAAACTAAAAATATTTATTACAGTAAAAGACACACTGCCATGAATCCTTCTCAATATCCTCCCCTTCAGTTCAATTACACTTATCCCATTATTCTTGCCACATTCTGAAGCAGTACTGGAGTCCTCTTTCCTGAGTATTTTTATGAGATATGATAAAAGGTAGAGTGAATGCTGATGCCAGTGCCTTCCAATACAAAGGCAGGCTCCTTAAAAACACTATGGTGCAGCAAATAAACATATGAAAAAATGTTCAACATGACTGGTCATTTGAGAAATGCAAATGAAAATAATGCTGAGATTCCACCTCACCCCAGAAAGAATGGCTGCTATCATGAAATCAACCAATAACAAATCCTGGCAGGGCTGTGGAGAAAGAGGAACCCTGCTCCACTGCTGGTGGGAGTGTAGACTGGCACAACCACTGTGTGGAAATCAGAATGGAGATACCTCAAAGAACTAGGGCTAGAGGTCCCATTTGACCCAGCTATTCCCCTGCTGGGTATCTTCCCCAAAGAATTAAAAGAATCATACCACAGTGATATATGTGCACCCATGTTTATAGCAGCACAGTGTGCAATAGCTAAAACTTGGAAACAGCCCAATTTCCCATCAACTGGAGACTGGATAAAGAAAATGTGGGGTATTTATAAAATGGAGTACTACTCAGCCATAAAGAACGAGAAACTAGAGACATTTATAGCTAAATGGATGCACACTGAGGCCCTCTTAGGTGAAATAAATAGGACACACATGTGTAAATACCGAATAGTTTCTCTGATGTGAGAAACCAGAAGTGTAAATAAGGACCAAAATGTACAATGGATAATGTGAAATAGGGAGAAAAGGTCTAAAGGGGAAGGGGAAGGAGGAGGGGTAGGGGAAAGGAAAGAAGGGAAAGGAAAAAAATATGAAAAAAGGAAAAAAATGGAAACAAAGTCTTTGTAAATAGAGAAGGGTGGAGGTGGTGAAGGGAGAGCAGAGGAATGGGGAAAAAATAGGATCCAACATACATCATGTAAAGGTACAAGATCCCAGTGATGAACATACCTGTACTGTATACCTAAAATGTACAAATAAACCTAATGGAAAAAAACACAAATGAAAACAAAAACAAAAAAACACTATGGCACAGGTTCTGTCACCTGACCTACCAGATCTGGGATTGTACAACTTCTGGTTCTTCCTCAAGTCAAGTGTGCACGTAAATAAATGTTTTGAGTGGATTCAGAAGAAGGAGTCAGCCATGATCCTGTAAAGACCCTCAGGAAAGAGGACTCCAGAGCTGCAAAGGGCGATGGGATGAGTGTGTTCCAAGAGAGAGGGGAATTTGCGGCAATGTACCTTTTATTGTAAATATTTTTTAATTTAAACATTCACTATATTTTTTGTTCATCCTACATACCTAGCATTTTTACATAGTATCCAATTCTTTATGAAGATTTTAAACAACATAACCACTTAAACACACTCAGCTTATGATTTCCTTTAGATTCATGTTATATGATTTCTAATACTTGAGACACTTGTGTCTCCTTTTTTGTGCCTGCTGTCATGAGAACTTTTTATTAATGTACATATTTAAAATTTTGATTAAGATCTACAAATGGTTCCCATTAAAGTGGCTGAATGTAGTATTTCAACACATCCATACAATTTGTCCCGATCAGTTCCATCCTCCCTTTATCCAATCCTCTTTTCCCAAACTCAAGTAATCACTAGTCTACATTCAACTTAAAAAAAAAATCCACATACAGGAATAACACATCATACTTGTGTGTTTGACTCTTTTCAGTTAACATAATGCCCTCCAGTTCCACCCATTTTGCTGCCCATGGGAATCCCTCATTTTTATAATTTTTTTGTAAACTCCTCTTTCAACTTCTTATGAGAAACTTATGAGTTGGGGATTGATAAATTGTTTTCCCTTTGTTTCTTTCAAGGGTATCACCGTTCTGGTTATGTTTTCTATTCTAAAACATTAATCATTATTTGAAATTTCCTTCATAATGAGAGAAATGTAGTTTCAAATCCATATGAAGTCCATGGTTTAGTTTCTATCAGTTTAGTTTCTTATAGGAAACATTGTTTTTCCACTGAGGACAAGATAATTTTTTTTCTGGTGGCTGTTGGGAAGACTGTATTAGTTTCTATTTCCCTGAATTAATAGCCCTTGGGTATTCTAGTTTCATACATGATTCCACTTGTAATTCCCCACCCTGTGCTGTCCTGAAGGCTTGTGTTGCCCTGTGTGGAAGATTAGAGTTTTGAAGCCCTTGGAAGCCCAAGCAAGAGAGGAAGATGCCGTGAACCAGGGCCTCAGTGACTGGTGGAATGGCACTGCTGGGCTCTGTCTGCAGTGTGAAAGGCAGGGTTTTCTGACAGATTGAACGCATACTCTGAAGGAATCAAGGAGTTGAGGTAACTTCTAAATTTTTGGCCTGGAAAGTAACAGAGTAGAGTTACAGGCAGTTAAAATGAGGAGGGAAAACTGTAGGTGGAACAGGATTTGAGTGGAAGAACAGGAATTTGAGGTTGGATTTAATAAAATTAGAGAGGGAACTAGAGATGCTGAACAAGTATCAAATGAATGAGTCAGGAATTCAGATGAGATTTTCAGCTGGTGATGTAAATCTGAGAGTAGCCTGTTTTTACATGGTATTTAAAGCCCTCTGAGTATAATGATATCACTGAGCACAGTGGGTAAATAGAGAGCAGATCAGGAGATTGCATGCCCTGCCCTGGACAATCAGTGAGTAAGATATGGGGGAGATGCACAGTGACCCCTGAAGGGGCACCCAGTCAAGTGGGAGGAAAACCATCACAGAGTGGAGTCTTGACTCCAAATAAAATCTAGGACAGGCAGAAGTAATGTTCAATTAAGCCCAATATTCTTGATGGGTCAAGTTGGGATGTTTAGGTCATTCAGATAAATTTCAATGGAGAGGTAAAATCAAAAGTTAATTGGAGCGTATGCAAAAAAGAGGGGAGCTAGAGCGCTGAACAGAATAAGTAGAAAGAAAATGTTTTCATTGACTATTTGTTATATGAAGGATCAGAGAAAGGAAATAGATTTTTGATTCATTCGTTTGAAGTGCATAAAAGTAATATAGTATATATGTATCTATGGGAAGGGTTCAACATGGTGAGAAAGTATGATATGGACAAGAGGAAGAGAAGAATTACTCAAGCAATTCTCTTGGATAAGTGAGAAAAGTAGCATGTAAGTGTGAGAGGTGCCCTTAACTAAAACATGGAAATAATCCACCTATGGTAATGGAGGAAGTCAGAGAATAAGACTACAGCTATCGCATGGTTGGTAGAGTTGGAACCAGAAGCCTTTGGAAATTTCCTCCTCCTTGCTCCCATTGTATCAGTAAAATGTCAGGCAAGGTCATGAGTTGACAATAAGGATGGGGATGAGGGTGTTGGAGCTTTGAGGAGAAAGGAGAGCATCTGAAATAGTAATCCAATGAAATCTAAGAGGGAGTAGACCAGGAAATATATATTATTATGGCCAGCCAGTAATCAGGATCCACTTGAAATTCTTTGGAAGATTGTGAGAACAGTCATCTTGGTGGTAAGCCTCCTCAGGTGGGCTCAGATTAGGTGGACAGTTGGATGTGCTCAGGCTATGGCTGTGTGAGTTTAGGCTGCTGCAGTGAGGAAGGAGGGGCGGAGATGAATACATGGGAGCTTTGGTGATCGGTCACAGGCTGAAGATGGGCAAGGAAGGAAGATGGACACCAAAGGGAAGGGGGCGTGGAAAGGTAACAGGACATGTGGGTGCATGAAAACATTAGGAGGACAAGACTGTGTTGTAGCACTCAAAAACGCGATTTAGCAAGACTACAGGCAATGGGGGAAGACTGAGAACTTGACAATGTGAATAGGAAAGAGATCTGTTTAATGTTGGCTGCACGATCTCAGGTATAACCTTACAGGTGAGTGGCTGGGTTCCGTGGAGGACAGGTGACCATAAGTCAAGGAACCAAGAGCCAGTGTTTTGATAGAATCATCTCTGTGTGTACTAAGTTCAGCAATAGTGAAGCCAAAGATATGGTGGTTGAGAGTGGTAGTGGGTTAGGAGACAAATTCATAAGGAATGAAGACTCACCAGTAAGAAGCAGCCCGTGAATTTGATCCTGTCCTTAAATCATGCTTTGCTTTCTTCTTACTTCAAGGATTTGCCTGCCACCCTTCCATCCAATATCACATGTGGCTACATCCTAATTAGATCTGTTCATTATGCATTCCAACTTTTCCATTCCAAACCCATTCTTCAGGAAGCCATCATTGAGGCTAATCTAAAATATAGATCGGATATCGTCACCATACCATTTGACAGTCCTTAAATCATTCCTCATTACCTGTAGGTGACATCTCAGCTCTTCTACCTACTTCCTAATCTTCCACTCTTCCACTTTAACTTTCACCAAGAGAGAAGTACTTGTGCACTTCTGCTTGTATCATATCCTTTCCCCACATGGTTTTTCTTCCACCAGCTAGGAGTGCACTTACTCTTGAACAACTGAAGAATGCACAATATGAAGGGCTAAAAAGGTCACCTAGTCCACTGCTACTCAAAGTGTCCACTGCCTGGTACCAGCCCATACACATTTCCTGGGTTCTGAGTGATTTCTTCCCTATCTGCTATGTGATAAGGGATTTGTGGCAGATTATTAAACAGCCACGCTCTTATGCATACAACCTGCTACTTCTGCTGAAAAGTTTTCTTTGTAAGGATATTTGTGTCACGATTCTCTGTGCGCTGATTTACATTCAGGCTGAAACTCCTGATCTAGACATCTTGAATAACATCATCTACCTTTTTTATATTATTAGTGAGGAGATGGAGGAATAGCAAAGGTGTAATAACTCGTCTAAAATCACATTGTCCCTGGGAAGTCAGGTCCTCACATGGAGAGGAGCCAGCAATGCCCACTTCTCGGTTCTTTGGGTATTTGATGAAAGATTTCAGAGAAGATACACAGACCATCGTATAGAGTATAGGTGGAGTTTATTGCCAAATGACAGATTTTTCAGAGAGAGAGAGAGAGAGAGGCAGACACACACAGATAGAATACATATTTCAAGCACGAAGTGGGCAAGCTTCAAGATAGCAGTTGCACTGAATGAGGTCTTTTCTTTCATTTGAGGTCATTATTCTTTTGCAAGGGAAAATGGGCTGCTTTGACTAATTCCAGAGGGAAAGTTTCCTGCTTACTTCCTAAGTGGAATGCTCCTGTTTGGTTTGTTTTGAGACCTCGAAGTGGTTCCAGCTCCTCAGCCATGATCTCAACTCTGTACAGCTCTGGACCTTATCTGCACACTCAGAAGAGATTACATTTTCTAGGGTGAAAGTTTGAAACCATAGACCCATCATTTATAGTTAATGATTGAGGAAATGAAGGAAAATGAAAAAAGTCACATCTTCTTTGCTTTTCCTGTAGCCCTTGCCTATCTCCAGGCCTGCTAATGTCTGACTTTTGCCTATTAATACAGAGACTTCTTGTGCTTCCATCAGCTTAGTTCTCCACATGCCTTCAACTACTCCACGTTAGCTCTGAGAACTAATTTCAGATCCACGTTTGCTTTTAATCATTCGCCTCTTAAGCTTTGTTAAAGAAAATAAAAGTTGATTTCCACTCCATGGTAGGTTTATCTTTCCCAGATAGTTTTTTTGTTTTTTTGTTTTTTTTCTATTTTTCCCCTTACCTTCTTGGTGGAAGAGAATCAGCATGTGTTGTGGTATTATTATTTAAATGTTTATAGTCTGCCATTTTCCGCGCACCGAGTCTCCAGCAGCGCGGAGTCAGACGGTCTCACACAGGTACCGTGTGCTCCATCTGGTCCTTGCCTGTCGGCAGGTGGGCCCTGAATGGTGCAGCAGATGAAAGGCCAGATGGTCTCAGGTGTAGCCTCAGGTACAGCATATTGCAGCCAGCCAGTCTGCGGGCCCCGAGGCAGGAGTGGCTGCCGGGAGGTGCACATCTGAGCGAAGTGGCCACCGCTGTGCCAGAATCAGAGGGCAGAAGGTGTTCTTGGCTTCCAGGATGCTCTGGACTTCCAAGACCAGTTGGGGACCGAGGAGCCATCCTGAATTGCAAATGTCAGTGCCCAGGCAGCATCCAGAGAGTATGGCAAATGTACTGTTCACTTTAACTGCTCCCAGTGCCATGGAGGCAAGTGAAAGATTCTGAATTGGTTTGGTATAGAAAACACAGATAAAGCCAAATTGATGTGCCTAAAATTTCTAACTGGACTTTTTTCTTTTTTTTTTCCAGTTTAGACTTTCTTCAAGTTTGATTTAGGAGTTTTGTTCTTTGTTTCACTTCTAAATTCATAAAGAGAGAATAGCATTCCTAAAGGATAACTATCTTCAAATTTAGAAAACTTCTTTCTAAATTTTATTCTAGACTTTGTCAATGAAGTCAAGGTATAGGGAAGGGTGCTCATGAGTCTTTGAAAAGGAGAATTCCACCTGAGATTGTAAAATTCCTGATCTATGGCAGCACAGGATCCAGAAAGAGATTATGTCTTCGCTTGTTCAACTGATATAACAAAATACCATAGTGGATAAGTAAAAGAAATTTCTCACAGATCTGGCATTCCAAAATTAAATCTACAGCCAATTTGGCATCCAGTGGAACCCACTTTATAGATGGCGCTTTCTTGTCATGGCCTTAAGTGGTAGAAAGTACAAGGGATTTCTCTGGGCCTCTCTGGTAAGGGCATTTTTTGCATTGGTGGGGTTTCTACTGCTGTGATCCACTTCCCAAAGACCTCGCCTCCTCACATCATCACGTTGGGCATTAAGATTTCAATTCATGGAGTTTTGGAGGCACAGATCCTACTGTGACTTTCCAGATGGGCTGGCCTTGCCTGCTCTCTCCCCAGCTGCATCTTTCTGCCCACTGCTCACTGAAAACCAAGATGGCGGTATCTTTGGTCCTCTACTTATTGGGTTTTTGTATGAGTGACACTAAGGAGGCCTCACATCCACTCTTTAAAATTCCACATAAGTCTCTGAACCTGTTAAAGTAATTTTTTAAAGTTATCCATGAGGCCTGAGGAGAGATTTATAATGAATCTCCCTGGGAATGGGAATTGGATTACATTTTTGGTATGAAATTAACTAGTTTTTTTAGAATGTTCTGAATTGAGTTTAATTCCCCAAGGCAAAGAAATATTAATATATACCTATTTGTGAACACTGAAAAAGGGAACAATCAAATAATTTTAGCACTCATTTTCATATCTGTGTCAAAAAATATGTCAAAGAGTGTATTTTTCCAACTTTTATAAATTCACATAGTTTTGTGGAGACACATCCATTTGCTTTATGGATCTGTATTTGTCCAAACTCAACATAGCCAGCAACTAGGCAAATTTTTAATTGCTCTCACTTCAGCACAGGGAAAATATGGATTAAATCATCTGAATATTTAGTGATAATATCATTGGAAGGCTTAGCTCATGGAGCAAGGGTTAGGGATGGAATGGAGATGGTATTTTTACAAGGAATTAACTTTATTGGAAGGATGGATAAAAATTTCAAATGTATAAATTTGGTATGATTATGAAATGACATAGAGTTACATAGCCACAAAGAAAAACATGACACAGGCATAGATATGAAAATGTAGTAGTTACCATTTTTATTATTGTTCCCAGTTTATAGACGGAGAAACTGAGTCTCAGAAGGAATATTTAATTTGTCTCTTATCACTGAAGTAGATTATAGAAGACAAGGATTTGAAACCCAGTCTACCTCCAACACCTGAGCTCCCAACCACTACACAATTTTTTTCAGTACTGGGGATTTAACTTGAGGCTTTTGTATTGAACTATGCCCCCATTCTTGGTTTATTTTGTTTGTTTTTCTGGGTTTTTTGTTGTTTTTTTTTTGAGATAAGGACTCACTAAGTCACTACATTATTGAGATTGGGCTCAAACTTGGGATCCTCCTGCCTCAGCCTCCCAGATTACTAGCATTATAACCATTTGCCACCACATCTAATCACTATATATATTAACTGCTTCCTCTTAAAGAGGCATAGACACCCCCTACTGAGAAAGGCAGAGCTAACTTGTCAAGACACCTAGAAAAGAAGGGTCCCAAAATACATCAGAATATTCACATGAATATTGGAGTTATGAAATCATGGGTTGGATTTAAGGTAACTCAAAAGGATAAAACCTTTAAAGAAAAGTAGGTCTAAGGAAAAAAAACATATATACAACTTTTAAGAGTAAATATCCAGCATTTTAAAACAATTTATTTTTCTTAGTCCATGTTTGCAGTACATAATGATTACATCTGTCATGGGGAGCTAGTGCATGGACACTTGATTCACATGCCTCTTCTCAGTAACTCTGCCTAGCTGAGCATATCATTCAGATTTGCAGGTCTCAGAGGGCAACTGTGTGCATGGCAGAAGAGTGAGGGAGGATGTGGCCCATCTTCTCAGCAGGACATGTTACAGAGTCCATGGTGTGATGAGACTCCAGGGTCCAGATCACTGGGGATGATGCCCTGGGCACATCTTTCTCCTTTGGCAGTCTGACCATGTGGCTCATCTCCATGAGCACTTCCTGTCAAAGGGGACTTCCCACCTGTCCATCAGTGCGACACCTAGAAAGAGAACTGCTCTCTTCCTCACTAGTCTCTGTGGGGCAGAAAGGAAGAACTCCAAAGGTTGCACACCCTCTGGAGATATTTGCAGAATTTGAAGACTAGGCAAACAAGGGAATAAGATCAAAGAGAGAAAACCAAGGCAACTGTATAATCACAGCATTTGAATCTTGCATGGAAGGAGTATGCTCATCATCAGTTCGGTAGTTTTACTGAGATTAAGTAGGAATTAGGATGATTTACAAGAAAAAAGTGAAACTAAACTTAAATATAAGAGCATGTTTTATAATCCTCAATAAATCGTTTCATAATTTAAAAGAAATAGTAATGAGGCCTGGTTTTGGAGGAGCTATTTCAAAAGGAGCTAGACAACTCATTTTGAAAGTCAACTTTCCAGCTTGGTCAGGTGGGCATTAATTTTTTAATTGTGTTCTAAATAGATTACAACATTATAACAGAACATCTGGTTGAGGACGGGGTTGCCGTTTTAGTTAAATTATCTCTACCTTTGAATACAAGAAAATAAGAAATGTGCTATCCTTCCATGAGTCCTTTGCTTGTGAGATCAGTAATGTTGAAGCCCTAGGGGCATTAATTCAGTCAAGATTCTGAGCATTATTCCTTTTTGTTTTATTTTTTAAAAACATTTCTCTCTATGCAACAATGAAGGGGATCTATGTTTCAAATCCTTCAAACAACCGAATGGTGGAGAACTTCCACCTGTACCTCTCTTGGGCAATCCAGAGCCATGGCAAGTTTTCCACGTCTGAGCACCTTTTCTGGGATACTCTCATTCTGGGTCCTTGGCTACTTTTTCATCTCTATCCCTTTTTCAGTCTTCCAAGCATCATCTGTTTCACCACGGGCCTTCCTCACCAGAAGAGGTATGACATATTTATAGTTCAGCCACTTTCTCTGTTGAAATATTCCTCCCAACAGCCCCCCAAACACCTGCTTTTCAGCAGCTTGTATTTTCCAAACCCACCTGCAAGCATACTGTCTTCTGTACTACTATTGCTTGTTATTTACCCTGCTAATGTTCTGACCTCACTTATTGTGCTGCGTGATTATATAAGAAGGAGTTTCTGCCATCACTGGCCCAGAAGATCCCTTGAGATTCAGTGCTTTATACTTTTCCAATGTGGCACTGAGTCCTGCTGTGACCAAGGCTTAATTGGCTTTGAAAAAGAACAGTGTGTAGAGAAAAGCAGGTGTCTGGAAGAGGGGACTGTGTGACTTCTGTCCTCTTCAACTTCTGTAACCAGGGCCTTCCTGCGGGGTTCCCTGTAGCTCACAGGAGGCCTCAGTAACGACAGACTGGCTGAGGAAACCAGTCACACAAAAAGGTGCAGAAAGACTGATTTCACAATGCCACTTGCAGTCTCCTCATTATAGACTTTTTTTTGACAATTTTAAAAATGACTTCTGTGACAGGGTCACATACTGTTTCTGTGGGATAGGCTTCAAACTCACCAAGAAATCAGAATTTTACGTGCTATCATTGTTTGTCATTTCTCCCTCTGCATTCCTGGAATGTTTAGACTAAAGAAAGATTAAGGCTTTAAGTTGCACCTTAAGCCCAGGTGTGGATTCAGAACTTGGGCCAGTCAAGCTTCAAGTGTCCAGGGCTGTGCTCGGACCCCCACACTCAGTTTTGCTTTCCCACCTGCAGATGCACACACAACTTTGCTCTCCACCTCCTCTTCCCTCAGACACACATGCACACGCACACAAGCACACACACACTCTTGGCTTTTCACCTCCTCTCGTCCCCAAATTCATGCATGCACATGCACACACACAATTTTGTTTTTCTATCTATTATCCTCTGCAAAGGCACGTGTGCGTGCACATCACACACACACACACACACAAACACACACTGGTGTCTGAACAGCAGCTGACCTCACCAGATGTGGGAGAACCATGAGCCTAAGGGCCCCCAAGTTCATGCCAGAGTCTGTGGCTCCACAGCACCCGAGGACTCCCAGGGCTCCCTGCTCTCTGGCCCTGCCCAGCTGCAAAGAGGCCACAGTCAGAAATCGCTGATCCTGCAGCAGCTCTGAGCTTGCCCTGTGATGAGTTTCCCCAGCGGGAAGTGCTCTCTGGATGCGACAGATTCCCATGACATGACCCTGCAAAAATTCTCTCTTTCCTTCTTTCATCCCCTACTCTTTTTCTTAACATGAATTCAATTCAACTGTCACTTAAAAATAGGCCCGATTGTCACATTCTCTTTGCCAATTGGAGTGAATGTCACCAAGTGTCACTGAGTCCTTAGCTACAGTGTGTGGATTGATTGCAGAGAAAAACTGGGTCACCATGGGGCAGGAACAAGAAGAGGACTTTTGGGGTGCCTCTTCTGGTGGTGCCACCCAGACTTCTGTCAACAGAGAAAGCATCGATTTTTCTTTGCCATTGTCTTCTTTTTCATCAGTTTTTTCCCACAACTATTTAAAATCACCATCTGTTCTCTTCTTGGAAATTTAAGTTAACTTCAGTACAATCTTTTGGTTTTCACCCCCCCCCCAATTGTAGATAAGCCATATGTGGGAAGTTTGGGTTAAATGCCAGGTATTTAAAATTAGGTAAGAGGAATTATGCAAATAAATCAACAGTCTCTATGAGGCCATTCATCTGTTGCTCCATATTCATCCAGCAAGTGTTTATTGAGTGCCAGCTGTTTGCAAGGCATTATGCTAAATTCTGAGGTTACAAAGAGAAATGGGGGCTAGAAGATAAAGTAGGATACAGACAAATCCGTTAGCCTTGCTACCCTGGGAGTTCGGAGTTCTGTGACTATACTGTGGCTCTGGCTGCTGCATCTATACCAGATCGTATCCCCCTTTCTATCTAGAAAATTCCTACTTCTGAATACAGTGAGAGTCATTGTCTGATTTTCCCAATGAACTTAACTCCCTCTTCCCTTTACTCCTTGGGCCCAATTCCCCAACATACTTCACTGTAATTTACAAACAGGAAATTAATACTAATGCACTACATTATAGACTCCTAGCAGGAAGACATTCCTTCCTACTTAGTGTAATCACAGAGGGGTATATAAGAGTCCCTTCTTTTTATCTTTTTAGTATTTTGTATGACATGATATTTTTCACTGACACAAAGTTAGAATTAGATAGGAGGAACAAGCCCTGGGATCTTATTCTACAAAAAGCCCACCATAGTTAACAATAAGATACTGCCTAGTCCAGAGTAAGTTCTTAATAGTAACTGTTAAGTGAGTGACTAGTTTAGTCCATTTAGAAACCTACCAAGGGCCTACATGGTAGCAGGCACTGTGCCAGGCAAGAGCAGTACATGTGTGCCCAAGGAGGGGAGAGCGGAGGCTTTGTGAAGATCAGAAATCTCCTCACCTCCTAAAACTCACAATTTTCTGTGAGATAAAATTCATTGATATTACTCAAGCATCTATTTTTATGCCCTAGAAAAATCTTTTAAAAAATAGCTTCAGATAGTTATAAAAGGAAATGTCTGTGTCTCATTTCAAGATTCATTTTAGTATTTCCTTCTCTAATTCTTTATTGTTTATTTTGCCTCTGCTGTGAACATAACATTTGACATGTGAATCCACTCTTGTGTCTTTGATCCCATCTGTGGCTCCGGTTATGAGAATTTGGGGTTGCTTTTATTATTGAATTTGGGGTTTGTCTCTGATAAAATCCAGCTCTGCCCCATGAACTCCTCCTCCTCTCATTAAGAGGCCAGAAGGTTGGCTCTCCATGACCTTATCCATGGCTTGCCCTCAGCACAGTTACGCGGAGGCCGGCCTGACAAGCCCTCTGAGCCCCAACTTCGTACTCATGTGACCATGTCCATTTTAGACTGGAGTTCAAGACACATAGAATGGGGCCCCATCCAGATGTCAGAAAGAAAGCTTTTCTGTGTGAAATCCAAGCCTTTCCGGAGAAGTCTTGCTTGTGCATGAATGGAAGACTGACTTTTTTGCTTGGCCTGATAATTTGAACAAGTCACAAGATTAAGTTGGACTTGAAGACATAAGACAAGTAAGGTGTTGAGAAAAATCATAAAATCACTGTGGCTTACAGCTGCACTTATAAATGTGCCTTAGAACCTGTACTGAAAATGGAACAACCCTTCTCCTGGGGCTCCTGGTGATTTTCTTTCTTTTTTTTTTTTTTTGGTACCTGGGATCGAACTTGGGATCTCGCACTTGTGCCAGAACCACTGAGCTAAATCCCTGGCCCGCTCCTGGTGATTTTCAACAAGTCTTTCCTTTTGCGTGCTCTCTATCTTACCTCAGATCCAAGCCCCTCATCCCTTTCTCCCTCTCTTTCCTAGGCCACAACTGTATCTTCTTACCCTGCAGCTATAGCTGCTACTCTGAGACAGTAGGAGAAATGCCATCCTTCATCCTTACTGAGAGCACAAAGCAGAATGGGCATTAGCAGAAGCCCAGGGTTAAGAATCCCAAGTCCTAGGCTATGGCCACTCCTGCCTCAAACAGCAACCCTTTGCAGGCCCTGTCTGTAAACATTTGATGACATTGCTGTTCAGCAAGGCCAGTATTCACTGGGGTAAAGGTAAAATTAACTAAGTCATCCTTAAATTGTACATTCAAATCCATAATAAATCCCAATAGTGCACTTTGGATTACAGTTGAGGTAGGGCAAAGAAATCTAGTCAGATATATCTTAAACTTTTAAATTTATATAAATTAAAATACTGATTTTTACCCAGGTTTTACTTGGATATCCAAAAAGAAAATTTGGAATTGAAGTGACAAAGTATTTTCTTAGATTTAAGGATAGAACTGTAAAATCTTTTGTGGTACATATTAAAAAAATACAAAGACTACAGATATATTTTATTTAACATAAAATATGCTTGTATAAAAATAACCCAGGAAATATAAAAAAGAAATACAAATTTTTTTGCATAGATCTTTGATATAAAACATTTACTTGGAGCTAAACACTGGGAAATACACCTCTGAAACTAGTATAGTTGAACTCTTTCCTTGGATACCAAGTATACACAAAATAAAAGCCCTTCATCTTGGGGGAGCATGGGCAGGGGGGAAAACAATTTAATTTAGCATCAGTCCCTATTTCTCTGTTGCTCGAATATAAACCAATGATGGCAAGAGGAGAAACTCTGAAGGTTTATTTAACAAAATTAAATTCACATTTCTGAGGCCATCATAGTGCATCCAAAGTCCATCAATCTGGAAAGCTGCAGGATAATGATGTTCCTCTTTGTTAAATAACGTGGCACCTTCCAACAAGTATTTGTGATCAGATAAATCCAAGTAATATGGCACGTATGCCAGATCTTCAGATTTCCAATGCAGCATATTTAAGACAAGAAAAGGCGGTGCTCCATGGCAGAAAACTCATTGGGAAAATTCTCTGAAGCCACCACACCCATGCTCTTCACATTCTTGGAACAGAATAAATCATCGACAGCCAGTCATATCCAATTTCCATGTGGAATTTCTTGGGGAGGATTTATATTAATTGAGCACTGCTGATCTTCCTACACTGGAGTCGGGCATCACCAGTTGGAACAGTAACTTTCTTGAATGGTAGAAATGAGATTTTTGAGATTTTTTGAAAAATTATCATGCTCATTCCCAAACAGATCAATTACTAATGAAGCTTTATGAACTTCAGATTTGTATTGCTGTTTTTTCATCTTGTCCCAAATGCAAAGTAGCTTCACAGTTGTAAAACTGTAGGTGTCCATTAAATACACAAAACAGTCTACAAACTCTCTACCAAAATGAAGAGAGAGTTCCCTGGGGAAATATTCATTCTTGTTAAGAGTGACATACAACAACATGGAGAATCCAATTATGGTGCAGGTATTTTTCAGTCTTATTTCGATATAGAGTGATGTACAAGATACCACTTTGTGGCCAGCTTTGATAGTAAAAACACCTCCCCAAGGAACAACGGGCCTCCAAAATGATCCATCTTGGTTATAGTTATTTTTAATTGATGCTTTGATCTCTTCAAACAGTGTCTTCATCCTTGTTGTGAAATGGTCATCTGTGGCTGTAGCAAAGAGCTTCCTCTTGAACCTCTCTCAAGGAGTCTGGTGGACAGAGGGAGGAGTTGGTAGAGGTTTCAGTCCATAATTGGCGGGCTCCAAGCCAGGGTGACAGAGAGACAATAGTTCATGGTGACCAGAAACAGCAAAAAAACATGAGCTTGGTTGTATCGTTTCAAACTGTTAGAATCTCAGAGGTCAAAGTAAGGGAGGTAGTCATTTATGCAAGACATTCCAGAGTGGAAATCATTACAATAACTTATTTCATATCTTCCAGGATGCATTTTGGACATGAATCATCTCAGGGAATGTGCTCTAATTTAACCCTGCAACTTCAAACAGAAAAACACTCCGGTATGTTCGAGTCAAAATGTATTTGAATTTCCCAATGGTCAGAACTGCTCTATGGACATCAAGGTGCTAATTTGTATGTTTTTAAAAGGTGTTTAAAAAGCCCAGCTAGCCTTTTGTGGAATGAAGATCAGGTATTTCTAATGCTGTCTGTGGTTGCATTGCACCAATTTATTCATTTTTCCCCGAAAGAAGTCTCTGATTATTTTTCTGAAGCCTCGTGGAGTCTGTCTACTCTTGTGTGCGTTGTGTGTGTGTGAGTGTGTGTGCAATCCAAATTCAGACACATACTAAGTAAGCATAAGCACTAGGAGCAGATTATTTTGGGAAGACTGGGACATAAGGGTCAGGGCAAAAGACTTATTTTTTATGCTTAAACTATTTGAGTGTTTTTTATTCTGTGTAAATTGTATTCTGAAGAAAATGTGGATGCACGCAATCCTCTTCCCACAGCCATGGAAACAGAATGAGCACCGCTGCCTGCTCCAAAGTGGTCCGTGAAGACACACTGCCCTCCGGGAGATGATCTGTGTGTTCTGATGGCCCGTCCTGAAAGCATAGAGCTGTGGGGAGGAAGTGGGCTCCTCTCTGCCCAGGGACTGCTCCAGACGTGGCAGCCCCAGACCCAGAGGACACTGTGCTTCACTTCACATAGTTACCCAGCAAGTGACTTTGCTTTTGCAGAGGGTAGTGCCCCTGGGACTGCTCCTCAACAAGCAGAGGTGTGCACTTCACATGCATCCCTGGTTTCTCGAATAAATCAAGGAAATGATGCTTCTGTGTCTCAGCAGGAGGGAACCTCACACCATCCTGCTCAAGGTCACTCCCAAGTCCCTGCTAAGTCTTCCACGCCATACTCTACAGCCTCAGAACGTTAGCTGTCTTCCTCTCCTACATTTCCTTTGAGATATTCTGCCCCAGTGTTTTCTTTTGCTTTCTCCTCCCTTTGCACACAGTCCAGGAGGTTGGAGTCAGTTGTGCACTCTGCAGAAAGATACCTTTCTTTCCCTTCCTCTGGCTTTCAGTTTTCTGATCCACAGCAGGAGAGATTTGGATGTGGTGTCCTTAAGATCCCTCCTGGTTTGCAGTTCAGGCCAGAAACTCAGAGGCCAAGTCCTCTGTGCCGCCTCCCAGCTGAAAGGGGTTTTACAGGCTTCAAGGAAGAGGCCATGGGAGGGAGATTCCTCCAGACTGAATGCACTCAGCTTTTGCATTTAGAATGAACCCAAGTGCATATGAAATCCACACTTGTTATGCAGCTTTCTCCTTATTGTTGTTAGTGACTTTTTAAGTGTGTTCATCCTCAGCTTCTAAATCCATTACAAAGAACAAATACACATTTAAATATTTATTATTATCCGAGACTGTGGCCACACACTTGCTGGCCCTCCCACTGGCATCTGCTCTGAGTGACTGCACAGATGGGCCTTGCACCCAGTTCTAAAAGCCAGAATCCCAGGCCCTGTGCTTTCTGCTGAAAGAAACCGCAGCAAAGGCTGAAGAAGCAGACCCTGTAGTCCCTTCTCTGAGGTCTTCCCTTATTGGCTGAGCACAAATTCTGTGGCACTTCTGAGATTCATGACTGCAGCATGCCAAGGAATGACTACTCAGGTCTCGTCTTGAGTTATACTCTTGCCACCACCTTAAACTTCTATGCTTTTCTTGGCACTATCATTAGCTATGAATTCTAAGCAATCTGCAACATTGCTCAAATTATTTCTTTTTCGCATGCCCACTCTTCTGCCACAGTCCAGTGTTTCAGCACCACTTCCACATTTCCTTCTCTAAAAGACAGCAGTGCAGAAATGTTCCAGGAGCACAGAGGCAGCGAGCACACCGGCACACATGAGGACATCCAGTAAACCGTGATGTCCAGACCAGAAGCTGGGAGTCCAGGAGCTGGCTAGTGCAGCGGCCTCATCATCCCTCCAGGAAGAGTGGCCTTAATCCACCAGGCTAGCAGGAGCTCACCGAGTTGGAAGCAGAGGCAGGACTGGAGGGCTTACTGATCACACAAGGTCAGAGGAGCTTCTCCAGCTCGACTCCAAAAGTACCAGGAGCAGAGAGGGAAGGATAGACAGGAAGTCACCCGCACCGTAGAATCAACTGATGTGGAATGAGAACAGGAAAAAAGAGCTAGGCAGAGGCTCAAATTTCTCTCTTGGTGACTGAGCAGGGATAAGAACACAGAGGCATGAGAAGGATGTAAGGAAAGTATACAAGGCAGAAGGGATGGTCATTTAAAAGCTGTTCATGTTAATTTCCCAACAGAGTGTCCTGATCAAGATGTCTGGCAAGCAGTAGAACATCTTTATACATTTCACTGTTTAAGAAGTAGTGGTCTTATCCAGGCATGGTGGTGTGCTTGTAATCCCAGCACTCCAGGAGGCTGAGGCAGGAAGATCACAGCTAGGTGCTCAGGCTGGAGGCAGTTTGGCAACTTAGTGAGACCCTGTCACAGGTAAAAAATTTAAAAAATAAATGACAGGGCTGGTGAGGGCTCTAGCTTAAGGCTCCAGTTACCACCCCCCAAGTGCTGATCTCATCCACAAAAATTAAAAATAGTAATTAAAGGTAAAAATGTTACCTACTAAATAGAAAATTTACCTCTAGTCATCCTAGCCAGGAGAAATCTCTCACATGGGCAGGGAAAGAAATATGAACTTTCAAAGTGCTAATTCTCAGTGAAAAACACAAGTTGAAGAATAATGATTGTAGTAGGATAGTGTTTCTGTATAAAAAAAATCCAGAGAAGTTAATATATGTTCTCAAAGGACACTGTATATAGAAATATTCCAATTAAAAGTAGCTCCAGAAAGAGAAATGCCTGATTTCGACCCAAGCTTCCTCCAAAGAAGAGGGGAGATGGGGCTGAGAAGGAGACATCAGGTTGGTGTTGTACTGTTTGTGGTAGGGAGCTTTGGTTTTCTGACACAGGGTCTCAGTATGTAGTTCAGGCTGGTCTTGAACTCATGTGTAGCCCAGGCTGGCCTTGAACTTGAGCTGATCCTCCTGCCTCAGCCTCCTGGGTGCTGGGATTAAAGGTATGCACCCCTCAGCTTGAAGTAGGAAGCTTTAGAATGTACTTCTATCCTAAAGAAAGTCCATTTGTTTTAAGGAAAATGTCCAGACTTTTATTGTTTTAGAAGCAAAGCATAAAAGGCAGAAAATAAAGAAATGTAAGCAGCATTTGTTGTCTTTTCGGGGGTTCAGGTATATGATTTTGCACTGTGGTGTCTAGCACAGGACTGCAGAGAGGAGTTTTCGGGGAGTGGGCTGAAGGCTGAGAGTAGATGGAGGCCCCAGTTCCAGCTGCTCAGCTGGGTCCTTTTACACAAAAGTGCTGTTGCTCAACTCGGATCCCAGCCAGCATCCTCTGGTGGCTGCTGTGATTTAAAATCTCCATCTATCCAGTTTCTCGTCTGCCCAGGCTTCCCATGGGAATAAAAACTGGGGTGGGAAGAGGATGATTTTAACAGTAAGAAGCAGTGATGATGAGGAGTGAATGTATCCTCCAAAATTCATAGGTTGAAGCCCAATCCCTAATTAAGATGGTATTTGAGATGGAAACTTTGAGAAGTGATAAGATTTCAATGAAATCCAGAGGGGAGGAGGGAGGGGAGTACACTATGGGATTAGTGCCTGCATAAGAAAAGATATCAGTGATCAGCATTCTCTCTCTCTCTCTCTCTCTCTCTCAACACACACACACACACACACACACACACACACACACTCCATTCTAAGGGGCCATGGACACAATAGTCATGGACAGCTAGAAACTGAGCCCTTTCTGAAAAACTGAACCTTACATTTCCAGATTCAAAAACATGTGAAAGAAATGTCAATATTTTGCCTCCCAGTCTAAAGTATTTTGTTAAAGCCTATGAAAAAAGAGTAAGACAAGTGAAATAAATTGCTGACATTAAAGAAAGAAATCTGACGCTGAGTGAGTTGGCCGGTGCCTGTTATTTCAGTATTCTAGGAGGCTGAGGCAGGAGGATTGAAAATGTGAGTCCATCCTAGGCAACTTAGAGAGACCCTGTCTCAGAATCAAAAATAAAAAATGGGCTGGGAATGCAGCTTGTTGTGAAGGACCTTCGAGACAGAGGCGGGGAGCATATGAACACCTGGAGGATGTCAAATGCCAGATGCTGAAGACCTGAAGCCAGTCTTCAGACCGGCCAATTCCACAGCACGGGAGGCTGTGCTTTGTTTTATTTATTTTATAGGGAGAGGGCACACCGTTTCATCTCTAGAACGCAAGTGAAATTATTCCAGTCCTCCTTGTTGTCTTCCCCAGGGAGAGAAGGGAGACTTTGGAGTGGCAGGGCTGAGTTCCAGGACATCGGGTAACACAGGTCAGAGAAAGTTGCTCTGTGGATTGGAGAATCCTCCTGTGGCCTTGGAACACTGTGGGGCCACTGCTTCCGGAGGGAGCAGAGGCCAGGCTGGGAGAGGGCTCTCCAGTGACCCTTCCCACAGGGCTAGCTAGCATGGTGAAAGGACGAGAAGAAGAGAAACTGAATGCAAAAAGAAAAAGAAAAAGTTCAAGGAGGGCTTTGCAGACACTCCCCATTGCTCACCAGCCTGGCAGGCGGTGCTGCCTGGCTGCCCTCACACTCCCCTGTGTGCTTTCTCCTTTCCCAGGTAGTCCCTGACACTCCTGATCCTAGCTGATAAAGCTGCATGCACCACCCAGTGTCTTGGGCCTGCAAGCCAATGGCCCAGCAGCTGAGCATCGTGCTGGGGAAGCCAGTCCTCCTGACTGCTCCCCCTTCAGCCTCCTCTGGATATACAGTCAGAGGCCCAGCACTGGAGGTCTCCTGACCATCACACATGGTCCACAATGAGGAAGCAGCGGAAAACTTGAGGCCAGAGACAGGCAGCTGCTTCTGTGTAGGTGAGCAAGGGGACTTCCTTCTGACTAGCTTGGCAGAATTCAATGCAATCAGTGCCCATCGGATAGATAAATTAAGGAGCGAAATGAAAGACTCGTAATAGGAAATGAGGAGATAGATCTTTTGCAAAAGGGAAGGGGACCTAGAGGTAGAGGGAGGGAAGAGGAAGTGTTGAAAAAAGAATTAAGATGTGCTGTGTATTCGTACCAACTCTCCAGGATGGATGTGATCACTATGCACTGCAAACATTTAAGAAAATAAATAATTCCTGGTCATCAACTATGCAATGAATGGCATTGTTGATTTGTTATAGGGTCACAGTGAAATAAAGGCTCTATTAGAATCTCAACATATGAACAGCAGAGGTCAAAGGGACTAAATCATTGTAATTTGGGGAACAAGATACCTCCCTGGAGAATTCAGGAGCTGAGCAAAACCACAAGACATGTAGGATTTTATCAGGTGCAGAAGAGGGAAAAGGAATGAGAAATTTTATCTACAGGCTACTCGGAAATTGAGCATTGATTATGAGTCAAATCTTGAACATGAATCGACAGAAAGAAAAACACCTCTCCATCCCTTCAGGTCAGTGGGAAAAAAGAGCTGAACCAATCCTTTGACAAGAAGAGGACAAAACACCATCTCATTTCCCAGATTTGCTTCTGTCTTTTGTGGTCCTGCACTGGTATGGGACACATCCACGCTCCAGCTACCTGGAAGGGTCTATTGTTCAGAGGAGCAGAAGCGTTCCCTGTGCGGAAATAAAACACAACCAGCATCTGCTTGTTTGTATGGGCAGCTTTGATATCATAAAGCAGCAATACAATGCAGAGAAATTGCCATTCGCAGATGTAATGTGGCTCATTTTTAACCATTTTTAGGGAAGTGGAGGGAAAAGTGTTGCCTTGTTTTTGGCAGCAGGGAGCAAATTACAGGGTTGCTGAGGGCACTGGTTACCTAAGCAAACACTGACAGCCACACATCCTAGAGTCTCCTTCTTTTCCAATGAGCAAAAGATGCAGCACGTACTGGAACCTGCTGAAGCCTCCTGCATCCGATCTGCTGGAATTGGCCTCAGGAAGCCACGCCTGGAGACAGCTGTGAAGAAGGTCAGCAGTGGTGAAAGGCTGCCTGGAATGCACATTTTCTTCAGGAAGGAAAAGGCACTGGGCTTGACAATGCACAGTCAGATGCCACGGGTGTGCTCCACCTGTACTATTATTCTTGGGTTACTTGGAAGGAGAAATCAAAGGGAAGGCTTGAAGCTGTGATGCTTCCAGTGGCAAACTGAATACTAAAAAACACGTTTTTAAACTGATGATTTTAGTCAACTAATTATTATCATCTCTTTGTAATTCATACCTGATTTTAGAAATCCCTTGATGCAACATAATGCATACAAGTCCTGTTGTAACTTACTGGGAGAGTGCACGAAGCCTTTACCTCTGCTACACCCATGGTCCCGGGTGAAGCAGAAATGCCATATGCTCGCACCTTCTCCTTGCTCCACTGGGCAGGTGTTAGTGATCATCTTTCCCATTCCAGGGCCGGGTTTCCAGAAGGGAAAACCAGCATCTACAATGGAAGAAGGAGGCCGGAAAAAATGAAGTCCCTGACTTCAGTGTTCCCACAGCGTGGCAAGGGGAGAAAGAGGATCACCAGTCAGGCCTCACGTGCACCACGCACAGGCTAACCTCCACGTGCACCCCTGTGACCTCTACTTAGTGTTTAGTGTTGGATCTGGAGAGAAACCCATGTGTATCTGCACTCATATGTCTATGTCCTCTGTACGTATGCATTCACCCACCTGCACAGGCAGCAGGCACATGAGAATCACTGGTCGGGCAGGCATCTGACATCACGGCGTGACAGAATGTGGCAGGATGGACCCCAACTACCAGGCCCTCCAGAGAAAGGGAGGAGACCTGCCTGCAGGGACTCAGCACCATGCCAAGCTGAACCTCTCGGACCACACCAGGGGCTCGCAGATGAGCTCTGTGGTGTTGTTCACAGTGAGGATGGCCCTGCATGAGTGAGATCAGAGGGAGTGTGAGGTGGAGTGCAGGAACGCCACCTTTGCTTTTAGGAAACTCAGTGGCACTGGGTGTGGTGACACACACCTGTAATCCCAGCACTCTGGGAGGCTGAGGCAGGAGGACTGCAAGTTCCAAACCTAGCCTGGGCAATTTAGAGTCTTACCGAGTCCCTGTCTCAAAATTTTAAAAAAGTTAAAAGGGGTCAGTGCGAAGGTTCTGGATTCATTCCCCAGTACTGCAAAAATAACAAAAACAAATAACTAATAAGGATCTCATTGCTCAAGAAATTCAGGTTTTCACGAGAGGAGGACACAGTAGTCACAGGCTCCCCTCTCTGCTTCTCCACACAGACTTTGCTCTGCCTGACCGCAGCACCTCACTCCCAGCCTGCTCTCCTGTGTTTCCCGCCTCCTGCCTTGCCCCTGGCTCAGTGCTCAGGCACGAGCAGCCAGCTCTCCACATCACCTGGTCCTGGCCGAGCCCAGCCTTCTGCTTGGTGGCCTGCTCAGGCAGAGCTCAGGGAAGGAGGCAGCCAGACTCAGGTGGTACGAGGTGGCAGCTGCACTCTATTTCTTAATCCTTAATTAAGCTTTCTCGAATTTTGCAGTGTTTGTGCCTGTCCCTGTAGATCAGCAAGACAGGTTCAATGGCACCAATCCCTTCCCTGTGAAAGACAGGGAAATCTAGATTCACACAGTGTGTAGGAGGCCCCCGAGGGCCCGGGACGCTCCTTCCTTTCTGGGGTTTCTTTTCTTTTTCTGTAATAGGAGCTTATTCACCAGGACAAAGACAGAAAGAGGACACACAGCGTCACAGCCAGGCTGGCTGGACCAGGTGAACTTCACACATTTCCCTGAGGGGATCCACCCTGCCAGTGCAGCCTGGGTCCTGTGATGAGAGCATAAGGATTTATTTCCTAGAAACAAAGGAAGAGATGCAAGGTGCTCTTTGAATTTGTGGTGCTGTGCTGGGGAGCCTTTGACATCTGTGACCTCGTAATTGGAAGGCTCCATTGTGCTGTGACTGGGGGTGGGTGACACCAGGCAGTGCCTGTCAGATGCCGTGTCGGCTTTGATAAATGCGCTATTTGGTGCTCTGTCAAAAGGCGTGTGTGAGCTGGGTGTGATCTCTCTCGCACATGGAACATGGTTGCACCATCTGCTTCCTTTGGAAGCAGAATCTTGAGCCATCTTCGTGCCCAACCAGGCCTGGAAGTTGCCCCAACATGCAGAGGCCCCGGTGTGCAGGGGTCCCAGGCTCTGGTGCTTCTGGGGTTGAAGCCTTGGGGTGCTTGAGGGCTGTGGGGGAATCGAGTGTACCCAGCTATGATTCTCATCAATCACACCCACCATCCCCACCATCCATCCGGGGACTGACTGCCCCAGCCGTGGTTGAGTGCTAATGTTTTTCTAATGTGCCTTCTTCGAGACAGATTGGGATCAGAATGCAGGCTGTTCAGTGCCCTTTGTTGCTCTTCAGACAAGGTTCTTTTAAAAACCATTCCTCTCCTCAAAGCGGAGCTGGCGTCAAGCTTGGCGAGACTCGCTGTGCCGGCCGTCAGCGTGGGTCTCCTATCAGCCACTCATGCCCACGGCCTGCTGTAGGGGTCCCAGGCTCCTGTTGGGAGGAGGGGAGCCCAGGCTCTTGATTAATGTTTAAGCCCTTCAAACACTCTGTCTTTGTGTCGCAGAGGCACCAGGGCATTGCGGGGTGATGCAATGGAATTCTTGGCTGTAATTGAAGAAATGGCCCAGACCCGTGGTAAGGACTGGTGGGTTGGAACAGGAGAGGGCCACAGTGCCCTACAGCCCTGACCCCAGCACCCTCTCTGCCCTGCATTTAGGCACCTCAGCCAGCAGTGCCAGCAGTCTTTGAGCTTCAAGGTTTCCTTCACTAAGAAAGCTTGCTTGTGATACATGGAATAATGAAAATATTATGAATTGCCTATCCTGTTACTTGACTCCTAACTCCACCAGGTTAGTTTCTTCTATGGTCAGATTTCTGAGCAGCAATGTGAAAGAAATTATGAATTATGTTAAGGGAGCAGACAGAGAATCTACCATGAGACACAAATTTATCGAATATATATTCCAAGCCTCCAAGTTGTTGTGCTTTGAACCTAAAATGTTCCCTTAGATCTCAGGGGTTTTGATGGTGATTTGATCACAGGGTGCTATGCTCACCAGTGGATCTGTTCATGGGTGAGTTCAGAGCTGAATGTGCTATGGGAGGTGGGGCCTGATTGGAGGAGGTCAGTGGGGGGTGACCTGGAAGGGTGTGTTCCTGTCCCCTGCTCCTGCCTTCTCGCTCTGCTTCCTGGGGGCCATGAGCTGAGCAGCTTTCCCCTGCTAGGCCTTTCTACCAGGCCATTTCTGCCTAGGAGCCAGCCAACCATAGACTGAACCCTCTGAACCAGGAGCCAAAATAAACCCCGGCCCCTCTCTTCTCTCTCTGCTTCCTGGCGGCCATGGGTGAAGTACCCTTTCCTCTGCCCAGCCCTCGTGTCATCTTCTTTCTGCCTTTGAGAAAGCCAGCTATGGACTGAAACTGTAGACAAAATAAACCCGTCTTCCTTTAAATGATGGGTGCTGGGTGTCTGGTCCCAGCGATGGGACAGTGGAGAAGACAGGAGGTGTTTTGCTGCAGCCATGCAGTGAGCCAGGTAGCCAGGCTGTTCCTGCTTCCCTTGGGGCTCCCGCTGTGCCTCTTGGGAGACAGATCCCAGGAGTGCCAATGAATTCTCGGAGATGATGAAGGAGAGTGACGCCTGAGCGTTTGGCGTGTGTGTGTGTGTGTGTGTGTGTGTGTGTGTGCGTGCACGCGCGCCTACTCATGGGGAGTAAGTTAAAAAGCCTACCATGGGTTTCACTGAAGGTCCTAATTAGCTGGAGAAAGTTCCCTGTGGAAACCTCCACACAAAGACTCCAGTGTTGAGGCCACTTCAAAAATAAAATCCTAAGCCATTCATGAGCATGAACACAGCTTTCTTTACCAAGTGAAACAGAAATCGCTTTAATAAGACTGTTCATCAGGGATTAAAATACTGGAAACCCATTCTTCCTACCAGTAGCTTTGCTTTCCCTGCTTGGTGTTCACGTGACTTAGTGACAGCCCATGCAGGTTGGGGAAAACAGCAAGGGACCTGGGTGTGATGACACATGCCCGTAATCCCAGTTTTCCAGGAAGCTGAAGCAGGACCGTCTCCAGTTCCAGCCCAGCCAAGACATCTTCACAAATTAGCGAGACTCTGTCTCAAAATAAAATATTACAGAAGGGCTAGGAATGTGGCTCAGCGAGAAGTCCTTGGGTTCAGTCCCAAAGCCACCCAGCCAAGGAAGCAGGGGGCCCAAGCAAGGGTAGGGATTCTGAGAACACACGTGGTGATCACTTTCCAGCTGCCACTCTGACCTGGGCAATTGATATACTGCCCGATTCTTTTCACATCTAACTCTGTAATGTGAGCAACATTTCCTTCGTAGACAACAGGAGTGCAAGGCTCAGAGAGGTTAAGGAACTTGCCTGACATCAGAGGAAACAGACTGCTGGGTCTGGGAAGAGACATCCAGGTGATTCCAACCCTTACATGTTCTTCAATGCACAATACTGTCTCATCAAAAAGCCGTGTTTAAATGAATTGACGTTGTGCCCAGGGAAAGCATTCCTACATGGCACTGCCACTTGCTTTTCCTCCTGGGGATTCGACCTGAGAGTGGAGGTTACAATATTCTTCAGCTCTTGAGGTGGGGAGCTGAGCTCCACAAATAGTGTTTCCAGGCATTGGCAGCTTCTGTGTCTAAGATGTACACTTCATGTTCCTAGTTAGGGATGAATTTTATCCACTCACTCATTTGCCTGTTCGTATATTCACTACATGTTCACTTATCAACATTCTACCTGTCTCCAGTGCATTCACGTAAGAAAGGGTATTAGACACCTGCTCAATGCATTGACACACAACACTTGAAGGAAGAGAGATTTATTTTGGCTTAGGGTGGAAGGGTGTGGTGGAGAGAAGCTGCTGACATTATGGTGGCCAGGAAGCAGAGAGAGAAGGGAGGAGCTGGGGACAAGAATGCACCCTCCCTGGTCTCACCCCAGTGACCTCCTCCAACCAGGCCCCTGACAGCACATTCAGCCCTGGACACATCCATGATGGATCCACTGGTGAGCACAGCACCCACGGTCCATCACCTTCCACACAGCTGAGACTTCTGCAGGACATTTTAGGTCTAAACCATGACAGATAGAAACAATGGAAGAAGCAAAATTATAAAGAAATGTCATTTGTGCTATTGTGATGAAATGCAATATAACATTTTCTTGAGAAGAATACGATTCCATGGGACCTAATGTCACCCGGTGCCTGCTTGGGCTTGTTTGCCTCTGGGACCTTTGGGAATTGGTGCCCACATCTTTCATTCTTCACAGCACACCTCCCTAGTTGTCTTTTCCCATTTGCTGTTTCCTATTATGGTTCAGATCTAAAGATGTCCCCCCAAAGCCTCCTCAACTCGGGGGTGGGGCTTCTGGGAGGTGATTGCCTCATGCAGGGCTGTGCTCACAAGTGGGCTCACCACTGAAGAATCCATAGACAGATGTGGGCTTAGGGGGTGGGCTCTGGTTGCAAGAGGTGGTCATGCAGGAGCGATCGGGAGGGTGCAGTCTTGTTCCTCGCTCTTCTTTTTGCTCTCTGCTTTGTGGCCACTAGCACACGAGCAATTCTCCCCTGCTCAAGCCCTCACCATGGACTGAAAACACGAACCCAAGTCTCTCTTCCTCTAAGTTGTGGGCTTGGAGTATTCTGTCCCAGAGACAAGAAAATGACTAAGATACTTTGCGCTCTCTTAGGGACTTCCTTGGCAAGTCTACAGGATTAAAGGAGGTGAACAGGCCCCAGACTGTGCCCAGCTGGCTAGATGAGAAGCAGGACTCTGAATTAGTTTCAGTGAGCTCGGCTCAGGGATTGGTAATTTTAAAATGTCATTTTGGAACATTTGAACTTGATGAACTCATATAGAAACTGTGTCATACGTGTAAGTCCCTAGTTTTTATAGAAGACAATTCAATAAAGAATAGCGATCAAACAAAAGTTCAAAGAGAGCTAAAGGTTGATCCTTAGTATCTTTTTGTGATTATGCAGCACAATGAGCAGGATCGCCTAGGAAACTGGCATGTGATTTATGTTTCCATAATATGTCGAGACTCGGGACTAAGGCCCTTGGCCTTCACTATACAGCTGGGCAGCTCACAGCTGTATTCCCAGCTTTGCTTCAGCCATAACAACCTGTGCCTCAGAACAACACTGGTTCATACAGTGCGCTCCTGCTTCCCACTCCAGGTCTACAAGTTCATAGTGACCAGTCGGGCTCTGCTTGGCTCAGCCTTCCTTGGCCCTGGTCCCAAGGTTGGGCTAAGTCAGGGAGCATCCAGATCGAATGTGATGGTTAATTTTGATTGGCATCTTTACTGGCTGGAGAGATGTGAAAAGGATCAGTAGTCACTGTGGGTCATGCAGCTGTAAACTTGGGCACAGTATTGGGTGTTGGCCCCTTCATCTCTCGTCTGTTCCCTGATGCCTAGTTTCCTGGCCATCATGGTGTGAGCAAATTTGCTCCACCACACCCTTCCACCATGATGTCTCCTCATTGGCACCAGGCAACCATTGACTGAAGCCTTGGAAACCATGAGCCAAAACACACCCCTCTCCTTCAATTTGTGGGTGCCAGGTATTTTGTTTGGGCAAAGCTGACCAATACACTGAAGATAGAGGCACTCATGTTTACTGTGTTTTCCTTCTCTAGGGTGTTTTATAAATGGGACAAAGTAATATACAGCCTTCTAAACTTCTTTGACTTAGTAAAACGGTTTTGACAATCACCTCTTTTACTGGGGAGTTATCTATGTTACGAATGTTGCTTATTCATCCATTTCTCAAGAGAAAAGTATTTTTTTTACCCCAATTCTTTATCCAGAGATAAGGTTGTTATCAACATGCTCTTATAGATGTGAACACTAGGTTTTACTTCTCTTGGGTAAAAATCTCTGATTCAGGTCTATTTCCATTTTTATACCTCCATCAGTTTTATCTCTCAACATGGTTTTGCATGTTGTTTACACTTTTATTAGAACCTGTAGCAAATTAATCACAGCCATTTCAAATTCCCTGACTTAGTTTTCCCCATCTGCATCATATCTGAGTCTGAGTTCATTGACCATGTTTTCTCTTTGTAGCAGGTTGTATTCTCTTGCTTTATTTTTCCTTCATAATTTTTTTTATTGTGACCACACATCTGGCATAGAGCTGTAGAGATTGACATAAATGATTTTTATGTCTAAAACACATTTCACTGCTAGACCTTTAGTGTGGAAGGCTGTAGTCTGAATATTTGGACTATTTGTTGATATCTGAAAGTGATCAGATAAATTATGGGAATGATCTTTATTGATAGGTGTGATGGTTAATTTTATGCATCATCTGGACCAGGCTAAAGAATGTCCAGAAACAAACCTTATTTCTAGATGTGTTGGTGAGGGAATTTGGAGAAGAAATCAGAGCTTGGACCAGCGGACTGAATAAGGAAAGAAAATTCGCTTTTGCCAGGGTGAAGCGGCTCCACCCAGCCTGCTGAGGTTCACACCAGAATGAAGAGGCACACGAAATGGAAATTTGGTCTCGGTTTGAGCTGAGACATCCATGTTTTTTTTCGCCTTTGATCAACATGGTTCTCTGTCCTTCATCTTTTTATTTTTATGAGTCCATGTTTGTCGTACCTAATGATCATACTCATCTTGGGAAGGGGGTGCTTGTACATAACACATCTTAATTCTTTTTACATCCCAATCCCTTCCTCTCTCCTCCATTCTCTTCATCTGTCTGGCCCACAGACTGAGGTACACTACAGTACTGGCTTCCCTGGGAATCCAGTGGGGCTTTTTGGGTTCCATCATTATATAAACTCTCCTGTCTGTCTGTCTGTCTATCTATCTATCTATCTATCTATCTATCTATCTATCTATCTGTTTTATCTGAGTGATCCCTCTGGCTCCATTTCCCTGGATAATCCTAACTGACATAGTAATGAAAAGAGAAAATATAGAGCAAGTTTGAAAGGCAGTGGTGGAAAAATTATAAATTAATCTCAACCTAATATGGCTTGTCTAGCATATTTAGTAAGTAGTTACAGAATGAACGTCTCAATAATGTGAAGTTTTCATGATGGACAACAAAGACATACTCTTTATCAAATTGTTCCACCAAAGAAATAATATTTGAGCTCGGTGTGGTGGCACACATCTTTAACTCCAGCATCCAGCACTATGGGAGGCTTAGGCAAGAGGATTACAAGTTCAAGTCCATCTTGGGCAACTTAGCAATTTAAACTGACCCTATCTCAAAATGAACAATACAAAAGAACTGAGATGTAGCTCAATGCAAAGGCCCTGTGTTCAATCCCTAGTAACACACACACACACACACACACACACACACACACAAAACCCAGAAATCATTGAAATTTATTTATTATTAAGCATAGAAGAGCTGCTTGAGAAAGAAATGGAACTGGATTTTCTTCTTCGCTTAACCCAGGGTTGGCTCCACAAAAGGTTCCTGGTGAACAAGAGCCTGGCTCATGAAGAGCACTTCTGCCATGTCTCAGCCCTGCAGCACCCAGAGCTCAGGGGGTGGGGGGCAGAGGGTATGGGGGGTATGTGAATGGCTTCTTCAGCAGCTCCATATTGCTTGAAGAAGAGGAAATGTTTACTAATTGGGTAATCTGGCCCCGTAATCTGAACTAGAGAAAGACAGACACATTACTTAGTGTCTATTATAAGTCTACCATTGCTGGGGCTTCTCTTTCCTTTCTTTCACATTAATGTTTTCAGCATGCATCATGCACCCTACTCTACCTACAATAAAAATAAAACTAAGGCATCTACAGTGATACTTTTCATGTGATTACAAAGATGAAGACCACAAAAATCACTTGAGCTTAAGTATTTATTACATTTAAATGTCCATATTTTATACTACATTTTCAAATTAATAGCCAAAATGGTCTCCTTGTACATAGTCCAGCCCATAGTAAGTAAGACTTCATAATTACCAAGAAAGGGAATCAATTACTTTAAAAAGAATTGCTTTTGTAAATGGATGAATATTGTCTAATTCTGGAATTGGAATAAATTATGAGATATTTTATCGTCTTTGATTTCTGTATTATCCATGTCAGCTAAGAAACAAAATAAAACCCAGCGAAACCTCATACACTTTAGCTGGAATCAGCAGAGAACTTGGGAAACAAACAATAGAACGATTGTGAGAACGCTATAGAAATAGAAACTATTTTTATAATTTCTGTTCTGATTTCTGCCTATGTGTCAGGTAATTACTGGTCTCCGCACAGCCATCCGGGTGGTCCCTCAAGCACACTATTTAAGGGTACTCACAGTGGATTCTTTTGTGGAAGGAAGAAAGAAATCTCCCTCTTTGCCTCTTGTTTTGGAATTTTGATTTTGTTCTTTTCTTCTCTCTTTTCTTTCTTTTCTCAACGTATTTTTGGTGCACGCAAAGGCAATGTTCTGGACCCAGGATACTGAGAAGAAAAAAAATCAAGGTCTCCACCCCCAGAAGCTTGTACAGATAGAGCGAAGAAATCGCAAAAAACATATTACAGATTTTTGCATATTGGCATTTTTCGAGGCAGTGCCTGCGGAACATGCTGTTTTGTGCTGGGGACGCTCTCCCTTCCTGGCTGGTGCCTGCTGTTATTTGGCTCTGAGTTCGTGCACGGCTGTCTCCGTGTGTGTGTTTTAAAGCGCAGTGAACTGCATGGAGAAGTTCTTTTTCCCTGTGGATTTTGTAGGTGTAACATCTCAGCCCACACAGCCCACCTGCTCTACTCTCTGTTTCATCTCCAACAACTGGTGTTTGTGACAGCGGTGCTGACTCTGGGTCAGTTACTGAAGCGTGAAGCAGCAGCTAGGTCTCAGGGACCCAGGACCTGGGAGGTGGTTCTCCAGGGCCGGAGTGACAGTGACCAGGACACCTGCCCATCAGAAGGAAGGTCCGGGCCCTGGTGCCTTCCTTTGGGGTAAACACAGAAGACGCAGGAAATGTGGGTGTGCTTTAATAAAGGTGTAGAGAAGCATAAACCTTCTGGGCATGCAGATGTGCAGTTAATGTTTCCATTTCACTTTTGCATGTTTTCACGGGAAATTTTCATAGTTTTTTTCTTTTCTAAGAGAAGTGATTTCCTGGGACAATGACTTGTGCACCAGTGTCTGCGTGACCACTCTGAGGAATCCTGGGAAGCCCTGGGACCCTGGGAGGTCTGGCACCTGGAGAGGAGACTGGATAGCTCAGGATGGTGCCCAGATAGCCATCTGTGAGAGCCCGGTTCGTGGCTGTTCTGTGACTTCAGGAGCCCATGTTGACACCGTCCTGTCACAGGGCCACCCTCCCGCTGGTGCGAGGGGCTCCTTATTGGTCAGCTGCATTTCCTCCTTGTTTCTTCCTCCTGTATTCACGTCACTAAGCCTCATCTCATATTCTGCAGATTTGAGTACCAGGCTTACAGGGGAGCTGTCCAGAGTGTGCCCCAGGGCACCAAGAAATGAGGACCTGTGTGACCTGGAGCTCCTCTCTCTCCCCTCCCCCTCCCTTCCCGCCCCCTCTCTTCCCCTCCTCTTACTTCTTCTCCTTCCCTCTCTCACTTCCTCCTTTCTTTCTTTTCTCCCTTTTTTTTTTGTGGTACTAGGGATGGAACCTAGGATCATTCTACCACAGAGATACATCCTTAGCCCTTTTTATCTTCTGAGACAGGGTCTTGTTAAGTTCCCCTGGTGAACTCAAATTGGAATCCTCCTGCCTCAGTTTGGCTCAGTGCTGGGATTGAAAGCTTTTACCACCTGATCCAGCTGCATTTCTCTTGATAAATATCTCTGACCAAGACAATTATTAAGCAATAGCCAAAGTTTAACAGAATTCTTGTTAGAATCTTTACAAGAAAGAAATATATGTGGGATTCTGTCAGGAGAAGTGGCTATGAAGCAAGGAGTATATTCCACTAGTTTCAGATTTGGCACTGGACACTTAAATATATGGGATGCAAATGTTAGAGATGAGATAGGAGTCCAACACAAATTCCAAAGGGGTGTCTTCCTTCAGAGGAACAAAAGCAAGAAAAGTGTCCAGACAGACAGATGCAAGAAATCTTTAGGGTGAAGGTCGAGTCTTCATACCTCAGCTCTAGGTCCATCCAGTCTTTCTGAAGAGAAATCTACTAAAGGATACATGTGAATCCAGGAAAACCCTGGATTTGGCAAAAAGGAAAAAAAATAAAAATCTAAATGATGACTATTTGAGAGGGAGAGCAAGAGTACTATCTCCCCGCAAAAGAACTAATTCTGCAGGAAAGGGTACTGCAGGGTCATTTTGGTTCATAACTAGATCAGACAATGGAGCAGCTAAGACCTGGCTTGTGTCTATTCCTCCCAACCAAGGCATGCTGTACAATCTTGAATTTGCCTAATTTAATTTTCATCCCACTTTTGTCTGCTGAATAATAGTGGTGATAAATCATAAATCATAATGATGCCATGTAGCATGACATAGCAATTAAGTTGTCCCACGGAGTAGTCCTGGTTTAAATAATAGTTATTCATCCTATATTAATTCATTCAGTGCTTATATTAATCAACTACTCTGTGCCACCAGTTGAATAGGTGCTGGAAAAACCACAGGAAATGAGAGAGCTTTGCTCTCGGGAAGGTGGTGGTGAAAAGTGGGGGGCAGACAGGGATACTAGGTTTGGAGGTAGTAAGCCCCCCTTGCATTAAGGAAGGGAACAAAACCAACTCAGAATCTGGAGTCTGAAAGTTTCTCTTGGAGGAAGCAATTCTTCAGCAAAATCCTAAAGGCAAACACAATTTTTATGCTTCAAGGTTGGGTAAAAAGAAAAGGAAAAATAATACAAGCGACTTTTACTGACACTTGATTGTGCCCCAGACCCTAAAGCACTTTACAAGCTTCCTTCCCTAACCCTCATTGTGGTCATCTTAGGCATGGACAGGAGGGAAGAAAGAAAGCCAGAGATTCCTAATCGGAATTATGCAATAACCACAGGAGCTACTCTTAGAAATAGTGAGTTCTCACTTTCTGGAAGTATGCAAGCATCAACTAAAAATACTCTGAGCCCAAGCAGATGGGACTGGTGGAAACAGGGGTGGGGATTGTACTTTATCAGAGTTTTCGGAGGGACCCTTCCAGACTTGCTATATTCTGACACTAGAAATGCAGCCTTGAAGATTTATATACAGCTCATTTATTATGCTAATGCACTTGGATGATGACTAATACTGTTATAATGTGCTAGAATCTGATTAATCTGAGTAATAATAGCATATTTTGGTAACAAAATAAGAAAGCAGGATTTCTAAGCATTTGTTATATCACCAAGAAATTTCTATCTCCCGAGGACAGAGGACTGTAATGATTTTGACCCATGGAGCCCATATGGTTACGCGGAGTTCATATTCATCATGTATATATTCAGAAAAATGTGCTTATTGATGAATAACACAGTCATTTGGGTTTTAATAGTAGCTGTAATAACAGCAACAATGCCCTATATTCAGTGTTCCAAACTTATCACAAGATTTCCATGTTCCTCTTTCCCTTATCATACAATATCTAAAAATTAAACTAAATTCAAACTTAAATTCCCCATATTAAAAAGCCAAGAAGTTAACACACATACAAAATGATAAAGGGATTTACATTTACTTATTGTAGAAAATTTTAAATATAGGGTGCCGAACTGTAGGCTGAATTTAACAGAAAAGGCCTGGAGTTGCTGCATAAATCTGTTGTACTCCTTGCTTTTACCAGAGAGAAAGAACATGACTGAGTAAGCTTAAAATTATGAATATTTACTGCCCATAAGTAGGCTGACCAAAAATGTCAAACCACTTGAGATTTAGCCCATTTTTGAACATGACCATGATGTGCAAGATCTTTGAAGACCAATAATACTATATATGTGTGTATCATATATATATATATATATATATATATATATATATATATTTGATTTCTCTTTGGAGTAATTTTAAGTTTACAAAAATTAAACAGAAAGTACAGAGTTGCTATATACATGTCCCACTCTCCAACATATTTTAGAACACAGCACAACACAACCCAAATTACAACAGTGTGGTATATTTGTTAGCATCGATGAACCCATATTGACACATTATTATTAACTAAAGATTGTAGTTTACATTAGTTCACTTTTGATGGTGTGCATTCTACCATTTTTGACAAATGTTCAATGGCATGTACTTCCCATTGTGGCATCATACAGAATAATCACTGTCCTAAAGTTCTGCTGTTCTCTGACTATTCATCCCTGCCTCCCCCACTCCTGGTAGTCTTTGATCTTCTTTACTGTCTCTATAAGTTTTCTTTTTCCAAAATGTCGTCTGATTGGAACCTTGCTATACATAGCCTTTATGGGTTGGTTTCTTTCATTTAGAACTATGAATTTGAAGCCCCCAATCTCTTTTCATGACTTTATAGCTCATATCTTTTCATTAGTAAATAATGCTCCATTCTGTGGATGTACCACAATTGTTTTTCCATTTACCTATTGGATATCTTGATTGCTTCTGAGTTCATGAAGTGTATTACTAAGCATACACTGGGATAGAGTAAGCCATTATAGCACGTGACTGGTAGTAAGAAATGAAAAAGGGAGCAAGTGTCCATGTTGGTGACAGGAATGCTTGGAAATAAAACAAGAGAAAGTGAGAAGCAATAATATTCATGGAATGCTTAGTAGATATCATACCTTTCCACATTTTCCCTATGTTACCTTTATCTCCTAGAAAGACTGCAAGGTTACTGACTTAAAAAGAAAATAAATCACATGGTCCATCATGAGCTTTCTTCCCAGAACCTTCTTGCCCTGGGTATTGAAAGCTAGCCATCACCCAAACACATACACTATTGGCAAGTGTGAGAGTAGGCTGGCTACTTATTCTTAATATTGGAGCACGAATGTCTTAGGAGACAGCCTAAGTCTAGAACATTAAGTGGCTGAATCTGGAGCTCAATTTAGTTTCTGTCATATAATATGTAACTTGGGGGGAGAAGCTGAAAAGCTCAATATAAATTAAAGTAACTAACACTAGGAAATTAAACAAGGAACTCAGTTAATCTGAGATTGCACAGTACTGGGATCATCTTCCCTAGAAAAAGCATTGTGCTTTGTGTCACTGTGGACCTTTGTAGACATCACTGAAGTGTACGGAGTGGCACAGCTGGATGTGCAGAGGTCTCTGGAATGACAGCGCAGGCTGTGACAACAGGGAGCAGATGAATCTCTGGTCAGCTAGGGGAGGTCAGTCTTCAGATTTTCCCTCACCTGGCACTTAAAAGCACATCTTCTTCCTTCATATGTTCAGTAAATGTTGCAAAGATGAGAACAAAACTAGAAAGGGGAAATGGATGTACCACCGTATTAGTTTGTGGCTAGACCACAATATGAAGAGACCAGCTCTTTGGTATGCTGATATAATATCTGCTTAATAGTTACTGTAGTTAGGTGGAGGGTGATTACATGATTTAGAGAGGCTAAAGAAAAGACTCCCCTGTCTCATGTTGAATGGTTTTAGTCACCTCACTCCATATAGTAAAAGGCAAGGACTAAGTTCTGGGTAAGATGGAATTACTTGTGAACATCAGTGCTCCTGCTGGAACAATAAGACATCCCAGGTAATACATAAATATTTCCTGCTTGAACTAATTAGAGATCTAATTAGAGATGTAATTAGAGATCTACTGAGGCAATGTTTTCTAAAGGGCCAAGATTTTAGCAAAAGGAGAGTTCCCAGGGGTGAGGCAGAAGCTCTGGGGCCACCGTCCCCTCGCAGGAGCATTTGCCAAATCTGCACAGGGAGCATAAGGCTGAGCATCTTGGATTTGCCCCGGCAGGGGCCTGATGCTGAGGGAAAAGAAACACAGAAGAGCTTTTGGGAAGCCCGTGGAGCTGGAAATAAAACACAGGGGGTTGTGCAGCATTAGGTTTTTGGGGGGCCTAACAAAGAAGCTGCCCAGGACAAAAGGCTAAAAAAGTACTAAGAAGGAAGTATTCAAAACTGTGTGCAGCTTGGCTTTATTGTTAATACAAATGTTAGCATTTGAGCCCCATATAGGACACTCCCTCATGAACACAGAAAGCTTGAAGCATGGGAAGCTCCCGCAGAGATGGGGATATTTGTGTAGACTGAGTCTTGTAAGTTGGCAGCTCAGTTTTGCTGTAGATTGGTTATTGATCAAATTAAAACAGTCATCTTGCATCTTCTCAGCTGAGGAAGAAAAAGAACAAGTGATCTTTGGGGGAAGATGATATAATTTGTGTGATCTTAAAATGTTTAATAGAGGTCCCACATTTATTTGGTGGTTTGAGGAATGTTAGGATACGGGGATATGTGAGAAAATCAAGAGAAAAAGCACACAATGGAAACAGACCTGCAGATCATCCTGGTGTTAGAAACAGCAGACAAATACTTTAATATATTATGATTAATTCACTGAAGAAAATACAAAAAATGAAGCAAATAAATGAAATATTTTTAAGAGACAACCAGAATCCCTAATTAAGAAAAAATAAAATCATAAAAGTGAAACATACCTAATCCAAAATTAGAAACACAATGGTGAATTTTTTTTTTTTTTTTTTTTTTTTGGGTACCAGGGATCGAATTCAGGTCCTTGTGCTTATGCAGCAGGCGGCGAAACCACTGAACTAAATCCCCGGCCCCACAATGGTGAATTTAATTGTAAGATTAGTCATCTGAAATGTAGGTTTGCAAAGAAAATATGTTCAAATATTCCAATAGAGTAAAATTACACCAAATCTAGAAGACTAATTTTTTCAATAAAAAGCTAAAATTATTTTTATCAGGCAATATTGATCATCATAACTGACTCAAGAAGCAAATAGAAAACATTGATACTTTATATTTATTCAAAAAATTGAATGTATTATTAAAATATTTCCATAAAAATGCATCTAAGCAGCTTTATAAAGTATTTCTTTGAAACATTTAGAGAGCACACACACATTAATTTTAAGCAGAATTTCATGGAGACTACAAAAACAAAACATTTTCCAACTCATTTCATGAGGCCAGTTTAACCTTTATACCAAAACATGACAGAGACACTACAAGAAAGAAATTTACAGACCAATCTGTCTCATGAAGATAGGTGCAAGATTCTAAATAAAGCTTTAAAATGTGATCTGAAGGCAAGTTTATAGATCACACATAGTCAGTTTATTGCAAAATTGCAAGCATGGTTTAACATCAGACACACTGTTCTGAATTTGGCTCAGTGTGTTAAGGTCTGCTTCCTGTTCGGCAGCTCTTTCCAGTTTCCTGGTAACCCCATTTCCTGTATTTATGGTGTGATGGTGTTGCAGTGCCCACTTGTATATACTGGTTTGGGTACTTGATTCAATACCTTTCTCTCACCCTAAACCTTGCCATTTCCTGGATAACTTTAGGGTATGCAATGATGACCCCTCTAATACCAGCTTTTGGGACAAATCTGTACCTCCAATTGTTCCACTGAATTTCTGCCTCCCAAAGGAGACCTCGCTGTGCACTGGACCTGTGACCCTGAAATCATCAACAAATGGTCTCATTCTATTTCCATAAACTCCTTTACGTTTGGCTTTTATTCCACTATACCCAATAAACCAGTTCACTTTTTCTCTAAAGCCACATGCCACAGAGGAGGGGATTTACCCATTCACCAGTTTCACCTGATGTTCATTTTCTTGTTTGCTTAAATTTCTCTCCTCATCCCTTGATACTATGCTCTGTTAATGCAAACCATGTTTGCCTCTTTATACTGCTCCATGGCCCTGAAAAAATGTGAAGCAGGAGACATCTAGGTGGACTCTTTTCTGGGACTTCATGGGGCCTTGTGGATGGCTGGGGAGTGTCCCCAGCCTGGGTGGATGTGCTTGTCCAAGTCAGAGCACCAGCCCTCAGTGGAGCAGCCTCTTTTGTGTCTCCACTCACAGCCCAGTGGAGATGCTTTAAACATTCTCACTCCCATCCTGTCTCTTCTTCGCCGCCCTCTGTGGTGTCTCCAGATGCCTTCATCTCTTTGTCATGGAAAAATGTCACCTATGTGAACTCTACCAGGTTCCTACACAAATCTTCCAGTGTACAGAGCCCCAAACTGCACCCCAAATGAAGCCAGCAGCTCTGCTGGGTCTGGCACACCCTGTCCCCTCCTGAGAAGCTGTCTTTCTCCTGCATCCCCCTTCACCCAGATTTTCCACCTGCCTCCCCTTGTGCTTGCATCTCACCAGTCTTCAAGCTTGATGTGTTTGTTTTCCAAATATTAAAGCTAAGCTCAGCTTACTGCCTTCAGTCTTTCTCCTTTCCTCTACTCTCTCCCACAAACCCATGAGTTGTAGGCATTCATGTTCTTTAAAAACCTAGACCCTTGACTTTCAGGTCTTCACATTTAACCCCTGAATCTGGAATCCTTTTCTGCTAGTGTAACATGTGGACATTCTCCTGTTCCTTCAGAGCTCAGCTGGGAAGTTCCTTTCTGAATTTCCTACTAGTGTTGGAGACAATGGACATGTGTGAGTAGAACACTTTTTACTTCATTTCATAGACCACTGGGGTGCATAGTCACTGTAGCATCCTCCATTATAATTTCCCTTCTCAGTTATGCTGTAAGAAAGGGGTTAGTACTCTCTTCCTTGGCCAAGGTACTCCTGATGCTGACAAGGTGTCTGGAGCAGACAGGCCGTTGACAGATTCGCCATATCTGAATGAGTAGATGGTAACAGTTAGCTGCTTTTCTCTGATGCATTGTTTATTTTTATAGAAACAATGTCATACCCTTTGGGTCTACCAAAGCATATCTAGACTACTGCAGAGTGGAACTTGATGGATGTCAGGAATAAAATGACTCACCAGCTCCACTGCTTCTGGACTGAGACCGTTCTGAGCTCAGAGGTGCTCTTCAGAATACCATTATCGCTCACCAGAGAATATCAGATCTGCAGGGCTCACTGGCATCAGACATTCTGCTCTTATTCTTTGGCAAGAGCAAGTTCTTACTCAGAATATTCATTTTTACCTTGCTTGTAATGCATAATCAAATGAGTGCAGAAACACACTACAAATGCAAAGATATGTAAAAGCAATTGCAGTTTTAATTCTCCCGGATTGAGAGCTACTTCAGTTGGCTTACCACTATTCTCCAATTTGTTCTGTGCCTTTCTGTGTAACTCATTGAAGCTGCGCTATCTGAAACCAGTCTGGGAGCTCTGAGCTCCCTGTTAGGGCCTCCTGTCCTGCAGTGTCACTGTGTGCCATCCAAAGGCGTAGTAACAGGATGGACTTCTGCTTGTTCCTGTGGTATGATCCAAAAGTAGCATGAATACTTAAATTCAAAAGTGTATTATTACAGGAAAAGACAGGTCGCCATGAATCCCCGCAAAATCCTCCCCTCACTTTGAGCACACTCAACCCCTCCTCCTTGCCACTTCCTGCAGCAGCTCTGGAGTCTTCTTTCCTGAGGGTCTTTAGTTGCATTGTCCTGGCCGCCTCCACATCCTGAATGGATTCAAAACGTTTCCCTGTCATGGTCATTTTGACTTTGGGGAAGAGCTGAAAGTCAAATGGTGCCAGGTTCGGGGACTTAGGTGGATGAGGACACATTGTCATGTTCCTATGAGCTGCCTCTCTGTGGGATAGCCCTGGGAAGCAGCAATCACCACATTTTTGATCACAGTTTATAAAGGGAATCAAACCTCCCCACAAGGCTGCTCGCCTCCAGAAATATGAGAAAGGAAATTTCTGCAGTTTTAGCTGTATGTCTGTTGTGTTTCCCTGTGGTAACCCTAACAAACAAACATACACATTCCTAGATTTGAAAATTCAAAAAGCTTGGCATGGTGGTACACAGCTTTGATCCCAGCACCCTGGGAGGCTGAAGTTGGAGGATCACAAATTTGAGCCCAGACTTGGCAATTTATCTACTTAGCAAGACCCAGTTAAAAAAAAGAAAGAAAGAAGAGAGCTTGGGAGGTAGCTCAGTGTGAAGGGCTTAGGTTTAATCCCCCAAACTGAAAAAAAAAAATCAATATTCACTAAACTGATTTATTGATTTTGTGCAAACCCAGTGTAAATTCCAGATGACACTTGTAGAAATACATAATCAAATTCTAAATTTTACATTGAAAATTTATGGGGGATTGTTACAGATATGACAAAATGGAGGACTTAAAGTACTTAAATTCAATACTTACTATAAATCTACTCCAATCAAGACAGTATTAAAAATAGATATATTATCCAGCACAGTGATGGGAATGCTGCAAATAAAAGCACATATGTGTGGCTAAATGCTTTTCAACAAAGATGCAAATGAATTAAATGGATGATGCATAAATTTCTCCAGAAATGGGATATCCATATGAAAATAAATAACTCTCAACCTCTACTTGCTGCCTCATATACACAAAAACAATGCAAAATGGATCGTTCAACTAGATGTAAAAGAAAAAGCTATAACACTTCTAGAGAAAATGCAAGAAACAAACCTTTGTGATTTTGGGGTCCTTAAAAATTTTGATAGAACACAATAAGGAAGCTCTATTAAGGAAAATTTGGCAAAATACACTTTATCAAGCATTGAGTTTTTTGGTTTTTAAAAGACAATTTAGGAAAGTGAAAAGGCAGACCACATACTGGTAAAAAAAACAGCAATATTTATATTTGACAAAAGGCTTTTATCCAGAATATGGAACCAAAAAGAAAAAAAATACTCTTGCAATATAAGAACACAGCCCAATTTTAAAAAGTTGGAAAGGAGGTACTCCCAAAAAGATCTACAAGTTGTCAATACACGTTTGGGTAACTGTTTGACATCAGTAATAAAGAAGGAAATTCAGATTAAAACCACTACAAGATATGACCCATTTGAAAGGTTAAAATATAAATAAGACTGACAGTATGAAGTGTTGTCAAAGCTGGAGACTAATAACACTCTCAAGTACTGAAGAGAATGGATCATTGTCATGATCACTTCATTTGCTAATTTATAATTTTCTTATGAAGTTAATCAGAAACTTACATGGGCCAACAACTCCACTCCTTGATATTTACACAGAGAAATGAAAATTCTTAACCACATGAGGACGCACACAGAAATGTTCATAGCCATGTCAATGTCATTCATTGTAGCTTACAGTCAGAAATGATATAAATGCTACTCATATTCTGTGGACAAGCAATATGTAATACACTCATGCAACTGGAAGCTACTCACCAATCAAAAGAAATGAACGTGAATGAATCACAGAAATACTATGCTGATCAAAAGAAGCCAGACAAACTGTATATACTATGATTTCATTTATACAAAATCTAGGAAAGACTAATTTATACTGCAGGAGAGATGGACAGGAGTGGAGTTGGCTGAGAATAGACTAGGAGCATGTCGAGGTGATGAAAACATAGTCTATTAGAATTGTGCTTGTTATTTTGAGACTGCAAAAAATTTGTCAAAACTTTCTGAACTCTATACTTAAAATATTTTAGTGATCCCAAATTAAGCCTCAGTATGCCTGATTTAAAAATATCCTGGATCTACTCTCTCATCTTCAGTAATAAAAATCATTTACCCTACACATGATGCTGCTCTAGCTTTGGTGTATGTTTTCTGTTTATTGCCTATGTAAACTTACATTTCCATAATTGGTTGGTTTTATTTATGTACCCTCATGTTGATGACCAACTGCCGGGCACTTAAAGCTGCTTCATGCACTGTTGTATCTGCAGGGCTCAGCGCAGAAGCTGGTACACGGTGGATTCCCGCACACATTCATCGGTCGGAAGGAGCAGAGCTGAGTTCGGAAAGTGGGATGGGTCCGACTTCTTCCAGGCAGGCTAAAAGCCCATGCTGGCTCGGTCAGGTGATTCAGCTAAGCTCCATTTGCTTGGTTGGCCAAAGCTCTCCAACAAGCAACAAGAGGTTGCAGGGAGCCCTCTGAAAACACAGAGGGATTAATAGAGTAAAATCTATAGTGTATCAGGATGGGGACCAGAGGAGACACTGGCCTGAATATTGAGAGTAGGAATACCAGTGAAATGACATCAAGCCAGAAATGAGAAAAGGGGTGACACGACTGGTTTCTTACTATAAACCAAGTATGACGTCAGTGTTTCATGGCCATGTGTTACGGACCCTCAGGCCATCCGCGACAAGAACATGCAGGCAGCTGTGGAACACAGACATGTCCCATACAGAGGCAGAAGAAGTTGAGTAGCAGTTGAGAGCTGGTCTGCACTTTGGAACTCATCCTCAACCCTGAAAGCAGATTGCCTGTGGCTGGAGCTGAGTCCAAGTGAAGACGAATGTCGAAGCCAGCGCCATTTGGCTGTCAGTGGACAGGGCAACACTCAAGGGCCTGGTTTAGTGACGTCACGTTTCCGGGCCAACCCTCAGGTTCTTACAGAGGTAATGAGCAAGAAGCAAGCTCAGCATCAGCCACTGTCACGACCACTGGAAATCTGTTCCACTGTCAGCCTTGGTGCCACAAGGAGCTGTGCGGTGACATCAGTCCTGCATTTTGTTCCCCTCTCAGGAGAGCCGTGATAGGATGATACATGTGTCAGCTGGATTGTGTGAAAATGGCAATCAGAGGGTTAGACCAGAGAGTGTCTTAGGGAATTCTCAAAATGCTGCCAGTTCCAACTCTTCAGTGCTTACCTTCCATCTGTCCTTTCTCTCCCAACACCCAGTGCCAACCTCCGGGTGCACACCTTCCATCCTGGTTTAAGCTACTGCATGAACCACATTACTGACCCTGAGTCTATCATGATTAATAATCTCAAGTGGCTTTCTGATAGCTGGAGGAAAAACCTCTAGTTCTTGGGTTATAGAAACATTTTTGCAACATGCTCCCAGCTCCCGAGCACCGCACATTCAGACCAGGTGGACCCTCCCAGGGTATCCTTCCAACTGGAACCGACAGTCTCTTGCTGGCTCCGTCTGCATCTCTGTCTCTCTCTTTCCATCTCTGTCATTGTCTCTCTCTTTCATTTTTATCCATTTAAGGTATATAATCCAGTGTTATTAACCATATTTCCATTGCTGTATAACCATGACCACTGCCCCTATCCAGAACTTTTATTTTTATTTCCTAACTGAAACTACATCTACTAAGCAATGGCTCCTCATTCTCCCTTATTTCCAGCTCCTGTAAAATGTGATTCGACTTTCCATCTCAATTTGACGACTCTGGGTACATCATAAGTGGATAATCCACTATGTACCTTTTCGTATCTACATATTTCTCTTAGCATGAGATTGTCAAAGCTGATTTATGATACAGCATGCAACAGAATTTTCTTCCTTTTTCAAAAATATTTTATCAGTCCACGTTTGTCATACATAATGTTTACATTCCTTATGTGCAGTTGGCACATGGACAAAACACATCTTAATTTTTTTCATCCCCTTTCCATCCCCTCTCTCTCCTCATCCCTTGGCCCCCTTCCCATTTGAGGAAGATATTCCTACATCTATTTATGAAGAAATCAAATAATGGGCCGGGGATTTAGCTCAGTGGTTCTGGCACCTTCCTAGCAAGCGCAAGGTCCCGAATTCAATCCCCGGTACTAAAAAAAAAAAAAAGGGAAGAAAGAAAGAAAGAAAGAAAGAGAAATCAAATAATAACAAATGCTAATAAGACTGTGGGGGAAAAGAAACCCTTCTACATTGTTTGGTGGAAATATAAATTAGTATAACTACTATGGAAATTAGTATGGAGATTCCTCAAAAAACTATAACCAAAAATTCCATTTGACACAGCTATTCCACTTCTAGGTATCTTCTTCCTGTTAAGTGCTAAGTAACACCTCATTTTATTGATGCATCACATTTATTTGATTCATTTGTCAATTAATGAATATATTATTCGTTTCTAGTTTTTGATTATTGGAAAAAATTCTGTTACGAACACTAGTATACAAATACATGTTAGAGTTTATGATTTCAAGACATATATATATATATATATATATATATATATATATATATGTATCCAGAGGTAAATTTGCTCAGCCAAATGGTAAATATATGCTTAGTTTTTCTTAGAAATCAACAAAATGTTTTTCAAAATGGCTAGTCATTTTACACTTTTACCAGCAATGAATAAATAAGGATTCCAATTTCTCTATGTCCTTGCTAGCATTGCTGTTTTCTTCTTCCTTCCTTCCTTCCTTCCTTTATTCTTTCTATCTTCCCTTCTTTCTCTCCTCCTTCCCTCCATCCATTTCTTTTTCCTTCCTTCCTTCCATTTTATTTAAAGCCAACTTACCCAATGAGATAAAATGATACTTCATGATGATCTTTATTTGAATTTCTCTAATGATCAGTGAAACTGAGTGGCTTTTTACATGTTTATTGATAATTTGTGTATTTCCTTTGGAGAAATGTCAATTCAGGCCTTTTGAGCATTTTTGTTCTGCTTTGGTAGAGTTGGAAATTGAACCAGGACTTTTACTCTGAGCTACATCCCTACCTTTTATTTATTTATTTTAATTTTGAGACAGAGTCGTATTAAGTCACTAAATTGCCCAGGTTGGGATTAAATTTGTAATCTTCCTGCCTTAGCCTCCCAGAATGTTGGGATTACAGTCATGTTCCACTACACCCAGCTTGTCCAAGTTTTAATCTGTGTATTGTTGTTCAGTTCTTTATGGATTCTGGATATTAATCCACATATTATTGACAACTTTTCTTTCATTCTGGCTATCTTTTCACTATGTTCATAGTCTTCCTTGTTACACAAACATTTTTGATTTTGGTAAAGTCCAATTTATCTATTTTGTCTCTTGTTGCCTGTACTTTTGGTGTTATATGCAATAAATCCTTGCCAAAGTCAATATTATAAAATATTTTCTCCAAGTTATTACTTAAAAGTTGTATAGTTTTTATTCTGACACTTAGACCTTTGATCCATTGTAAACTGATTTTTATATATGGTATGAGTTAAGGGTCCACTTTATTTTATGTGCATGGTGGATATCCAGTTTCTAAAGTATCATTTGTTGAAAAAAACCTGTCCTTTTCACAATGGAAAAAGTCAAGGCATCCATAATGGAAGTAATTTGACCTCATATGTGAACCTTTATTTTGGGGTCTTAGACCTTTTTAATGTAGTGCTTTCTCCTGTCACACAGTTCAACAATGTGTCATCTCTGCTATGAAGTCCTCGTAGTTCTCCTGTGTAGGGTCACTTATCTTTTGGTGGGTAAGAGTTCTTTTCTTTGCAAGAAATAAAAGCCTAGTCAAATCACTTTAAATAAAACATGAGGATGTAAGGAGTTTAAAGGACAGAGAGAAATAAGGAAATCCCAGGTGAGGAGAGGAAGGGTTCTGGAAAGCATCCAGCAGGCTCCTCTGGGCCTCAGCCCTGACCTCCATTCTGAAAAATGTGGCCTCGTCTTGTTAGAGTGACCTGGCTTTGATCTCCTGTGTGCAGAGCTGCCTTCTTCTGTAGACTGCCTTCACACTGACTCCCAAATTGCCTCTGCCACCCTTGACTCTGGAAGGCAGCTCCATGTCCAGTTTCTGAGTGCCAGTTCTCAAAGGCCGAGAGGAGAACTGATGAAGCTCTTAACTTCTCATCCAAACCCACAGGTTTCTGGGAAGATGGGGCCAGTTTCCCTTGGTATGGGTGCCTTCCCCATGAACTACTGGACTCATTGTGGAAATGAAGATGTTGACAAGAGGGAAGCTCAGCAGAAGTTCTGGCTATGGACAGATAGTCTTAAAAGGCTAACTGGAGCGGACACATGATGGGCATCTCTCCGATGTGTTACCATAGCATTGTATGCTCATCTCCATCATGGCACTTTGGAAGTGTATTTTTATCTTTTGGTATAGTGATTATCGAAGAGATAACAAGTACTTTTATTTGTTGAATGAACCATTCATATGTTTCTTTTCATGCCAGATGCTGTATTCTGAGACTTACCTAGCCCAGTGGCTCATTCATTGACTTTAACGTTTCTAGAATTTACCATGAGACCTGGCAGATGAGGGGTGGCAATCATTTATCCATTTAAATGGAAATACTTATTAAGCACCCACAATATGGTAAGATTTATCCAAGACTGTGGTGCCTACAATGCTGTCAAGCAAGGATGTCATTTCATGAAGTTTCCTAAAGTATGAGCCTTTTAAATAAGCCCTTTAAATATGGAGAATCTTGGTCCTGAATATGTACCTGACAGCCAGGCGTCGTGACACACATCTGGAATCCCAGTACTCTATGAGGCTGAAGGAGGGGATCGCAAGTATGAATCCAGCCTAGGTTACTTAGGGAGACTCTGTCTCAAAATAAAATAGGACTATGATTGTTGCTTAGTGCAAAGGCCAGGATTTCAACCCCCAATACTATAAAAAACCAAAAACACAAACCAAAAAACACCCCAAAAATCAAACACACATGTATCTAAAGTGTTGAATTGTAGATTTTTAACAAAAATCCCAAGTAATGTATAAGGATCATAAGCTTGAGAAATCTTGGTTGCATAGTGACTAAAATCTTATGGTATTAAAATAAGCATTTGATTTGTACACTGATAGAATAAAACAACGTAAATGATTTCTGGATATACTTTTGTCCTCTAGACATATCAAAAGCACTGGGGATCAGAGTCACCTGTGTCCTTCAGTCCATTCATTGGTAGCCCTCAGTTATGGTTCTATTAACACTTGTTTTTTTGTCTGTTCAGACATTCATTTTGAGAGTAGGGGCTATATCTTGTCTAACCACAAAGGGAGGTTAATTTTAGGTGTCAACCTGGAAGTGTTAGGGATATCCAGGTAGCTGGTAAGGCATCCTTTGGGTCTATCTGTGACTGAGTTTCCTGACAAGATAAGGATTTGAATCATTGCACTCAGACAAATTCAGTGCTTACCACTGAGAGCAGACATTGCCTGGTCTACTGAGGTCCTGGATGGAATAAAAAGGAAAAGGGACAGAGAATTTACTCTCTTTCTGGAGCTGGTATGACCATCTTCTCTCACCCTCAGACATCAAAGGTTCTTGGGCTTTTGGACTCCGTATCTTAGACTAGCAGTTGATCTGGTTCTCAGCCTTTGTCCTTGGCGTTGGACTGAAAGTTTCACTCTGAGCTCCCCTGGTTCTTAGGCCTTGGGCTGACTTATATGAGGAGCTTCTTTGGTTCTTCAGCTTGGAGATTGCATTTCATGAGATTTCTTGGCCTACATAATTGTGCAAACCAATTACCCCAATAATCTATCCATCCATCCACCCAACCACCCAAACATCCATGCATCCATCTACCCATCCATCCATCCACCCACCCATCCATCCACCCACCCACCCACCCATCCATCCATCCATCCATCCATCCAGTTCTATTTCTCTGTTGAACTCTGACAAATACACTATATCTGTCTTACACTGAAAAACAGAATATTTGGGACAGATGAGCATTTAAATAGTAATGAATGGCTGTGTGAACTGAAATGAACCACCTAGTGTGCAGAGGGGACTGCAAAGGGCTGTGCAGCCTTCCCTGGCCTCTCATTTTCCAGACATGTTTATTGATGGCCATAAGATATGCAAGTGCCTCCTTGGCACCTCTCTAATGTGTTACCATCTTAACACAGCTTAGTCAAATTGATTCCACTTTTGAGTCCCATTCTTGGACTTCTACTTTTCTTATCAAAATGTTCTTCCCAGTCTCATGGATCCACTGATGTGTTAAACTCGGTGTGTCAGGGTATTTGGTGTGACTATAGAAAAACCTGCCCAGCCTGAAGCACACATTGCCTCCATAGGATGGGCTCCTTGGCCATCTGAAGTCCAGAGCCATCACCGTCAGGGACTGATTGAGGGCTGAGGGCTGGCTTTGCGTAATATTTTTTCCCAGGTGATTTTTGTAATCTTTCCCCAGCAAACACTGATGCTTCTGGCTAAGAAGTTGATGTCCTAAGTCAGTAGAATGAAGCTCCTCAGGAGACCATGTGTTTACAAATATCGAGCCTTTGATTATGCCTCAAGTTATATTTCCTGATTCAATTTAAAATCTTTTATTCTTAACTTTCTTCTCCCTGGACCATTGCAAAATAAGCTATTTGGTAGAGTATCTGTTTAGCTAAGTGGGTATTTTTAATTTCATTAAGCACCCACAGCCCGAAATACTAATGGGTGCATTTTCACTCATTTCTTTGTCTAAATAAAAACAACATGCTACTGCTTTTCTTCCTTTTGCATAAATTCTCATTCTCTCTTTTTCTTTTTTTCTCTCTCTCACATAAACACACCCACACCCACACACACACATTTTCACTTTTAATCTACTTCCTTACTCAGTATCATGCTAGCTTTTGGCTAGCTTCCCATTAGCATCATTACTGGAATTTTAAAAGCCTTTTTGCTTCAAAAAGTACTCTCTTTTAAAGGATTGGCATGTGAAGAGTATATGTACATAGAGAAATCTCCCTGTGATCATGTGGCTGTACACAGGCCCTTGTTTAGTTATTACCTAGGTGAAATAAGAGACAAAGTAGAGTGCTTATGACAAGTTCAACTCCAAGGGAAATGAAGGTAGAGAAACCAGGAACTCCTGTCACTCTTTCCAATGGTCATCATGGAGACCCATTAAAAAGACAACAGGATATCAGTGAAAGGAGCTGTGATTCTGGAGCCCATCAAATCCTCCCCTGTTCCTCCACCTCTGTGTAAGACTGCTCCTCATTTCTCTACCTCTGTCACTGCAGATCTTGCCCCCCTTCATACAATCCTCTCCCACCACCCTGATCATGATCTTCCACCCTCTTCCTTCACCCCATTGACTCCCTTTCATTTCACACCAGAGTTCTTGGGGTGAGCACTGAACAGACATCTAAAACACAAACAGATTTCTGAAGCAGAAAATAATCGATTGCAAGGATTGAAGCCCCTCAAACAATGGACAGAATAAACACAGAGAACCAGACTAGGAAGGTGGGCAGGAAACTGGTAAGTGTAGGCAACAAAGGACATCAAGAACACATAATAGGGGCAGAGAAACTCAGCCAGTCCCAGCACCTGGAAGGAAGCTCCCCACGGCCATCCCAGGCTCCTAGGGCAGAGAAGGTGAGCCACATGGGCACCAGAAGCACCCCCCACCCCCGTGGAAATGAGAAGACACATAAACAAGCCTCAAAAACAGACTTCCAGATCACCTACAGCAACCCCAAAGGGAAATGAGATAGAACAATCTGACACTCAACCACCTGGACTCTCTGAACTGGCAACAAAAGAGGATCTGAGAAAAATGAAATCAGAAATAATTACTCAGATAACAGCAAAGATTTTGCTCATGGTGCAAGACATGATTAATAAATCTAGAGAGGACACAGATAAAAAAATAGAGGAGCTGAGGAACATGATGGAATCCCAATATAGGAAACAAATGGAATCCATAAAACAGATACAAACATATTTCCAAGAGATTAAAAACTCCATCGAAAGTCTGCACAGCAGAATGAACCAATGTGAGGATAGAATTTCACATATAGAAGATAAGATTGCAATTAGTGACCAGCAAAAGAAAAATTGCTTTAAAATTGTAAGGGACCATGAGAAATCAATCCAGCAGCTGCTAGACGATGCAAAGAAGAATAACATAAGACTGATTGGACTCAATGAAGAAACAGGAGAGAGTGCAGATGACAGAAAAAAACTGTTCACAGAAGTGATGGGAGAAAACTTCCCAAGGAGGGGAAAATAACTTGACATACAGATAAGTGAGGCATATAGGACTCCAGCTAGCCTTAATCAAAAAAAATCTACACATAGGCATATAATAGTTAGGATTCCAGAAATCCAAAAGAAGAAGAAAATTCTACAAGCAGTGAGAGAAAAGAAACAAATCACATACAAAGGAAAGCCCATCAGAATCACAGCAGACTTCTCAATGCAAACCCTCAAGGCAAGAAGAGCTTGGAGTGATGTATTTCAAGCCCTAAAGGAAAACAGCCTCCAACCCAGATTGATGTACCCTGCAAAACTTTCTTTCAAAATTGATGGAGAAATAAGATACTTTCATGATAAAGAGCACCTCAGGAACTTCATGAATACCAAACTGGCACTCCAAAAAATTTTAGACAATACCCTAGGAAAAGACAATGAGGATCACAACCCCAGGAAACCCAGCAGAATGAATCCATTGGGCATGACAAATTAAATGTGAAGGGGGAGAATCCAACAAAAAGAAAAAGTCATGACAAGGCTTTTAAAACTTTTAACTTCATCTCCCTAATGAGTGTATAATTCAATCTTATTATTGTACTGATTAGTATTTTTCTGATTCTAGAGTTGCACACCATTCCTTGTGCTATACTGGCTATTTATCATCTTCTTATGTCTACATTTTAATTGGGTTGTCTATTAATGAGCTGTAAGAGTTCTTTATATATTCTGCTCATAGGTTATATGCATTGTAAATATGGTCTGTTTAAGGACTACTTTTCATTTTAATGATGTCATTTAAAGTTCTCAATTTTGATGGAATCTCATTTATCAATTTTTTTCTTTTATACATCATGGTTTTTGTATCCTAGGTAGTTCTTGCCCACCCTGAATTCATAAATATTTTCCCTTATAATTTCTTCTTAAAGTTTTATACCTTTAGGCTTTCTTATTTAGGTTCCTAGAGCCCTTCAAGTTATTTTCATGTATGGAAATAAAGAGTTGAGGTTAATTTTTTATATACGGATACCAGGTGTTCTAGTGCCATTTGCTGAAAACACTATCTCTTCCTCGGCTCTTGAATTGAGTTTATATTCTATAAAATGCTAATGTTAAATAATCTTTCAAAACTCAGTGGACCATATATGTGTGGTTCTGTTTCTAGATTCTGTGTTTTATTCCAATGATCTATATGTCTTTCCTTACACCAACACTGCCTTGATTACTGTAGCTTTAGAAGAAGTCTTAAAATTGGGTACTAAACATCTTCCAACACTGTTTTTGTTTTTGTTTTTGTTTTTAACTTTTCTAGGTCCTTTGTACTCCTACATAACTTCTAAATTTCAATATCCAACTCTTCATGTATAGCAAGTATACACAGACCTGAATTTTTATATATACCTTGTGTTTTCTAATTCTGCTAAATTCAAGTACAAGTTTTAGGGGCTCCTAGAGATTTCTTAGTATTTTCTCTGTAGATGATCATTTCATCTACATATAAAGATTTTGCTTCTGCCATGCCAATCCTATCCTAGTTGTGTCATTTTATTGCCAGACTATGTTGGTGGGGACTAGGTTTCAAAGTTTAATGGACAGATAAAGAGTAAGCATATCTGCTCTTGTTCCCCACCTTAAGGAGAAAGCATTGTATCTTCTCCATTCATATAAGGCATTCTCGCTGGAAGTATGGAGTACATGTCTTTAATTTGTTGAGAAGTTTCTGTCCTATTTCTAGACTCCTGATAGCTTTTACCATGAACAGCTGTAGAATTTAGTCCAATACTTTTTCTCTAACTAGTGACGGGATCATATGGCTTTTTCCTTTCCTGTTAAAATGATGACTTTTGGGGGTGGATCTTCCATTGCTGAACCAACACTGTCTTCCCTATAACAAAACCACTTTCTACATCCTGCCAGGTCTGACTTCTAATAGTTTGTTTTGTTAAACAAATTTCTATCTATGTTCATACATTTTTCTTCTATTATCTTTATCCAGTTTTAGGATTAGCACAATGTTGATTTCCTAAAATGGAGGGAGAAGTGTTCCTTCATTTTTCTGCTTAAATTGTTTGATATAATTTATCAGTTAAAATGTTTATGAGCCTACTGTTGTCATATAGGTAGGTTTTCAAGCTAGGAATATCCATTCTTTAATAGGTGCTATTCAAATTTTATCTTTCTTCCAGAGTTAGTTTCATTAATTTGTCTTCCAAGTTACTTCTTAGAAGTTGTCAAATTTATTTCATAAAAGATTTTTGTAATATGCTTTCTGTATTCTTTTAAATTCTGTAAAATCTGTGGTAATATCTCCTAGATCTTAATATTGTAAGCTAAAAATGTATAACTGATATTGTGTAACAGGAAGAAAAGGTCTAAAAGAGCAGGGGAATTGGGAGGGGTAGGGGAAGGGAAAAAAGGGAAAGAAAAAAATATGAGAAGAGGAACAAAATGGAAACAAGGTCTTTGCAAATAGGGAAGGGTGGAGGGGGTGAAGGGAGGGCAAGGGAAAGGGGAGAAAAATAAGAACCAAGATACTCATGTAAAGGTACAAGATCTCAATGATGAATGTAACTGTATTTTATACCTAAAATGTACCAATAAAGTTAAAGGCGGGGGGGGGGACACAGGACAATCACAGCAGTGTTTGTCACTCTGTTGCTCTGATGGGGCCAAAGGCTTTGGACCTGGATTCAATCAAAGAGTCACAATTCACTATGTGTCCATGGACAAAGACATGTTCCCACTCTAAAACCTCATTTTCCTAATTTACAACATGAGTTAATTTTCTTCTTACAATTTTTGTAAGAATCATATTAGACAATATAGCATCAGTGAGAAGGCAAATCTCCCTTCTGGCATGTTGTAGGCAGCTAACAAATCTCTGTATTTTCTCTCCAAAGGTCCTTGAATATGTCAATTTTCTCATTGCTGGGACACAATACTCCCACAACCTAACCGAGAAGAGGTTTATTTGGCTAATGCCTTCAGAGGTTTCAGTCCACAGTAAGCTGGCTCCAAGGCAGGAAAATGATGGCAGAGGGGCATGGTGGAACAAAGCTGCTTAGTTCATGGTGGCCAGGGAGCAGAGGAGGGGAACAGTGCCAGAGAGGAGGGGGTGGGAACCATAGACTCCAAGGTCCTCCTTCCCCTCCACAACCCACCAGACACACAGAGAAGTGTGCTTCACCAATGCCCTGTGTGAGTCCCAAAGACAAAGAAGTAGACACTCCACCCTACTGGAGACAGTTCTCAGTGCAAGAAAGACTCTACCGGTGTTAAATAAGCATTTGTCACATAGGGTGCTCAGATTCTGAAAGACAGCACAGTAATGCCTATTGCACTGCAAGTTATTCTACCTTTGTGGGCTCCCTCTGAAAGCCAACTTCTAAAGAAAAACAACACTCTCTGTGGTGGGCCCCATGGCCTTCTTGGAAATTCATTAGCTCTTGGAATCAACAGAAGAGCAATGGAGCCACAGTTGAGTAATGATGAAAATGTTGAGTGGTTCCTTTAGTGGAGAGATGTTGCCCTTACTTGCCTGACCTAGATCCAGGAAGCGAATTATCCTATGGATGATCCTGGGCTGAGGATTTCTTGTTTAGCAACCTGGAGACACTGGAGCCAACCAGTCTTGAAGCTCTGGGGAAAACTGCACAATATCACCACTCCCCTAACTGATTTTGACTAAGAGAAGGGTGTGATGTCTGAGTCAGTTTTATTATTGTGGTTTGGGTAAGTGCTTTTTCCTTTTCCCTCTTTTTCTTTCCTGCTTTGCGTGGATTATTAGCATTGCTGTTGATTAATAGTCACTAAACACGCCATTGTTCTCCACCCAGCCTGGTATTTTGCTATAGAAATCTTCAAAAATAAATTCCCTCAAATATAACAATAAGGAAGAAGGCTCAGCATCTGAGAGTGAAGCACACCAATTGTGCTTCCATTTTCTCCTTTTTGTTTTCCTTCTGATGCCAGAGCAATTTTCCTCTCCTTGTGAGCACTCCCTATTGAAAAGCTAAGTGTTTCAAATAGAATGGGCAAGATTCAGTGCTCACCATCCCAGCAAGTTAAGGACATACCATCTGACCATTAGCACCCCGCTGAGCCTCAGAAGGACTGTTTTTGTCTTGTCTGAATGTCATTTCAGCCAGTAACAATTATTTACTTCTGGAAAAAATTTGCTAAGGGACTAGGAACCAACTGGTGCTTTTGATTTCAAGGCCTGCTTGGTTATTCCTAAATTTCAGCTTGGGAGGGAAATTTGCAATTACCTCCGGAGAACCTGCCATTTCACAGGCATCCTAATGGCATTCACTGTGAGAAGAGCATGTGCTTTATTGTAAGATGGGCCACCAGGTTCATCATCAAACAAATGGCTTTTCTCAGACTCAATTTCCCTTGCATGGTGCAAAATTCACCAATTTCCCAAATCTCAATCTTTTCAGCATGCAGAAGTTCTGCTAAATTCATAGTTTTCTTTTCTGCACATTCAAAGATTTTAAATAAAATGCAAATTTCCAACCCTCCATAGTGTCAAGAATTGTTTCTTAATAAAACAACAATCACTCCCCCCCTGGAACCTCAAAGCATTCTATCATTACCTCTGTTTTATCTGTTTTAATAACAATCTTCTCTTCATGGTGCTGTATTTCTTTGCCATCATATTTTAACCTCTCCTTTTACACACAGGATTTCTTGGGGGCTAGAAGTGTGCCTTCTTACATTGTCTTGCACAATGCCTTACACCTTATCTATATAATTTTCCATGATATATAATGTTTAAACTGAATGTTAATACCATTGAATGAGTTAATACAATTCATATTTTGAAACTGTAAATTAAATATGTATGTATGTATGTCATACATGCAAGATACATTTTTCTATTAACCCATACTGTTGTTTTATTCACCTTTTTAGTACCAAATAAAAATGAGGTACATTTATAAAAATGAATTAATTCCCCTCTTCCTTGTCTCATCATTTTGCTTATTTCCCTGTAACTTGGCAACTGCCTAGAGAAACTGCCACTTTAAAGAAACCCAGGAGATCAAGTGCTTAGTTTTGTTTTGTTACGGTACAAAAAATTGGGGGTCACGAAAGTTGAATATAATTGTAAGGCTGAAAGAAGGAATGAAAAAATAATTTCATCCAAAGCTTGGCTATGTTGGTCTTACAGAGCCATAGTTCGTATTATTCTTTATAGGAGGTACATTCATCTTTACCTTTCAGCAAGTTCTGTCATATGATCAGTTAGATAAGCCATCACTTTGAAGTGATCAGTGTATGTGTTCAAAATACTCCGCATCAGTCTAATTCACTCTCCAGTTTTTTGTGGGCTAGAACCAAGGCTGCCCTGAGAGCCCAGCCCCTTTGTAAACTTCACCTTCTTTGTCTTTCCTCCCAACTTCCTTCCTTCCTTTGATGAGAATGACATTTACAGTGGATAAAGCAACTGCTAAGGACTCATTGCCTTGAGTTTTTCCCTGTGAAGATGTATACAAGTATGTCTGTAAGTGTATGTGTGTGGTTTTGAATTTTCCTGCATCATAGCATGAGGTACTGTTAGTATTTTATATGAATTTAAAAGTACTTATTTAACATGAGGAGGTCAAACACTGGTAAGACTCAACAGATGTCAAATATTTCCTAGTTAGTCCTTCCTTGCCACTGGCTTTAGATGGAAGTCTAATGCCCATTATTTTATCCATCCCTCGGGAGGCACAGGACATCAGATCCTGGCTCTCAACCTTCCTCAATGAGGTAAGAACAGTATTTTCCATTTACAGAAGTTTATGCTAAGGAAACATCAGGTAGAATGGGGCACTGCTCAGCACACTCTCTAGTTCCATGTGCCCTGATGTCTTTATGAGTTTTCGTACCATTGCACTGGCCAGGGATGCCAGCTTCCCTAGGGAGGTGTCTCAGTTTTTACAGAACCGGTTATCACAAGGAAAAGAGAGGAAGAATACCGGGATCTGTGTGAGAACCACAGAAAGAAAGAAGTGGTTCGAGAGACTGTAGCCCAGTGCTGTTACAGAGCAGGGGTGACCTCAGAAACAGGGAGAACACTGAAAATTCACTCGTGCCCTGAGCACCTGTTTGGGAGCTTTATTTTGTTTTATTTTTATTTTGTGCTTCTGGGGTTTGAGACTAGGAGCGCTCTACCACTGAGCTACATCTCTAGCCCTTTCTAGGTTTTCTTTTGAGATGGGATCTAAGTTACCTAGGCTGGCCTAGAATTTGCCACCCTTCTGCCTCAGCCTCCTGGGCAGCTGCGATTACTAGTGTGCACAGCCATGCCTAGATTGGAATTCTTTTTTTTTTTGGTACCAGGGATCGAACTCAGGACCTTGTGCTTGTGATGCAGGCGGCGGAACCACTGAGCTACATCCCCGGCCCCTGGAATTCTTATTTTAAGACCAACCTAGTTCTTAGACTGCCTCTGTCTGAACCATTACAGCATTACAGTGAAGGTCCAATAGTCTAATCAATAAAAACTTATCTGTAATTTCTCAATTGGCAGACAAATATAAGGGTTTTTAAAGGATGAATGAAAAGCTAGTCTGTTTTCATGAAAGCAAATGCTTGGTGTGGATGATTCAACATTCCCCAAGCAGTCTTTCAGTTGTCTCTAGTCTGGTGCTTTCTCTCAATGAATCTCTGAGAATAGACAAGCTGTCATGTTGATCATGGACCAGGAGATATGCAAAGTACTGAGCTGTGAGAACAATGAGAAGAGGGCTGCCACACGGGCTCTTTGTGAAGAAGGGCTCAGCCTCTGCCCCTTTGACAAGAGGGGTGATCCCTGCCAAGAAATGTTCCATCAAACCTGTATGACCTGTGAGCACAGACTTCTCACCAGTTCTGTCCTTTATGTGCATTATGTTTTCTAGACCTGAGTGTAGACATGAGATCTCAGCACAATGCCCCCTATCCACTTCCATTGTGTGCTGCTCTTCATCCGCAACACTGGTTTTCTTCTTTAGGATTCACTGGGGCAAGGGTGGCTGAAAGGGTGTATCCTCTCCATGGCTTCCCCTGCTCTCTGCTTCCTGGCCCCCATGATGTGAGCAGCTTTCCTCCACCAGACCATGTTGCCGTGCTGGGAGCCAGGCAGCCATGGACTGAAACTGTGAACCTAAATAAGTCTCTTTTCTAAGTTGTGGGCATTGGAGACATTGTCCCAGCAGTGAGACACTGACTAGGACAGATGGCAAACTAGAAGGTGGTGCAGATTCCTACAGTTGCTGGGTTTGTGGCCTGGACGTGCTGTACAATGAGCAGAAATTGAGACCTTGCAACATCACTGAATCAGACGTACCTGCCCAGGGCAGTGAAAGATTGTGCAGCAGCCAGTAGCACCAGTCACTCCACCTGAGAGCTCTCCAGACCAAGACAGTGCCTGGTCTTCCTGTAGGACTGAGCCATCAACACAGACTTGGCAGTAGATAGAAACAATAATAACTCAAGGCCATAAAGAAAAGAGGATAACCACAGTTTTGTGCTATTAATAGTTCATAGTTGGTAGAAGAAAATAGAAAATGGGAACAGATGAAAAAATTCAGTGGCTTTGAATGGACATAAATCATTGAAATAAACATTGCCTTTGATAAAATGAAAAAGAATATGAAGTGGGACAGCTAGGATGTAGGGATGAATTTGCAAATAAAAGAATGTGTAGGCATCTCAGTAAGGTACAGAGTGGGGCCCCAGATGCTACTACAAGTTGTGGGGTTTCTTTCTCACATGTGGTTGAGCTGGGAGAGCTGGTCTGCCCTATCTGATGTTTCCTTCTTTATTTACTAAATTCTATTTCAGACATATACTCTTCCCAAGAAAGCACGCCGTCTTCCTCACTGTGAACCTTCCCACATTGCAGTGGTGTGTTTGTCACAGCCAGGGAGCCCATCATTATCACAGTAAGGCTCACCCATGCTGTGGTCCACTCTTGGATTTGGATGTGCACACGATGACCCATGTTACTGTCACCATGATCACCACGATCATATGACCTCATTTCCACTGCCCCCAAATCCCCCTGTTGTACTGATCTGTCCCTCTCCCCAGTGCACAGTGCCTGGCAAAAACGGGTCTTTTCACCTTTCCAGACAGTCATACAGTTAGAGTCCTACAGTGTGTAGTCTCTTAAGACTGGCTTCTACGAACATGGGCGCACATATATCACTGTGCTATGATTCTTTTAATTCTTTGGGGAAGATCCCCAGCAGTGGAATAGCAGGGTCAAATGGGACTTCCAGTCCTAGTTCTTTGAGGTATCTCCATACTGATTTCCACAGTGCTTGCACCAGTCTACACTCCCACCAGCAGTGGAGCAGGGTTCCTCTTTCCCCACAGCCCCACCAGCATTTGTTATTGGTTGATTTCATGATAGCAGCCATTCTTCCTGGAGTGAAGTGGAATTTCAGTGTTGTTTTCATTTGCATCTCTTGAATGACCAGTGATGTTGAACGTTTTTTCATGTATTTATTTGCTATTTCTATTTCTTTGTCTGAGCATGTTCATAGCAGCAGAGTTTGTGATAGCTAAAACTTGGAAACAGCCCAAATGCCCATCAACTGGAGACTGGATAAAGAAAATGTGGTTTTTTAATAAAATGGAGTACTACTCAGCCATAGAAAATGAGAAATTAGAGACATTTATAGCTAAGTGGATGCACATTGAGGTGATACTCTTAAGTGAAATAAATAGGACATACATGTATAAATACCGAAGAGTTTCTTTGGTGTGAGAAACTGAAAGTGTAAATAAAGACTAAAATGTATAATAGGTAACTTGAAATAGGAAGAAAAGGGGCAAAAGGGAAGGAAGTGGGAGGGCTAGGGAAAAAGAAAGAAGGGAATGGAATTAATATGAGAAAAAGAAAAATGGAAACAAAGTCTTTGTAAATAGGGAGGGATGGAGGGGTTGTAGGTAGGGTAGGGGAAGGGGGAAAAATAAGAACCAAGAGAGATTATGTAAAGGTGCAAATTTCCAATGATGAATGTCATTATACTGTATACCTAAAATGTACCAATGATTAGAATGAATAATTGATAATGCAAAATAGGAAGAAAAGGTCCAAAGGGGTAGGGGTAGTGGGAGGGGCAAGGGAAAGGAAAGAAGGGAAAGGAAAAATCATGAGAAATGGAAAAAATGGAAATAAAGTCTTTGTAAATAGGGAAGGGTGGAGGGCATGAAGGGAGGGCTAGAAATGGGGAAAAAATAAGAACCAAGATGCATTATGTAAAGGTACAATTCCCAATGAGAAATGTAATTGTGTTGTATACCTACAATGTACCAATAAAAGAATTTAATTTAAAAAAAAAAGACTGGCTTAATTTACTCAGAAATGTGCATTTAAGTTCCTTCCTTGACTTTTCATAGGATTTTGCTAATTTTTTGGAATAATAATTGCTGAATTATATTGCTTTGTCTGAGGACACCACAGTCTGTCCATTTATCTACTAAAAAACATCTTGGTTTCTTACAAGTCTGGGTGGTTTTGATTGTTTTTTTTTTTACAGAGCATACTTATCATTATCCAACAATATTTTTAAAAGGAAGAACATCAAATATAAGCAAAAGACAAAAGAAACACTCATGCAAAATAAAGTGTATTTGACTACATGATGCTAAGATCCACCTGCTGCCCAAAGTAAAGATTTTTTTTTTATTAAATCAAGATCTAATATTTAAACTAGTGCTAACTTTACATTATAGTACAGCCAGACCCATGACCTCTGTTTCTGTCACCAAAATGATTAGTGCTAGTTAAGAGTGTATTTTGGTTTCTGTATTCAGAAACTAAGAAGTGCCGTTGAAGACATTCCTGTCATTATTGCTGCTACTTCCATTGTTGTTATCGCTAATTTGCCAAGTTCTCCTATAATGCTTTGTCAGGTTCTCCTAATTAAATTCTATCCACTCCAATTCCTCATTATTAAAATGGGGAGACTTCCAACTATGTGGGGTTGCTGTAGATGTTCAATTAGATGATCCAAAAAAAAATGTGCACCAGTGTTTGAAAATATGAGGAACATTTTTGAATGTACCAAAACAAAAGATTTTTCAATGCCACTGCCATAGATGATTATTAACCCCTAAATGAAGATGTATAATAAAAAGCTTCGTACATCTTCAGCTATAAAGTAATTGGAAATTGAGAAAAAGTTGTAAATTTCCCTCTGAAGTCATACACATCAACTCCTCTCATCAACGCAGTTTCCCACGTTTCAGAGAAGAGTTGCTTAGGGCGTGTTTCTCTCTAGGAGTCAAAATGTTTAGGCACAATCTCTTCCACTACTCCTGCATGGGGGTGAAATCCAGCATTGGATTTCATGTTGATGGGAGGAAGAAGAAAATGAAAGACATAAAAAATAAGTGCATAAATAAACTTAATTTGGCCCCAAGTACAAACATACTTTATTCAAAATGCATGAAATAATATGGGCATTTGTATTTTCACATGTCACAGAGTCCTAGGTAGGGCAGGAACACAGATGCTTTGTTTATTGATTCAAAAATGCTACCAAGATTTCAGAAACTTTTCCAAATTTCTCATAGGTTATTCTCTGCATATTGGCTCCTACTTGTAAACTTGTCTATTCATATATCCAAAAATGTATCATGCTTACCTGACCATTTCTTAAAGCTTGATATGGCTTTAATTTCTTATGTCATTAAATAAAAAGTTACTCACAATCTTATGGGAAATTTCCTTCAAGTATCTGCAGACGGTGTTGGGTAACTTGCCTCTGGATTATTGAATGAGAGGTTGGTAAAAGGCCAACCTGACACTGATAAGAATTAATTTTGGCAGGAGGAAGGTCTCTCTGTAAATTGGAGGTGGCAGAAATGCTTGTTGGATTGGCAGATGATTTCACCTAAGGTTCTATCTATCCATCAACTCATTCATTCATCCACCCATCCATCCATCCATCCAATTATCAATCCATCCATGCATCTAACCATCCATCCATTCATCATCCATCCATCCACCGACCCGCCCACTTATGTGTCTGTGTAATAATTACTGCCTTAAATACACTTACTGTCTTTATGGGCCATTCTTTCCATGATGGTAGCTATCAATCTGACCTTAATTTTCACTAAAGAGGACTTTTCTCTTTTTCTTTTATTAAAGCATGATAGAATATTTTTTGGGGGGGGTCACTTATTTCATTAACTTCTGTATTTTTTTTACCTTGCTGTTCATTTTAAGCTTGAGTTGCACAATTAACATTTCTTTTTATTTTTTTCCTATCTTGATAATAAACATTCAAGTTTATGACTTACATAAAAATGTAACTTTAGTTATGCATTGTGAGTTTGAGTAGCAATAACCCACCTTGTGTTTCAGCTCTAAATATTGAGCTCTCTTTTTTTGTTTGTTTTTTTTCTTTAGTACACAAGGAATTGCTATCAGCAATAGTTGTATTATCATCTGAAATTTATTGTTCTTGACAGAACATCGATTTTAATTTCTTTAAAGACTTTTCCCCTGATATTTCTAAGATTGTTTCTTTGGTTTTAATGTCAGGAAATTTTAATATAACGTGCCTGGATATAGGTTCATTTATATTCATCCTGCAAGTACTAGGTGAGACTTTAATGGGAGCATTCGTGTCATTTTAGACTTGAATTATTTACCCTTCTCATTGAACTTTTGCTTATAAAGACTCCTCAATGTGTCTTCTATCTTAAATGAAGTTTATGTTGCCATATATATATATATATGTATATATATATATATATAAAACTTCATTCCAAGTCAGTTTCTTACTATCTTCAAATTCACTAATTATTCTTCATATGTGTTAAATGTAATTTATTTTATTTGTTGAATTTTCCTATATTTCTAATTTATCTTTAAAATACTTCCTGTGTATTTTATTCATGTTTTCTTAATTTTATGATCATTATTATTTATATTAGCTCTTGAACATCATATATACAATCATTTGACCTAGTTGTTTCACTAATTTAATTCATGTGAAGTAAATTCACTTAAGTGTTGATTTGGGGGTATATCTCACAGTCTTATTTTTCCACATAGGTTTTAGAATTTTGGTTCAGAGGATCATTTTAAATTGCTGTTAGATCTCTCTCTCTCTTTCTGTTTCTGTTCTCTATCTCTGCTTGTCTCTCTATTGCTCTGCCTCTCTCAAGGACCAAGTAAATATATGAAGATAAATCAAACAAAAATGAGTAAGAATGAGAGGTACATTGAAACAAAAGAAAAGCAAGTGATAGGAAGTAGAATGGATTCAGAAGTGTTAGCAGACACATCCACATTTAGACTTCTAGCATCCAGTGCCAAGACACAAAAAGAATCTGTGGTAAATCTCAGAGTTCATAGATCTAAACCCAAACTATGTGTCCCTTAAAAAGTTCTTTTTGATATTTAAACTTAAGGAGTTCTTTGTCTTTCTTACTTAGCACGTGGGGTCACAGGGTCAGTGATATCATGATCTTTTCCAACAAACTCCACACTGAGTTTCATAGGGTCACTTTTAGTAGCATTTTCCAATCCTTCATTGCACCAGAAAACAAAGACCAGCAACCAGGAAAGAGAATCTACGAGGTACTGGAAGAGGAAAAATAAGCCACTGCCCGAGCAAATGACTACATATATGGGTCTAAGCAGTAGCGGAGCTCAGGAAATCTGAGGCAGAGGTGGCAAACTGATAATGTATGGGCCACATCCAACCTCATATTAGGATTGTTTATGTATCAGTTCCCAAAGGGTCTGTTTTTGAAAAATCAGTTGCCACAAATGAAATAAAATAGGTAATTTGACTCAAAAAAATCCAGATTTTTAGCTGTGCATGCGAAGTGAACCAGGAATGAACACTGAATTTGCATCCCTGCAAGGCAAGCCCTGGATGCAGAGCCACACAGCAACTGGCTCAGACGAATCTCCATGTTGGAGAACGTTCTCTGCAGAAAGGAGGACAACTGTGCTTCTAGATGTCCGTGGCTGTCACTTCTCAGAGCATAGCTTGGGGGAGTTTCCAAGACACCAAACTGGCATGACTCTGAGGATGGGGTTGTACACCTTGCCAGACAAATACAAAGCTCTCCCCTTGCTGCTCAGTTGAGCTAATAATAGACCCATTCTTCGACATGCAAAGGATTGAATGGAGTACTACCCTGCTCTGGGACTGATCCTTGCTCTGTCCTCTAAATTGCTGAGAAAGAAAGATGCATTCTCACCCGTCACAGTGACTCAGCAAGGCCTTGATTTTTCATTATTAGTACATGTTTGTGGTGCACCAGGACCGCATTCGTTGTGAGGTGTCAGCACATGCACACAGCATATCTTCATTCTTTTTACACCCCTTCCCCTTCACTCCCTCTCCCTCCATCTCTGAGTCCCCTCCCATTTCACAAAGCTCTACCTCTCAGCATCCTATTGTCTATCTTTCATTTTGATCTTTGATTTATTTATAGTTTGGGTTCCTCATATAAAAGGAGCCAAATGATTTGAAATAGTGGGCATGCAATGCTACTTTGGAGATGCGTACTGGAGTTTTCTTCTAAAAGTTGGAGTAAGTGGGAGTTGCTGTGTGCTGAAACGTCCCAAAAATCTGGTGTTCCCAATCCCCACCAAAGAAATGGTGCTGATCTTTAAGAACCACCACTTTAGTGTAAAATAAATTAATTTCTGAGGTGGAAATGTTGATTTTAGAAGTGTCTATAAGTGATTGTTTTAAAACTCATCTTCTCTTTCTTGGGTCATGGATTAGCCAAAAATTTTCCTTAGAAAATACTTTCAAATGGAAAAATGATAAAGACACGGCCTCCAAGAGTTTTCACTGTTGATTGAATCTAGTTAATTCTTTGCACAATTTAAACTTCACATCGCACAGAACTAAGCATTGCCTATTTTCTCTCTAATGAGCAAATTACCATATGCCAATATTCTATACATTCTTTGAACAGATTTTGTCAGGTTTTATATAAGTTTAAAATAATCTCCTTCAAATCATTTGAGAATCGTGAATATGTATAGAGTATATCAGATCAGATCAGATCTTCAAAAGATAAATTTTTGTTTTTCAATGCACAGCCAGATCCATTGTGACTGAGCTCCAAAGATGGCCAAGACCTTTCAAAAGTAACTGCTGGGCCCTTTGGATCTGCCCTCTCACCCTTCTCCATTAGCAGCCACAAAATGGGATGAAAAAAACATCCTGGAATTGTTACAATTTGATGCTTTTTAGATAATGTGTTTATGCCATAGTTTTTGAGTGTGTTTTTGTCCTTAAAATTCATTCATCCCATTACGCCTTCCTCCCCAGCATCTTGAAAGCCATTTTCTTTCTATTAGTGACCTCCCAGAGCCCTCTTCCTGTGGCCTGTGATCCCTCCGGTGCCTCTGTACCTTCTCCTCGGTGCTGTCTTCCATCCTGTGAATACCCCTCCCCATCTTCCCACACATTCAAGGTCTATGCGGATGGCTGACGACATGTCTCCATTTACGGATGGAAGATGGAGGTTTGCGACTGTCTTGGTGATCTTTGCTACCATAGTGACTCTCAGTTTTATTGTATTTTATGTAAATTGGGTCACAGATGTTTTATTGCTGCAAAATGCCTTGAAACTTTTTCATATGTTCAGTGGGAAAAGAAGCCTCTCCAAATTCATGCTGAAATAATTAAGGTTTTTAATTTCACTGTCAATTTATCAGCACAAGTGATAAATCTCTTTATACTTGCTGCTTTTCTGCATGCATGACTTTTCAGGCCATTTCCTCTCTCTGATTACCTGAGAGCTGCTTTGCTAGCTCTGCTCCCATAGCACAGTGCTCAGTGGCACTGACTTCCCCAAGTCTCAGAGGGCTGGATGTCCCCAGAAATGTCAGTCCATGCCAACTGGATACCAAAACAGGAGCCTTGGCTGCTGTGTAGGAGCCTTGCAGAGGGGCCCCAGGACTTTCTGAGCCCTGCTGTCTCTGACTCAGTTTCCTCTGGTCACAATTTCCAGAAACATCAGCTCACTCAGAGACGAGTTGGTGTCTTTGTGAATGTGGCTAAAGTCGACTAAGTTTTATCCATCTTGTAGCTCATCAGCAACCAAAAGAGGCTCTGACCAGGCCCAGGCCCAAATCAGAGTCCCAGCTCTGTGCCAGACATACTAGGACCTCAGACAGCGCCCTAGCATTTCTTACTCTCACACCCCTGCAAAGGATGGGTGTTTAAATTTTTAAAAAAAATCTGTAAAAGACACATTGCCACTAATACCCCTTAAACCTTCCCCTTTGCTTCAAAAATCCTCATCCCATCATCCTGGCCACTTCCTGCAGCAGCTCTGGAGTCCTCTTTCCTGAGGGTCTTTAGCTGTCCTGTCCTGGCTGCCTCAATGTCCTGAGTGGATTCAAAACACCTCCCTTTCATGGTCATAGTGACTTTGGGAAAGAGCCAGGCGCCATACGGTGTCACACACATGAGTAAGGTGGGTGAGAGCACACCCATGTTTTTACAAGCCTGTATTGCTGTAGGTGGCACTTGGCAGCAGTATTCACTATTTTGTTTGTTTGCTTGTTTGTTGGTTGGTTGGTTTTATTGCACCCAGTAAAGATACTCAGGAAAGAGGGCTCCAAACTACTTCAGAAAGGGGCAAGAATGATGGGATAATTGTGTTCAAAGTGAGGAAAAGGATTTTGAGGGGATTCATGGCAATGTGTTTTTTACTCTAATATGTATTGTTTTAATTTAAGCACTCACTACATCTTTTAAGCATATTTCCTATATGCTAGATTACCTCTGAGTGTGTGGCACACATTAAGCATTAAATAAACACTGACCCCTTTCTTTCCCATGGATCTCACCAAATGCTTTCCAGTCTAGTGGCTTGGGATTTGCGGAACCAACCATGCTGCTGATGCATTCCCACAGGTCACCAGTTGCTTCCAAGGGTCTGCACTTAGATGTCTTCCCATCTCCTCTGTTTAGCTAACCTTCGGTGATAGGTGGTGGCATTCTGGGGTTTAAACAGAAGAGTCTAATTCTAGAGGCTCAGCTGAGGTTGCTTTAGAAATTATCTTGTACTTCTAGCATTCTCAGGGAAGACTGGCTGCTCTTGGTACATTGGTCCTTTTGCCAGAAAAACACGAGCACTGACCCGGAAGTATTTTGTATGAGAAGCCTTCTCTCTAATTCTTTCCCTCATTCCTTCCTTCTTCCTTTTCAGAACTAGCTTCCTTATCTGTGCTAGACTGCAGGTTTGTAACTGCTCTCTGGAAGGGCCAGAGAGGGAGGGTTTAAGGCTCTGAGATCATTCTCCCACCTCAGGCTCCCAGAGTGCAGGGATGACAGGTGTGTGCCACCAGTTCAGGCTCATGGAGACTTTCTTGATTGTCACAAATAGGAAAGGAGTACTGCAGGCACCTGGTATACTGTGGCACTGTGGCGGAGGCCACAGATGTGGCTGAAATCCTTCAGGTAACAGAGAGCTCCGCCCACAGCAAAGCCCTAGGGCCCAAGAGTGATGACTTCCCTGGCGGATTCTAAGATTGGAATGTAATGTTCAAGGAATATCAACTTGTTTTGATTTTGTCACCTATTTAAAAATGTAAGGACCATCTGTTGTGGTTTAAATATAAAATGGCCCCCAATGACTCATATGTTGGGGACCTAATATCCAGCTCAGGAAGGTGGAAAGGTGGATCTTGGACAGGCTACTGGGTAACGGGGGTGCTGGCCTCATCAACAGGTTAACGCAGAGCTGGATGGGTTGTTAGGATTGAGGTCTGTCAGGGAAAGTATGTCATAGGGGAGTATTTTAATGGTGTATTGTGACCTGGTCTTTGGCTGTCTGTCTGTCTTTGCGCTTCCTGTCTGCCACGAGGTGAGCAATTTTCCTCCATCATGCCCTCCTGCCATAGTATTTCTCTCTTGCCACAGGGCTAAAAGCAATGCAGCCCACTGACCATGGACTAAAACATTGGAACTGTGAGCCTTTTCTTCATTAAGCCATTTATATCATGTATTTTGTTCCGTGGGTAAGAAGCTGATTAACACACCACCATGGCTTATAGACTATACAGAAAAAAAATAGCATTAGGCCATAGTTTGTCAAATTTGTGCAAAATCTGGGGAAATAAAGAGAACTAGGGAAGAGTAATTGCCCTTAATGTCCTGATTCTCAGAGTTAGCAGAGCAGACAGGTGAGTTTCATCTCCTGCACTTTCTGACAATGATTTGCTTCTCAGAGGAGTCACAGATCATTTCCTGGGCAAGCCCATCAATCATACAGCAAAGGTTCCTGGGTGAGCCCTCCCTTTGCCTGCATTTTCTGTCCTTATTCGGCCAAGTGTTTTGTGTCCTGTTCTCCATCACAGTGGTTTTCTGGGTTTGTTCTTGGGAACATTCATCAAATTTCCATTAGTCTCCTTATGATCACAGCTGGTCCAAACTGAGCACCCCTGAATCCTGACTTTTGCCTCCAGCCTGGGGAAAATAGAGTCCTGTAACGGGGAGTGGTGGCTGCCTTGAGGATTTACAAAGCTCTTTAAGCTCGCCTGTGATGCCATGTGTGGAGCCCCAACATGATCCCAGGGGCAATGAGCATATGGGTTCCAATCCACTAGATGCAGAATCTGACAGAGAATGGAGATGGAAGTGGACTTTCTGGAAGCTGTGACTTCTCTAGTTCCCTTGAGGAAGCCCAAGATTTCTCCAGGCACATACACTCCCACTGGAGCAAGTAACGCTCACTTTGCATCTGAGGATTTGTGGAAGGCCACCTGTGTGATTCTGATCTTGAGAGTTTCTTGGTGTCTGCTGCCCTGCCCTGTGGCTCCTGCTGTGTGGGGAAGCTGCCCGGGGTCACTGCCTGGGTCTTCCCACATGCGGGCCTGGGGAGTGAGTGGTCATTCTCCTCCTCTGCTTTCAGAAAACATAAAATTCACAGGAGCCATGCCAACCTCTCCCAACCACCTTGGCCTGGTACAACTTGGGGCTCCAGCCTTCATGGATTTTCTGGATTTATATCTAAAAATTCGATTAATAGAACTCATATAATTTTCCAAACACACACATAAAGGCAGATACTTTCACTATGTGTTAAGAAACATCACCTGGAAGTCAGATATTTGGGATGTGGAAAATTTCTCAACAGAGAGAATCTGCACATAATTGATGGATTGCTGTGCTCTTCTCTAGGAAGCCCAACCAATCCAGAGGCCATGACATCTCCCACCAGCACAACCGCCAGGGACAATAGCTTTGCAAAGGCACCTCTGTGCTCACACACAAGGTCTGCTCTGTGCCCAGGCGCTGAGAGAATCCCTTTCCCATCTCTCCAGCTGAACAGAGGACCTCTCAGCTTCTCCCAGTGTTCTGCATAGCTTGCCAGGGTCCGAGCATTTTTCACCTCCATTTCTACCATTTCTGGTTGCTCTGGGCCATGAGTTCTGAGGTCCATTCCCTTTGCGGATGGCACCACATGTTCTCCTCTCCCAGCCCCTCAGCCTCTATCCCACCTTCCTGGCTGCCCTAGCCATCATGGCCTGTGGCTGTCCTACCTAGGAAGCTATATTCACATCCTTCTGTAGATGGCCAATGTCATGAAGTGCTTGTGACTAGCCTCCTGGAGGAACAGTTCGGGAGACGACTCTGGCTTGCAGGGTTGCTAATCCCAAGCCATGGTAGACCCCAGCCCTCCAACTTCCTTCCTGCTTCTTCTAATGTCAGAACAGACCAGCTCCTGGGGAAGCCTCAACCCCCATGAGCACCAGTGTTGGCTTTTCCCTGCCTGGTACAGAAACTGTAGCTGAATTCCTTTTTCTTTGTGATACACTGGTGCTAAATTCAGAATAAGATTCAGCTTAATTCTGCTCTTCCCAAACCCAATGCTTCAGAAGTTCCTCTGGAGATTTCTGACAGCTTATTGCAGTTCATTCTTTCTCTTGGCTACTTATCCATTTACCTCCCAAATATAATTGAGTACTCATATACAAAGCAGTGTGGAAAGAATTAAGAAATAGAGAAATGCTCTTCTTTTCCAGCTTATATTTTAATAAGTGTATTAGTCAGCTTTTTGTTATTGGTGCTCAATACCCAATACCCACAACTTAAGGGAGGAAAGTTTTAATTTGGCTCACAGTTTAGGGGATTCAGTCCATAGTCAGCTGGCTCCAAGGCAGGAACATCATGGCAGAAGGGTGTGGTGGGACAAAGCTTTTCAGTTCATGGTGGCCAGGAAGCAGAGGTGAGGAAAATCACCAGAGAGAAAGGGGCAGGGGACCAGATGGGGACCCCAAAGTCAACCCTCCATGACCTATTAGACACACACAGGAGCATGTTTTACTACTAATCCTCTGGATGTTCTCAATCAAGTCAAGTTGACATATCACTATTAACAGTCACAGGAAGTTATACAGAAAATTTTATCCCATATTAGTGAAGTTTATAGGGTTCCTCTAATAGAAATACAGGGAAAATTATAGAATCTCTGTAAGGACCGTGGCAAGAGTGTCCCTGATCTCAGTTTCTTCATCTGCAGTGGAAAGGACAAAATCAGCCCACTTCAATCCAGGCTCTTGGTTGCAAACTATATGAATGAGGTCAAGAGGAAAATGTTCTGGAACCATCACTGAGGGCCTCAGATTTGAGTTGTGACTGGAGGCTCAATCTTGGAAGATGGTAAGAGCCAGGGACTTTTCAGGGATTAGGGACAGAAACAGGGCTATGATATATTGACTACTGCACCAGTAACTCAAAGGGCCTGAGCTCCTGAGCTTGCTTTTCATAAATCCCTGAGGCTGGTGACTGGCTGAGTGCCAAATTCTAGATGTAGTAGGAGAAAGGCACTGAAATTATTTGGGCACAATCCTTTGTTCTTGAAAGCAGAGTAATATCCAACCAGTAAATACCCCTTTAGTTTATGTGGTTAATAGATATCACAATCCAACATCATACATGCTTGCTTAGTATTAGCAACACAATTATTCATTTATTCATCTCAGCTCATTGTACCGATGTGATCTGGCTCCACAGATCTCACAGACATGCCCTTATGAGAATATAAGCAGAAATCTGTGTCACCTGCAATAAATCATCCACACGCTCTCTTCATCACCACTCCTGACTCGGTAAACGCTACGGGGAGATAGGGAGGCTGACCTGGCAGTGTTCCTTGGGTGACAGAGATTCTAGTCATCTGAGAGGCAAAGTGCTGACATCCCATCCTTATTCTTCTCGTATTGCCCAGAATATCCAGAGCAGAGCCCCAGCCTTGCCTCTTGTTGAATGGCATCCAACAGACACCAATGCACCATGCAGGAACTGCAACCACCAAAGAAAGATGTGTGGACTGGAATTATTTTCATCCATTTAAGCACTGAAGCTAAAGCATATAAAAGCAAGATGTAATGTTCAAGTCTAATAGTGTTATTATTCATTGTCTAAAGTTCAGTGGAAAGATAAAGGTGATTATTATAAGAAATGGCCATAGTTCTGTATTTAATTGTTAAGGAGATTTCTTAAAAAGCAAATAATTGAAGAAAGAGATCAGAAGGAAGGAAAAGATCAGAAGAAAGGAAGGAGAAGGAGAGAAGGAGGGAGGAACAGAAGCCTAGCTCAAAGGAGAGGTCTGTGTAGGAGGCACTGGTGAAGCAGAGGTGTGTGCCTCTGGGTGCAGACAGTTAAGCTGGACTGAGTGAGTGACTGGCAGGAAACGGGGATTTCCCTGGGTTACAGATGGCCCTCAAGAGGTTTGCAAGACCGGAACTCAAGACTAGTATGTGATATGGTCTTGCAAAAGGTAAACCTAGAAGCTGAAGGCTTGAAAAATAATAAAAATTAAAAACAGAGGGCCGGGGATTTAGCTCAGTGGTTTGGCAGCCTGCTGTGCAAGCACAAGGACCGGAGTTCAATCCCCGGTACCAAAAACAAAAACAAAAAACAAAACAAAACAAAAAAACCAGATAGACATACACACAATGCCCAGGCTTGTGAATCTTGGGCCTGGGCTTGAGTGTGGTGTAGAGTTGGAGGGTGGACAATCCCCAGTGACCCACACTGTCTGCAGTCAGGACACCCATGCTGTTGGCACCCCCCAGCTCTGTATCCGGGATCTCTGGACCATGTGCCCCCTCACCCCATGTTAACCATGAGCTCTTCCCACATAAGAATGAGGACTTTGAATTTCTTTTGCAAGCACTCAAAATTAGATCATATGCTATATATACAAGGTTCTACTCATACATGTTGCTAGATAGATTTTGGGACTATTTACATATGTGTAACTATACATAGAGATGATATAGAATATAAAATATATTTTATTTTGAATTGGTACAAGTGTGTCTTAATTATTTTAACATTACACCAAGGTTATACATGTAAATTCCAGTCAAGAGATAAGATACTTTCTTGTGATAATTATGTCCTTGCAATTCTTAACATACAATATTTTCTAACGATCTTGATAAATGAATCAATCAAAATTAACCAGAAAAATTTTATAAGAGTCAATGTCTAATTCTGCCTGGTATTTTGGTAGTAATTTCAATCTTCAATGTTCAAATGGTGAAAAATCACTTTTTAATACACAGGAAAATTCCTTAATACACAGGCAATGAATGTGGAGGTGATATAATCTTTGGATTTTTGGAAAAAGTATCTGTAAGTTAAAATAACTCATAGTGTATCATTATTTCAAATACCTTTGTAGCCAATCTTCAAGTTGAACACAAAACACACACACACACACACAAATCCTTTCTATTTTATTTTTTATTTTTTGGTACCAGGGATCGAACTCAGGACCTTGTGCTTGCAAGGCAGGCATGGTGCTACTGAGCTAAATCCCTGGGCCACAAATGCTTTCATAATATGAACAATTATTCTAAGTTTGCAATTTTCCTCTTTGTTGAAATCGCACTGTATAGAATTTCCTTAGGGTTTCACCCTAAGGGGCGAAGATGCAGTGTGAGTGCCTGAGACACAGTGGACGCTATTACCATTTCATTAAGTTAATTCTAATCAGGCTTAGCTAAGCTCAGTTGTGCATTAAAATCAAAAGGAAATTTACTATGAAAATGAATACTTTTGGGCAAGAAACTACCTCAGTGTAGCATATAAAAGAGACTGTACTCAAATACTTGAAAACTTGCTATGATACAAATATTGATTCACTAATTGCCAACTCTTAACTATAATTCATTATCTCAGGGGTCCAAGGAGTTTCCAGCATCACTCATCGATAGCCAGAAGACATGAAGTAAAAGTGATTAAGATGCAAAGTGCACAACATATTTATGGACCAAGTCCCCAAGGCAAATATGAAGTTAATATAGTCTTCTCCTTCAAAAGAACAAAGCCTCTTCTTCCTCCTCCACCACCAAGGCGGACACACACGGAAGCACCACCAGCCTGCAGGGTCCTTAGTGCTATTTGTCCTTGATTTACATTCTTTTCCCATTCTTCAGAATCTGGGAGGTCCTTCCATATTTTTTTAATACTCGAAAAACCAACTGCATATTCAAGGATAGTTTCTTTCTTTCACTTTTATATTTCTCCAAAGCTCCAAAACACAACTTGGACATGATTTATAATTTCCGTCACCATGGAAGCGCATAGTTGTTCATTTGAATGATGGTTTCTTCCCAGTCTCCAAGGACTGGGAGTGAAATTGCCCCATTTAGGAAGCCCTGGTGGGACAAAGCAGACTGAGGTGCAGGTTTATGTTCTGCATCTGAGAGGCAACGGTGTCTACTGCCCTTGCGGCTGGAGGGAATTGGACATAGCAGGAAAAGGTCCTGGACGATCTCTCTTCATCTGCTGCATGCTGCTTTCCCGAGTCCTCCTCAGTGGGGGTCTGCAGCCTTCAGAGTGGTCTTGGGGGGAGAGGCTGGTGGTGCACTGTGTGGATCATCTTCTACCCTGCCCAACCCTCGAGCCCTGCAGCTCCTCAGCCCCTTCTTCCTGCTTTAAACACAAAGCCCCAAGTCCAAAGTGTGCTGAGGGAGTCACATTCCCTGAGCCCCAGTTTGAAAATCTGCAGAAGGAGCATAAAAGTACTTTCCTCCCAGAATGCTGCTGGGTACCGAAGGAGAAAATTTACAGGAGATACTGCACTTACTTTGAAGCGCTACATATATGCAAACATTTCACCTGGTAGTGGTAAGGGACTTGGACCTTCATTGTGGGACTTCTTGGAACACAATGGGACTCATTCTTTTTAATGTTCCATGGATCCTGTGAGCTGCTGCTTCCTAAATGCAGAGTCCTGGTGAAGGGGGATGGTGGCTCCCCATGATTTGCTCATTAAATGGTGGCAAAGTACGATGATTGGCATCATCCAGTACCACTGGGGTTGACATTTCCTACGACCTTTGCTCCAGAGGTGTTTCAGACCATGAAAGAGGGACTTGTCCTTCACTGGGAGGAAACGGTGACCCAAGCAAACTGGAAGAGAAGAGAGGGAACATAACTCTGTCAGAAACGGGGTAGAGCCTGAGGCAATTTTCCCCCTTGGCCCCCAAGCAGGGCAGGGGTCCTCCCTGAAAGCACACATAAAACTGGGTGCTGAGAAGGAACTGAAGAGTCCCTGGTGTCCCTGCCTGTCCTCCTAAAGCCTGGGGTCATCTCAAGGGTTAGGAGCTTCAACCAGTCTATTTGTCCTGTTTCACGTTTGGTTTAGAAAGGTGTGGAATTTGTATTAGATTCCATAACATGTCCATCTTGCCTCTGTATGAAAACTTGTTTTAAATTCATTTCCCATTGTTTCTGTAAGTGTCCTCTCCTTACCCTCTAGGACTACTGATGGTCCAGAAAGTCTTCCTTGTTCATTCCTTTCAGTATTTATGTTTTTAGTCAGAGAGATCCAATAGCTTTCCACATAACTATATATTTTGTAGTTTTCCTCACAGCTATATTAAAATGGCAAGAAGAAGTTAATTTTTTGTTCTCTTTTCTCTTTTTTATTGGTACATTTTAGATATACATAATGATCATATTCATCATAGGGAATTTGTGGCTATACGTGATGTATTTTGCTGCTTCTTTTTTTCCATTCCCCTCCCCTCCCATCAACCCCTCTACCTTCCTTATTTACAAAAGCTGTCTCTATTTTTCCTTCTATTCTTTTTTCTTGTCCCTTTCTTCCTTGTCCCTTCTCGCTTCCCTTGTTCCCCTTCCCATTTGAACATTTTCTTCCCATTTCCTAATACATATTATGCATTTTGGTCCTTATTTACACTTATTGTTTCTCACACCAGAGAAACAATGTGGTATTTACATATGTGTGCCAAATTTGTTTCACTTAAGAGTATGGTCTCAAGGTGCATCCATTTAGCTAGAAGTGTCTCAGGTTTATCCTTCTTTATGGAAGAGTAGTACTTCATTGCATAAAAATACCACATATTCTTTATCCATTCATTGGTTGATGGGCATATGGACTGTTTCTAAGATTTATCTATTATAAACTGTGCTACTATAAACATGGGTGTGCATATATCACTGTCATATGATGCTTTTAAATCTTTCAGGGCTATACCAAGAAGTTAATTTTAAAAACACATTTTAGCTAAACATATCTGAAAGTTACGTCAATATGCAATAATATGAAAATTAATGATGTTTTTTCCTCTTCTTTTCATCCCAAGTATTCATGTTTCATTATGTATGCTTTCTTACCCCAAGCCTTCATACAGACTAACCATATTTCAAGTAAGAAATAGACAAATGTGCCAAAGGCTACCAGCTTAGATAAAGGTCTAGATACCACATTTGTACAAAAATAAATATAAATACATACTCATATACTGTACTGTTATATGTGGAATGAAGGAACCAAATACATTTTCAAGAAAGACTTTAAGATGTCTCAGCCTGCAAGAGGAAGGGAGGAACATTGCAGAGAGAATAGACACTATCTGTGAAGATTGCAAAGAATTTTGTGCATTTGGGAAATGGAAAGAGAGAGTATTTCCCAAGCCAGAAGTGTCCAAAGGAATGATAAAAAGTGAGGCTGGTTTATAATGAGCCATTATAAAGAGCATGGGTTCATTTTAAGTACATTGGAAGCAGAGCATGACACAATTTATTAAAATCATTTTGATTATTCTAATGAGACTGGAGACAGGGGTCCTGCTGGGAAGGAACCTTGTCTCAGATAAAAATGGTGGGTAAGGTAACAAAGAAGAGATTAGACTTGAGAGGACCAGATCTGGTAGGAGTGGAGATAAGATGTTAAGATGGATGGATGGATGAATGGATTGATAGATTTGGATGCATGGATAGATAAATGAATGGATGGATGCACGGATGCGTGTGTGGGTGGATGAATGGATGCATGGGTAGATGGGCTGATGGATAGGTGAATGGTTAGGTGGATGAATGGATGGATGAATGGATGGATAACTGGATATATGGATGAATAGATGGATGCATGCGTCTGCATATCTGCAGGAATGTAGAAAGAATTTACTGTGATAGGAAAACCTGAAGGAATTTGGTGGATATTGACATGATATTATTTGCCTAGGCCCTTTTAGATGCTTCACATGGATTAATTGGTTAAAATTTCATAGCCTTCTTATAAACTGGTGTTTATAATTGTTACTTGCCCATCATAGATGAAGAAATTTCCAGGGTCAGTGGTAGGGTCAAGATTTATACACAGTCAGACTGGCTCTGAGTCTGTGCTCTTTGTCCCGGGACATCAGTACCAGTTCAATGTAATTGCCCTGTGCGATGGGAGTGGAAACTTGAGGTAGTCACGTGGCTGAGATTTGGACCTACAGGGGAGGTCTGAGGAGTTACATCTAGAAGTACTGAGCATGTTAGGTGAATGCTTCCTGTGTTCCTCCAGTGCCTGGGTAGAGTCCCGAGGATGCTGGTGGGGGTGTGCGCAGCAGGCCTCCCCCTTTCCTCTCATTTCAACATGCAGACACTGAGGCCCAGTTTGGGGTACTTGCCCAGTGCCATCCAGCAAAGAAAAGTGCAGATGACTCCCTGGATCTCCTGGCACATGCTCCATGCTCCTTTGGGTGTATCTGGGGACACTGTCTAAGGCAGGTTTGAAAAAGTGTGGGAAAGTCTTTGAAGATTTGTCTAGATGGTCTCAACTTGGCAATTGCTTTTTCTTGAGTTGATCACACCTAGTAATACAAAGGAAGATTCAGTCACTAAAATAGGATGGGACCTAAGCCTGTTTTGTTCTCTACTTTTTTTTTCAAGAAAACATGTTCAGTGTAATTTATGTTCCTATTCAAGGAAAGGTGTTCAGCCCAACTTGTTGGCTGAGAAGCGTACAAAAGGCTCCAGCACTCCTCCTGTCTGAATATGACCCTGGAAGCACGGTTGGCTTGTTCCTGGGCAGAGCCCCAGCCGTGGCACTAGGACACCAACTACAAGCTTTAGAGAGAGATGGGGCCAGGAGCAGCCTGCCTAGGTGACAGCCTTTGCCTCTGTGCCTACCTGTCCTGCCACCTTTGAGGGACACCCAGTCTTGCTCAGGTACAATTTCCTCATCTGTAAGTGGTAAGATCTTTATGTCACATGCAGCGTGGGGTCATCATGGAGCTCCGATGAAATGAAGACTGGCTCAGCTGTATACAGGCAGGAGATCAGAGACAGCTGGAGCTCTGTGCTTGAGATAGTGGAGGGAGGTCGTCAGCATATCACCAGCTTCCTGTGACGGTGACCTGTCCTTCTATTTCATTCCATTCCTGCAGTGATCTTTGAGGCTAGGGGTTCCCATGTCCATTCACAGATGTGGAGTTTGAGGTCAGGGTGACTAAGTTAGCTGGTAGAGTTCGAGGCTTTGGTCAGGTCTCTGCTCTGCCTCTAAAGCTGTCCCTCTGTACTGCACCACACCCCTCCACTGTACGGTCTCCCCCAAAGCCAACACTACTCACTGAAGCCTACCCTATTTGGGGGAACTGGGCTAGCCTGGCAGGGAAGGTCCTTCTATTCCAGCAGACTCACTGTCCCCAGGGCTAACAGCCATTTATTCATCACTGACCTATGTATTCATCCTCACCAGTAAACCCTGGTATCAGGCTTTGGGGACCAAACTCTCCCCAGACTGGCAAATCTCTCCCCCACCCGCGGGAAAGTGTGTTTCCAAGAGCTGCAAGCTAAGCAGGCTGTAGCAAGAGCAATTTCTCAGGGAGGGTCCAGAGTCTACCAGTGGAGACTCAGCAGTGTCCCTGTGGCTGCAATTTCCTTCCAGTCCATCCTGGATGCCAACGGGCTGGGTGTCCCCACATGGACTTACAGGGCTGGGGGCTTGTGTAGTGCGTACTGCTCCCAGACCCAGGTGGTCTTTCATCATGTCTCAGCACCCACCTTTCTTTCCTGGTGTCTTTTAGAATGTGTAGATTTTGGCAGCTGATTAGGGGGAGGGTAATATTTGTATCTTGGATCTGTTAAATTTTCATTTCTATCTAGCCCCATCCCTGGTTTCCTTCATTCTGGGGTTAAAATACAGAAGAGGACATCAAAAGACACCCTGCCAAGTGTCCCTTTTCCAGGGCTAATCAAATGCAGTGTCCCCAGCGCGTGCTTCCTGATGGCACCTTGCTCCTCCCGCACTGTGTTTGCTGGAGCTGCCCTTGCTAAGTCCCCCTCCTGGTTTTGCCACCAATGCAGCTCTTGGGTGTAACTTTGTGTGCTGGGTGTTGGGGCTGAGTTCAGGAATGTGTCCAGCCAATAGAGCTTTCAATCAAACGCACTTATCTTCTTTGTTTCTTAGGCACTTGTCCAGAAAACGTGGTCAAACTGAGGGCTCTATTGCCTTTTGGAAAGGAGAGATCGTACTTTCAAACGCAATGGTTCAAAATGTGTTAGCATAGCTGTTCTAATTTCTAGAGGCTTCCTTGTAAGCTGTTACTGCCCCAGCCAGTGCCTGAGGACTTCCCTGTGCTGATTTTCTTCCCTTGGGATCCACCTTTGCAGATCAACTAAAGCCGTGTCCCCCAAGGTTTCTCTGTTTGTTTTTCTCAGCTTTCTCACCTACCTTCTACTCCTTTTTCCTTCACTGAGGTCCTGGAACATTTGTTACTCATGCTTGATCTAGCATTGAGTAAATATTGTTTCTCACCCATTTTAATTTTTGCCTCCTGCTTGCCTTTCCTCTCAAAAGAAAACTGATTCTGAGACTTGCTTGTCTTTGGCTTCTTCACCAACTGATCCCCCTGCCTGGAGTGCAGCAGAAGCTCACTGAAGTCTGAAATGGGGTCACTTTGTGTGCTTGGAGGTCACCCCACAACTCACCAAATCCCCACGCAGCCTTTAAGAAAATCAGTATGAACAGACAATTTAGCAATTCAGTTGTTCAGTGAATTTTCTGAGACTATATACAGAGTTTGCACTAGGATAAAGTCAATCAAAGCCTAGATTGGGCCATCTGTATGACTTAAACAGTCCTCCATGCTCTGCCTCTATTTGCGGGCTGATGAATTTGCTGGTTATTTACAAAAGTCTTCTTCAAGTCTGTTTTCTCCACTGAGATACTGAGCTATTTCCAGTACTCCTGGAGCTTATGCTAAAAGTGGAAGATATCCAATGTCACATCAGTTTTCCATCAAGTTAACGTAATTGCTAGACTCTGGTTAAATTATACCTTGGTTTTTAATGGGAGTCACATAGGTCAGCCAAGAGAACAATTTAAAGTGTTTGTAGTCTCCTTAAAAATAAAACAAGTAAAATTAATGATAAGGAAGTATTTTATTTAACCAAATGTATCTAAGATTTTATCATTTCAACATGTAGCCAATATGAAAATTATTAATGATCTTTTATATTTCTTCCAATTAAGATTTCAAAAGTTGCTTTGTATTGTATCTGTTCAGCACTTCTCCGTTCAAGTGAGGTGCATTTTCATGCCTAGTGGCCCTGAGCTTCCAGTGGCCACCATATTGAACAGCACCAACTAGAGTTTCACCATGTGGAATCAATGTGTGGAAGGATTTTACCAAACCAGCTGGACTAGGGCTAGTTGTGCTATCACTGTGTCACTAGGAAACTAGAACTAAGAAAAAGACTGTGTGTCTCACCCATCTTGGTAGCACTCTTTCCACAGGTATGTGCTGGGAGGTCATTTTAATTGACTAAAGAAGAAGTCTTTTGGGTAGGGCAGTCATTCAATTTTGTTTCCAAGTTAGAGGTAACTTACTTTTAGGAAATTATACCAAAGTGCAGAGCATTGCTAAAACAAGGATCTTTTACATATTTGCAGAATTTCCAGATAACTATTCTGTTTTCTTCTGAAGACATTTTTTAGAGCTTCTGGCAGTTTTTATTTTTTTCTTTCAGCTCTTGTTGGAATTTTTTTTATAGACCCTAAGTTGTTCATAATAAGCCACCCACTTTCAAATAGGTTCTCTCTGGTGCATCTGTTCCTAGTTGGTAGCAGTGAGCAAATTCGAGTTTAGAAACACTGTGGGGAATGTGAAACACTAGCATTTGGTGGGAGCGTGTGCCAGGAGACCGATGTGAATGTCAGTAGTTGCAATTGATAGGGGATTCTGGGGAAACATTCATTTGGCCCCTGCTTAAAATTCTGGGAAGGGTGGCATCCTATCCATGTGATTTCCCTTCAAGTTTCAGCTTTGGAAATATATCCCAAAAGCTGTGTGAATCTCTGAGGAAGGCCAAGACCATATTGGCTGTTTTTTTCTTTTTTCTTTTTTTCAAATCTTCTCCACCCTTTTTTCTTTTCTCCATGTTTTACAGTATTTACGATTCTATTGTGCAAAATCTCACTTAGTCCTTGAGCTTAATTTTACTTTATCCATCACCGATGTTGACTATAAGATGAAGAATATGAGAAGGAAGCAGCCATACATTCCTGTCTAACCCATCACTTAGAAAATGATGACCCAAGGTGTAGATTTGTGAGAAGCCAAGAGGTGAGAGGTCTGTCTGTGTTACACAAAGTTGGCCACTTGAGCTTCTTAGCATGGCGTGAGAATAGTCAAATATAACACTACATGGGGTATCAAGTTAGATTTACATTTCAGAACAAAAAGGAGAATATTTTAATGTAAATATGTCCTAAATACTACATGGGCATCCTGTACTTAATAATAATGATTAGTATAGTTATTATTGTAGTGCATTTTCTGAAACTCCAATTTAACTGGGATATATATGTATATGTGTATTTTTTGCTAAATCTTACCAAAAAGCCAACTTATTTTTTAAGTCTTGATTCCAAACACTACGTGACTACCATACTAAACAATCAGCTGCCTTTTATGTACAGTGTTTTTTGACAATCTGCGCCTTTGTATCGTTCATCCAGCATGGTGTACCAAGCACACATGATGAGGCTGTTGGTGACCCCAAACATGAAGAAGTCATGCTTTCTTTACTGGGGCCTGGAATCTCATGCATAGCATCAGACATATAAATACATCAGGGGAGCAAAGTGTTATATAAGCCAAAGAGAATGGTTGGTTCTGTTAAGGAGACGATTAGAAAGATGCAGTAAAGGATGAGACCCTTGAGTTAAATCTCCAGGAATTGACCAACTTTTCCTTAGAGAGCTGATGGAGGGGCTTTATCTGCAGAAGCATCCCAAGAAAAGGCCATGACCCGGGATCACTTCAAGTAAAAATTCTGACAAGTAAAAAGTCTTCCAGCTAGGCTGAGGAAATAAATCCACAGGGTGAGGCTGTGTGGATCAGCAGGCGCAGGCAGGGCTATGAATTGTCCTTGTTGGACATGTTAAGGAATTTGGATTTTCTTTTTCTTTTTGGGGGGGTCAGTAGAAGTCTCAATAGGGTTTCAACCTGGAATTCCTTTAACTCATGTCTCATGGACAGCTCCGCCTAATTGTCAGAAAACAGCACAAGGTCACTTCCTGTGAATCTTCCCACTGAACTCAGACTGACTACTCCTTCCTCCTTCAGCTGGCCCTCCTGGGGACTCATTTCTGTGACCCAATCTGGCCCCAGGACCTGTCTTCCACAGCGTCCTCCTGCATCACGGGAGGGACTGTTTCCATCTCCATCTTCCCAGACCCCAGCAGAAGGCCCAGCAAATGGTAGGCACTTATGGGATGAAGAAATCTGAGCAGCAAATTTCAAAGGAATTAAAGCACTGTCTGTCTCCCCAGCATCCCACGGCTCTGCCTAACAGACGTATATTAACCATGGCAGTGAGCGAGTGTATTCGTTTGTTAGACTGTCAAAACAAAACAGCACAAGCTGGGGCTTAAACAACAGACATTTATTTTCTTACAGTTCTGGAGCCTGGAAGATGAAGATCGAGGTGTGGACTGCTCTGCTTTCTCCTGAGGCCTCTCTTCTTGGCCTGTATGAGTCCAAGTTCTTGATGTGTCCTAGTTTTAGAAAGACACCAGGCCTGTGGGATTAGGACTTGATGTCACCTTAATTCCCTCTTTGAAGTCCTTCTCTCTAAATAACAGTCGCATTCTAACATTCTGGGATGTAGAATATCAACATGTTAAATTTGGGGAAGAACTAGCTAAGGTGAAAAACTGCTCATAATTGCTACCTTACTAGCTACAAATTGAGAACTCCTCCTTTAGAAGTATGTCTGCCATCCTGTGAGTATCTGTGGAGGGAATGAATGACTGGTAAGAACTATGCTTCCTCATTTATAAACAAGATCGTAGCACCCACTCCTCAAGATTCATTGACAAATTAAGGGAGGACCAAGATGTCAGTGCTCTGTGAACTGCCGTGCACTGTAAAACACTACAGCAGGATGCCACTCGGAAATAGCAATGAGGAACTTTGTTTCGAGCCCCTGTTGTTTCCTGTCTCACTTTCTCCTGCAGCACCATTTCCACAGCAACTTGTCATTTCCGTGGTTCCGTCGACAGTAGAACTTGCACTGACGAACAGAAGGAACACAGGGTTTTATTCCAGTTCTTCTGCTTTAAACCTCAGGCCCTGAGTGGACTGGAAAGGATCGAGAGCAGAGAAATTCAGGCAAGAATGTGCCAAAAGTCAAAGCTCTCTGTCCTGCTCCTCTCTCTCAGCGGAGTCCCCTAAAAGGGCCACAGAGGAGAACTGAAGGAAGTAAAAAGAGAGTAGAGTGGTTTCCCTGCTGGGGAAACAAAGCTCTGCTTTCTGGGCAAAGGGCAGAGAAGCAGCCACATCCAGCCTTGTGTGGACACAGGGCAGTGTCTTCATCTATTCCTGTGAGAACGTGGAGGGGTCAGAGGCCCCGGAGTGGGCTGGGTGGGCACTCAGCATGCACCCCACATCTGTGCAGCTCAGAGGCACCCAGCTCCTGCAGCAGATCAAAGGGGCCCTCAGCATTTCTTGTGGATGGGCTGCAAATATTGCAGTGGTGGCCTGGCTGCATCTAGGACCCTGGCATGCAGGACCTTGGGGGCTCAGACACCTTCCCGGTGTCCCCAACTCCCCTCTAGGCTGCACAAACTATGAACTTCTGGAATTTAGACTCAGCCTGGGGGAGATGAGGGAGGGGAAAATTCTGAGTTTAATAAGTGAGCCATGTTTCTACCTGGCCCAGTCATGTAGGAGTGAATGTTGAGCTCTGCAGGAATTAAACAGATTGGTCACCCATGCTGGCTTGGAGGATGAGACACCCTTCAAAATGCTGGTATTATGGTACTTTTACGCTACTACAGCATGCAGGAAACCTCTATTGCCATCAGAATTAAATGCTAGATACAGACAGCCTTATTGGATCTGTTTAATTTCCTGCCTTCTTGTGAGTTATGACTGATGGTTCAGAGTGGTCCACTGAAAGTGGCCAGGACTCACAAAGGGCAGGAGGTCTGAGGCTCCCAAGAGATAGTGCTGAGCATGGAGTGCAGGAAGCAATGGACCCCATCTCCAGAATAACAGTGGGAGCTTTCCAGACTGACCGGAGCACTGAGGTAAGAAGGATAGTCAGGACCAGTGCATCTCAGAAAATCTCACCTGTCTGGTGAAGCAGCAGAGATGAGTGTGGCCCTTTGTGAGTTTGAAGAACTTCGTAGTGCCTGTTTTCAGTGCATGATGCCTATATACATCTTAGGGAATAGGTACCTGTACTTAACATACCTTAATTCTTTCTATTTCCCTCCCTCTGTCTCTAGATCCCCTTCACAAGTGCAAAAGACCTGTCTCCCGGGCTGGGGATTTAGCTCAGTGGTTCTGCCACCTACCTCAAAACCGCAAAGACAGGAGTTCAAACCCAGGTACCAAAGAAACCACAGCCCCCCCACCAAAAGTCTCCCTTTTCCTATTATCTATCTTTCATTTTTTTAATTAATATTTTTGATTATAATATGAAAGAAGTTGAGTGTTAACCTTGTGTGTCGATTTATTTCATTAATCAGCATGGTCTCAAGGTGCATCCATTTTCCTACAAATGATTCAAATTTATCCTTCTTTATAGGAAAGTAGTACTCCATTGTGTGTAAATGTCATATTTTCTTTATCCATTCATCTGTTGATGGACATACAGGCCACTTCCAAGACTTAGCTATTATGAATTGAGCTCTCAAAACTTGGGTGTGCACGGATCACTGTAATGTGATGTCTTCAGCTCTTTTGAGATGACACCTAGAAGGGGAATAGCTGGGTCAAATGGAATTTCCAATTTTTGTTTTTTGAGTGATCTCCACACTGATTTCCATAGTGATCATACTAGTTTACATTCCCACCAGCAATGCAGAAAATGTAAATTGCTGTCCTTTTTCCCTGGGGCCTTTCCAGAATTTGTAATTATTTGCTTTGTTGATGGTGGTCATTCTTTCTGGAGTAAGATGGAATTTCAGTGTCATTTTAATTTTCATTTTTCTAATGGCCAGTGTCGAGCATTGTTTTATGTATTTACTGGCCATTTGCAGTTCCTCTCCTGAGAAGTGTCTATTCTTTTCAGTTGCCTGTTTTTGATTGGATCTTTTATTTGGGAGGAGAAGTCTGATTTCTTTGAGTTCTTTGTAAATTCCAGAAATTAGTGCCATTCTTCTGTGAACTCTGAGTGTGCCCTAGGCGCCTGGCTGTGGACAGGAAGGTGGCTGTCCAGGCTCGGGAGTGCATCTCCTGCTGGCGGCCCAACCTCTCCCTGACAGGTCTGCCACTGCAGGTATCCTCTGCAGCCTGAGAGACTCCTTCCCTCGGGGCCCCTGGCCTTTGGGGTCTGGGGGTGGTCACAAGGTCACACCTTCAGGCTTGGTATCCAGTTTGAGACATTTTCCCAGCAGGCAACGCTTCCAAGGGCCACTCAGGTGGTAGGCACATTGGAACTTTGTTTCTTCTTCTTCCTAGAGGAGAGCTGGAACATGGAGCTTCCAGGTCTGGGCAGGCTTTGCTGACTGTCATTGACCTTGTCCTCCACCAAGAGGGTAAGGCTGTCCATCATTTGCAGAAGGGACTTTATTGTCTGGTCCAGGAATACAGGTAGGATTCCTGACAGACAGTAGGAAGCAGGCCATCATTCCTAGGTCACGGGCCACCTGACTCAGCACGTGGGCTGCAGCAGATTCTCCGAGGACACCAGCAACAGAGAACATATCAGGGCCACAGGGACAGCAGTGACAGCCGCGCTGGGCCCCAACTTCAGCCCAGTTCCCTCACAGTCCTGTAGATCTTCTTGTTCCTATCTGTTCAAAGACCCAAGGAAGAAAAGAGGTCAAAGCCATGTCCCTTGGCCACCCCACCCTGTGCTCACTGCAGACACCAGAGCTGGGGCTCCCACTACACCCCATAGCCACCTCTCCCCTGGCGGCTTTGCCAATGGCTCTGCCTCCATGGACTGTGACTCCCTGCTCAGGGTGCTGGGTCCTTGTCCAGCTGTGAGCCCCTGGAGTGAAGTGGGAGGAAGCAGCGTGTGTTCCTGCATCCAGGGCTCTCTTGCCCTTTCTCGTCCTTGAACAGCATAGGAAGCCACCCACATCAGCCCCCTAGGGTTTGTGCCTTCTCCTTTACCTCTTTCCCTCGAGTTTCCTCTGCTGCTCCCTGAAAGCTACCTCCACTCTTGGCCAGATTTCAATGTGTGATTGCCAGGTTCTGGGTAGTTCAGTTCTGCAGCTTTTCATCTATTGAGATATAATCAGCATAGCATACAGTTCACCCATTTTATCTACAACTGTTTTGTAGTATCATCCCAAAGTTGTGCGATCTTAAACACTATCTAATTCCAGAACACTTTCATCACTCAGAAAGAAATCTCATGCACATTAGCAATCACTCCTTACTGGGTCCTCACTCTGAAGCCTCCCAGACCCTATTCTGGATGTTTCCTGGAGACAGAATAATAGAATGTGCAGCCTTTTGTGTCTTAATTGATTTAGCACAATGATTTAAAGTTTCATCAGACTGTAGCTTCCATTAGACTCCATTTCTTCTTATTACTAAATAACATGGCATTGTAAGGACATATCACATTTTTACTTATCCACTTATCAGCTGATGAACATTTGTATACAAGTTTGTGTGCACATTTTCCTATCATGTGGATATTGTTATGGGTTAGATCTAAAACGTCCCCCTAGAATTTCATGTGTGTGGAAGGTGATGGATCCTAGGTCCCTGTGCTCATCGGTAGATCCAACCATGGATGAGTTCGTGGCTGAATGTGCTGTTATGTAGGAGGTGGTTGAAGGAGGTCACTGGGGGTGACCTGGAAGGGTGTGTTCTTGTCCTGAGCTCCTCCCTTCTCTCTCTGCTTCCTGGCCACCAGGACCTGAGCAGCTTTCCTCTGCCATTTCCCTCTGCCATGACGTCTCTGGCTTCAAGTGAGCCAACCATGGACTGAAACCTGTAAAATCATGAGTCAAGATAAACCTCTCCTCCTTCAAACTGTGGGTATCAGGTATTGCAACCCAGCAATAGGAAAGCTGACAGATACAGGTATATGCCTAGGAATGGAATTACTGTGTCACACAGCAACTCTACCTATAATATTTTAAGGGTTGCAATTTTTTTTTTTTTCTGGTACCGGGGATTGAACTTGGGTCCTTGAGCTTGCACAGCAGGCAGTGAAACCACTGAGCTAAATCCCCGGCCCAAGGGGGTTGCAATTTTTAAGGGAAATTAAAAGAAAACAAGTTTACTTTCAGGGAAAAGTAAATATTTCTTTTTCCATATTGAATCAATCACAAACTGACTTTTCCTGGGAAATTTAAAGAGCCTCTATGTTTCAGGACCAAGGGACAGAGGAGCCTTGCACATAGCTCCCTTCTGTCTCAGAACTGAGACAAAAGGCCCAGACACCGGGTAGGGCTGAGACTCATGCTGGTTCCTCACAAAGACTGGGGACCTGGGATGTACCACGTTATTCCCCAGAAGTGTTTTCTTTGCATAAAATGGACTAGGGATGACACCCCTCTGCCACATGTTTTCTCTTCTTGCCTTGAAGCAATGTCATTTGTGAATGCAGGCAATGCTTTTGGTGCCTGGTGTTTGCTGCGTGAGAAGCCACATCCTTCTGGAATAGACTTCAGAAGGTTTGCCAGCACACACTTGAATGCTGACTTGGGTAACATGGGAAAGAGGATCTTCTTTTTCCACACCTTCCTTTCCCTGGCACAGTCCTCATGAGCTATCTGTGTCTCTCTGTCCCATTACTTTAGGCCACAAGGAGCTGGGAACAGAATGCATAATGGCAAATGCTTTATGTTTGGGTGCACAGTGAGCCTTATCACCTACCATGGCCTGTGGGACACACTGACTGCCAACTGGGAGTATGATTCCTAAACCTTGGGTGAGGTTCACCCAAGAAGAGTGGCGACAGTAAGTTTCTACTGACACTGACCTCTCATGTGATGGGGGCTGCTGTGATTAATAGTCACCACCAGCTTTGATGAACCTATGAGACTCCCATGTTTTTACAAACTTTACTCATTGCAAGACCCATTCTAGCCTAACAGCAGGAGAATTGAATTTAGTCTGATTTTTCAACTCAGTCCAGTCCAGTAACTGTCTAGTACTTTTTGAGGCTGAGACCGTACCCTATCCAATTTTTCAGGTGTTACAGATTGTGCCCAGGGCCTCACACATGCTAGGCATGTGTATTTCACTTTAAAGACAAGGAACTTGATAGTAGGTGCATCTCATAATCCAATCAGATTATCAAAAATTCCTGTCTCCCAGTGACCTGGTGGTTTCTTAATTCCCGGCGTCTAGCACTGAGCTGGGCTAAAGCCATACTAGAATCTCAGACCAAAGAAGAGGCACGATACTGAGCCTACTTTCATTTAAATGTTTGATATTTTTATTATGACTTCTTGTGCTACTTTTTACTTCTCACAGATTGCTTTAACATATCATTCCTAGTTAATTGTCTAGCCTCTCTTTAAATTTTACACCTGGGAAGTGAGGCTGTTGGGCAGCCTGGTCTGCACCCTAGTTTCACATGCTTAATAAATGTTTGCTTAATTGGAGACTTAAGCTGACAAACAAAGGGGAGAGCTGTGCCTGTTTCTCTGCATATGGCCAGTTTGGGTAGATATTACATCGCCCAGGTCATCTCGAACACCATGCATATTTCCACCCTGTCTGGCTCTGCAGATGTTCCCAAGACATAAGCTCTGTGTGGAAAGCCTTCTTGTTACTCATGGGACCCTTGGACTCATGGCTATGGAGCACATGGGTGGTCTTGGCACAGCGTGAGGACCAGAAAGCTCCCAATTGTGTAGTTCTGGGTCCCCTCCCTTTGGTGTAGTGAAGTGAAAAGATCAGCCTACTTGTAAGCAAACCCTGTGAATTGTACTCCAGCCTGGCATAGGGTTCAGTGTGCCAGAATCAGAAACAGAAAGTTGCAGAAACAGGATGTGTACCTGTGAGCAGTGATCACCCTAAGACCAATCTCAGAGGACTCTGAAGAACTGTATAACATACAGAGAGACTAGTAGAGCACATATTAAACAGAAGATCTTTAATCCAGGGTGCCCTACAGCCTCGATAAGTTCCCAGCCGTAATATGCAATTCTATGACCCTCAAACACTCCACTAGTAAGATCTGCCACAGCTCATTTGGGCACAGCAGCTGCTACACTCTGATGGACCAGAGTGTATGTGAACAAAGATTGTAATTTGTAATTTGTGCAGTTTACTGTTCTCCTCCTCTAGAGACAGAGCGAAGGTTTGCACTGTGGCTGCCAGGCGCTGCCATTTATTCTAGCTGGAACTAGAGCTGGAGCAGAATCCAACCTCATTGCAAGTACTTTAGATTCTTTGGAAGAAAAGATTCCTGTAGAATATTAATATAAACTGTTATTGTAGATATCTGCCAAAGTCGCCTTTTTATTTTGTATCTCATCAGAGGTTGTAAAATGCAGCCTTCCAGGAGATTTGCAGTTGATTGGCTTTGAGTTTTTCCAACAATGATCTGGGAAATTAGGATTTCAGTGTCTCTTGGATGTGTGCACCGATATACCTGACCTTGGATTCCAGAGGGAGTGACATTAGCTAGTAAGTGTCCCTCTAACGTGGGGACACCAAAGCCTTTACTACTGGCAATAATACAACAGGAGGGGGCTGGATTCGTATACAGCTTCTGATAGATGAGCACTGTTGGCCAGGAAGTGCCTGAGCATTTCAAAGAGGGTTCCTAGAAGGAGGATGTTTTCAATCCAGCTCTAGCTCCCACTGAGGGTTGCACTGTCCCCCTCATTGGTGTGCCGCTCACTGTCCATTCCTTCCATGCCTGCTGCCATTATTCTCTGGCCTGGAACTTCTCTCCTTCCTGTCAGCAGTTCCTTCTCCTTGTTTGCTGTATGTGTTTGTCTTTCCGGGATAAAGTTTGTTTTCCAAGCTCCGACAGACTGGCAAGGCAAACAGGGTTGCCATTTTTGTTTTGTTTTGTTTGTATGAGGATGGCAATTTTTAGCCCTTTGAAAACAGTCCCAAGACTTGGGAGGTTATAATTTGGGACTCCATGTGTATAGGCACACATTCAGAGCTTACTGTGGCTGAGGAAAAGATCCGAAGGGAGGAGGTGGAAGACATAGGAATGCACATGATGTATCTGCTATGAAGGGACCAAGCTCCTGTCAGAATAAAAGATGGAGCAGCAGACAGGAAAGAGATTTTATAGAGTGTTTTCAAAAATTAATTTTGAAGAATATGTTTACGTCGATACATATGTATGTAGAATGCATAAATAAACATTGCATCTCACATAGATACTTACCTCCTGCTTATATATGTCAGGCTGCTGGCAAACTCATTCCCTTGGAATGCACAGAAGTAAAGACAAAAGGATCCCGCAGTGTAGTCAACAACGATCTCGCAGTTGTAGAGCAAACACAGGAGATACTATTCTTGCCACTTTAAAGAAGCAGAAGGTCAGAGAACTTCCACAACTTGCTTCAAATGAGAGAGCCAAAGACAAAACTCTAGTCTTGTTTCTGGACCCAGGCTGAATCCGAACACCTCAGGCTCGAAATAGTAGTGGAGGCTGCAAATTTATCTGGAAACTTATCAGCCACCAGTGGAAGCCCCTCCCTCAGCCATAGGTCCTGCCTTTCGCATGGTGGTCAGAAAGACATCCATGTGGCGGCACTGGGACCATGTGCAAGGTTGCCCACAGAGCCAGAAATATTGAAAGAAAATTAGCAATGTATGGTAGGACTCACCATCTTTTTGCAAAGATATTCTCATTGAATTATATATTCTTTTTTCTTTTAGGCACAGTTTTTACATGACAGCTCTTTGGAAGTGGAGATGTGTTTATTTGCAGTGATTTTGACTTAAGTTTTTTTCTGAGTCTTGTCTTTACCTTCATCTCACTGCTCTGTCCATGGGCTGCTCAGAGTCCTGCGTCTTGGTCAAAATCTGATGCCAGGATGAGGCATTGTCTTTGGGAGAAACCAAAGATAGGAAGAACTGTGAAGAGGAAGCAGGGACTGAGGAGCCAGACAAGAGAAGACTGAGGTGATCTCAGCAAAGAAGTGTGGGTCATGAATCCAAAGCAAACCCGACATATTTGAGCTTGAATACTCAGTCTGCATAAGGACTAGACTTTCTCTGACTCCATTTACTCCCAGTGAGGGAACAGTCTGTAAACCATCACTCAAAAAGAAATATAGTTCTTATTTCTTGTTGTAAGAGTGTACAGCACTTCCTGTAGGGATGGACATCAAATCAACAGATTTAGAAAGGTAAAAGTAGACAAATAGATTTGTAAACTCTTAGAGGACAGGGGATTTTTTCTCTCAGCCTCCCACTCAACTGTCTCTTTTCTTGTAGAAGAACCTTGTTAGCTAACATGGAGAGTTTCAGAGACAGTTCATTCCCCTCAGTTTCAGCTTTCTGTGGTATCAGTGAGCAAAGACCAGTTAAGAATACTACTCAGTTTAACAGAACTGCTTGATTATTTGAGGTGCATATTGTTAATAATGACATCATGTGAACAGCAATGAAGAATTTATATTAAACGTTTATATTCTAGGACATGTGTAGGAAGCTAATAATATGGAAAACTGATGTTTTGTCGAACACCGTTATTTCCTAATATGAGTGCAATACCTACAATAGAAAAGAAAAAAAATTGGGTTATAGACTGTTTTTTAGAACACGATCATGGGAAGAAATCAGAACATAATATGGAGGTGTTAAGTGACAGATCTGTGATAAATATAAATATCAAATGTGTTATTTTGATGTATATGGGCGATAATTGGATTTTAAATTACCCATCTATAAAGAACATAATCTATAGTACAAGAAGTTTAGTTATGAAAATAATTATGGGGAAAAGCTCTGTTGGCCTTACATATAATTTAAAAATACATGCACATATATATTGGGAACATTCAGAGTTTCCATTTCCCACCCCCAGTCTTCTCAGTAAAGTTATTCCAACAAGTTTTTAAAACATGAAACTAACTCCACTTTAACTTCTACCTGCTTCTGAGGAATGAAGATTAAGCCAGCATTTCTAACCAGTGTGGCCTTCTACACAGAACTGACCATCTCCTGAAGCAGAATATTCATCCACAGGAGGGTTTGATCATCTCAACAGCTGATTTGGCCTAGGGATATTTGACCTTTACGTTTAGGGAGACTGTTTTCTTGGTTATAATCTTGAGATAGTAAATCATCTTGGTAAATGTGAGTGCTATGATCAAGCACATTAAGATAGAGAGTGGAGATATGTATGGATCTGAAAATCTTTGATTTTAGGTAAAGGAATATCTTCAGAGTGAGAGGAATAGAGATTCCCCTTCGTGGTCAACTATATTTTTAGCTTCTAAACTTTCAAACTTTCATTAAAGTTCATTACTGTCTTTACTAGTAGCTTAAGAGTGATTTTGACCAACCACAACCTCTGAAGTTATATGAACACAAATTAGAGTATATTAAGTGCCAACAGCATTCTTATTCACATATTTTGCAATAATCATAACTTTATAATGGTAAAGTTTACTTTGACTGAGATTAAAAAAACACAATAAAGTATTCCACACATATGGAAAAGCTACACTCAGCCATTTGAACAATGTTTGAGAACTGCATGCACGCCCTGCAGGCGTTTATGTGCAGATCGTAAAACTGAAATAGATAAAGAAAATAGCACAGGTGCAAAGCCACCCAAAGCGTATTCTTCACTTAGGACATTTGAGATGAGGAAAGTGAAAATAAAAGTGTTCTGAATGAAACCGCCTAAAAACACCCAAGAGCACGAGGCTGGTGTCTGTGCCTCACCTGTGCACTGAAGGGGGTTTCGTGGAAGACATAAGTGAGGGGCAGGGCCTGCTCTCTCCATGGCAGCACCATGGCGCCCTGGGGAGCTGCTTAGAAGCAGAGCTGCGCAGTTCACAGAGGCCAAGAAGCAGGGTGGGGAACAGTGTCAGGGAGCAAGTGGCCAGGGACCAGATCTACAGTGCAAGGCCACACCCCGTTACCCACACACACATTCAGGAGCACGCTCCCCCAGTCCCTGTGCAAACCCAAAGCCAATTAAGTTGACCTCCACCCTCACCACCACAAAGGGGAAAGTGAAGAATCCTTATAGAGTCATTTGCATCTGACCGTTACCAAGTTCTGGAAGAGAAGGTAGCCAAGGTGATGACATTACTACAGCAACCTGGAGGTGAAAGAGGAGAGCATAAATTATAATACAACAAGAGCTACATAAGGAAAAAAATAAAACATTAAACTCGCAAGATGTAACTTGGCAGTTTTGGAGAAAAATTTACAGAATTAAAAACAGTGATAGCTCCATTGTCGAACTCAATTTGTTAAAATTCATGTTTGAATGTCGAAGAGTTCAAGAACTGAAAGTTTTTTCCCTAAGAAATAATGAAAACCCAAATAATTGGTTCTGAGGCCCAAAAATTACACTTATAAATTCATTTGTTCAGGATCTTAACACAAAGTTAACAGTCTTAGGTTGTGGAAATATTCCCTAAAATATCTAAACTCAATAAGTAAAGTACATTAAATATCAAAACACAATAGAGTAAATTAAATTTAGAATTTTTTTTGTACTTTGCCTTGACTGAGAGGCTTCCTGGCATCCTGGAAGCTAGAGAGAAACTGGAGAAGGAGGAGAAACGTACTACTGGCAGTGCATTTTCTAGGGTCTTTTCTCTTGGTCTTTTTTACCTTTTCTCACTAAAACTTTACCTGGGCTGAAGCATCTTGCAACAAGTGACTCACTCTCCACCCATACCGGTTTTTCCAAGTCAGATATTTGGTTCAAATATGGAGCAAAGGTATGAACACTGTTCAGAGTTGTTTTTTTTTAAATTTTTACTTATTTATTTTTAGTTTTTGAACTTTGCTGTTCTAGTAGTGGAAAGTTTGAGATTGGAGCCATTGGACAACTGAGGCATCACTGCAATTAAATTTTAAATAGAAAGGCTGAAAAATAAAGAGATAGACTTAAAAGTATGAAGTAGGGAATGAAGCACAGAATGAATAATAAATAGATAAAAGGAGAGACATAATAAAGAAATGACCAGAAATGATGCAAGAGAAAACAAAGTTTAATGACTTCATCAGTAATGTTATAAATTCTTTTTAATAGTAATAACATTGATAACTCTCTATAAGATTTAATGGGCAAAAGGCCAGGGATTTAGCTCAGTAGTTCTGCCACCTGCCTCGCAAGTGCAAGCACCCAAGTTCGATCCCTGGTACCAAAAAAAAAGATTTAATGGGCAAAGAAGAAAGTTAACACAATATTAGGAATAGAAAAGAACATTACTAAGGAGGTAGAAGAGACTAAAAATATATGAGACTATTTTGACTACTATTGCATTACTCCAATAAATTTGGAGAAAAATTAGACAAGACAGAAGTTATACTAAAGAGAAATAACTTTCCAAGGAGTACTGAATAAAAACGAAGACAAATGAGCAGTTTCCTAAACATTAAAGGAAATGGATTTATCGCAGTAGCTTTGTAGTATAGTTTCAAGTTGGGTCCCATTTGACCCAGCTATTCCCCTGCTGGGTATCTTCCCAAAAGAATTAGAAGAATCTTACCACAGCGATATATGTGCATCCATGGTTATAGCAGCAGTTTGTAATAGTGAAAGCTTGGAAACAGCCCAAGTGCCCATCAACTGGAAACTGGATAAAGAAGATGTGGTTTTTTTATAAAATGGAGTACTACTCAGCCATAAAAAATGAGAAACTAGAGACATTTATACCTAAATGGATGCACATTGAGGCCATACTCTTAAGTGAAATAAATAGGACACACACGTGTAAATACCAAATAGTTTCTCTAGTGTGAGAAACTGAAAGTGTAAATAAGGACTAAAATGATTAAAATGAATAATTGATAATTTGGGAATTATCAATTCCCAAGGGAAAGGAAAAAGTATGAGAAAAGAAAAAAAATGGAAATGAAGTCTTTGTAAATAGGGAAGGGTGGAGGGGGTGAAGGGCACACAGGTAATGGGGGAAAAATAAGAACCAAGAATATCATGTACAGGTACAAATACCCAATGATAAACGTAAATGTATTGTATACCTAAAATGTACCAATAAAAGAATTTGAAAAAGAAAAAGAATAGAGCAGTCCCAAATAAATAACTTAATGCTGCAGCTCAAGTTCCTGAAAAGACAAGAAAATCCAAATCTGAAACTAATAGAAGGAAAGAAATTCTAAAGAGCAGAAATTAATGAAATTGAGACTAAAACAATAGAGAAGATCAGTGAATTAAAGTGTTGGTTCTGTGAAGGGATGACAAGGGGATCTGAGGATGAGGGCAGATGGGAGGGAGAGTACGGAAGGCAAGCAAAAAGGATCAAGGTGCAGCCTGTAAGGTACACGTACCAGTCCCCACAGTGAAGTATGTACTGTGCATCGCAAATGTGTACAAATAAAAATATTTGAGAAAAAATGAAAAAAGGAAATGGATTGATAGCTAAAAGCATCTACAAGAGGGAAGCACTAGCCTAGTTAGTTTTATGAGCAATCTAATATCTTAGGAACCAAAACTTGCAATCATAGCTCATAGAGGATAGGGGAAATTTCCCGACTCATTTTGTAATGACAGTTAATCTTAACTCCAAATCTAGGTAAAGTTAGTATAAGAAACAAATATTGAAAGATGACTTTAATTTGGATACACATAAAAAAATCTAAACAGAGCATTGACAAAGCTAATCTTATATAGAAAAATGAACACGTTTGATTTATTCCAGGAATGCATGATTTAGTTCAACATTTAAATTCTATTAGTACAATTTACAATATTAATGCATTGAAACAGAAAAAAAAATCTAAACATATGCAAAAAATTTACTTAACATTTGCCATCCACTTAGGATAAAAATGATTAGCAAAATTGGAAGAGAAGTGAACTTCTTCAATATGTTAAGAGTATTTTACTAAGTGAGGAAAGGTTAAATAATTCCCTCTGAACTCAGAAAAAGACAGGATGCTTATCATTATTCTTCTAATTGAGGTTATAGTGAATATTCTAGCTAGAGAAATCACATGAGCAAAAATATTTGTGGACTAGAAAGTTAAAAGTGAAATTCCCATTGTTTGCTTATGTGAATTTTCTATAGAGAACATCCAAACTTATTTATATATAAGCCAGTATTATTATAAGAGCTTAGCAGGATTGAAGGATTTAAGAGCATTATCTAAGGGTCAGTTGTACTTTGCTGCCACACTGATATACCATGGGAAAGGAGGAAAATAAAATACTTAGAAATAAATGTAGTGCAGAATAAATAGGACTTAACAATAGAGCATGTGATTAGGCATGTGAGGCCCTGGATTCAATCACCAGCACTAAAAAATGAATAAATGATAAATAAACTTTTACAATGAAAAAATTTTCTGAAATACTGAAAAATATTGGAGAAGATTTAATCCTTGAAAAGATAACTTATTTTCATGCATAGAGATACTACTCTATAAAGGTGATGTTTGTGCAGGAACACATAATAATCAGCAAAATAGAAAACAGAACCAATCCAGAAACAAATCAATGGTCAAAAAATTAATAAATGATACCAAGGAAAACATTTAACTCTATTGCAAAATCAGATTTCTGCTTTATGCTATAAAATGTAACTTGTCTTAAGGTTTGTATATGAAAGCCAAACAAAAAATATGATAAGACTATATAGAGTAATGTTTTATAAATTTGGGGGTTGGTGACAGTTTTAAAAATAACACTCTCCAGAAACAAGCAATCAAGATAAGAAATATAGATGTGTATTGAAGTAGAAAGGAAAGAGGAGGAAGAAAATACAAGAAGAAACAAGAAAACTTGTATCTCTGGGAAATAACTACAAATGAAATGAGACTCAAGTTCCAGATCAGGAGAACATCTATGCTACACAGTTAATAAAACATACAAGAGACAATTTAAAATCAATCATTCAATGACAAGAAGTGGGCAAGTGATAGCAAGAGCAGATTTTACAGAAAAGTAAGGAAGAATAACTAGCCACCAATGAGAAGAATTCCCAAGTTCATAAGTTAATCAGGAAAATGAAAGTTGAAAGCACAGTGAAAAATCTTTCTCTGTCTACATGTTTGGTTCACAGAATACCTAGCACCACAGCGTAATAAATTGAATCAGACTGAATGATGACAAGCTCTGTGATAAGGTTTTTCCCATATGCATGTCTTGTGTATGTACCTCTCATCCTGTCTTCTTTATTACTCAAGACACAGGTCTATTTGATGATGTTCCAGGAGTACACTGTCCCCATACATCCATGCATCCGTCCATCCATGGATCCATGGATCCATGGGTCCATCCATCTATCCATCCATCCATGCACCCATTCATTCATCCTTCCATGCCTCATATTGTCACTCTTGTTGTTAGCGAATTTTGGTGCCTCCTTGTCCAAATCTATTTCTACTTCAGGAATCCAAGCACCATTTTCCTCTGGGGAGACTTCTGTGGATTCCACAAAGGTCTGGACCAACTTTCAGCAGCATAACAACAAACTGCTGCATGGTGCTATCTCAGTCACATCTAGTGTAGGAAACTGGTGCCTTAAAATATTTGACATGGGATTAATGCTAAAATCCTGAAATACAACAGAAACAGCTTCTCCCCGTGTCTTTCCTTCCATTACTTAAAGAATCCCATTCTTGGCAATGGAGAGGAACTACAAGAAATATTCTTAAAGTTGGAGGATGTTGGAATGTCAGAAGTTCTAATTATGAACTTGAAATCTTGAGAAACTTATTATCCAGCTTGTGGATTTCTTAGTAGCAAAATGGTCAAGGGCAAAGGGAGTATGAACACAAGAAGACTTCCTGGAATGCATCTCTTGGGAAACTTAACAATCTTCAGAATCGCTTTTTGAGTCACAAACTTGTAAGAATGCATCACTCTTTGCATGGGCTCAACAGCGGTGGTGAGTTCTCTTTACTATGACAGAGTAAACAGGCCAGGGATTAAAGAAGGCTGCATCCACGTGAAGCAGAGCAGCCAATCACAGTTGCAAACAGTGCTTTTCTGGTTGGTCTGTGTGAGTCTCCTTTGGACACTTAGGAAGTAAGCAGGATTCAATCAAGGAGCTCCAACGTGAGGACCTGATCTACTCCTGATTGCCTGCCAAAGGCTCCACCTCCAAACACCACAATTGGACTTTTTCCATCTTGACAGTGCCTCACAATGGTGAGCATATTCCAAAACAGGCTTTGGTGTGGCAAACCAAGCCTCTCTCCATTCTCTCCATAGAACACCTCCTAGGCACAGGTTTCTGTCCATCCTGTCCAGAGATGCACCATGGACAACCTAAAGCCACTGTCACTCCCTACAAAGCAGTGCCCAGATTGGTAATAACCTTATGAGACCTTCTTGTGCTCAATTCTCTTTTCAAGCACCTTGGCTCTTCTGGGATTTCAGGTCAGTATTGGGTCAAATCCCATTTCTAGAGTCTGGCCCAAACAGACCCTCTCCCTTGGGTCTCCTGTGCCTGGTAGGGTGCTCTGTGCATGCTCAGCGTCCAGTTGACCTACAGCCTTGAAGACTAAATTGGTGAATGAGCCTATATGTACACCTACACTTTCATAGGGCACCACCCTGAGTTTTGGCAGAGCCTGAGTTCCCCTGACTGTAACATACCCATCTAAAGTGTCCCCCAAAGGTCTCATGTGTTTGGAAGAAGATGGGGTCCTGGGACATTGTGCTCATCAGTGGATCCATCCATGGATGAGCTCATGGGTGAATGTGCCATGGGAGATGGCCCTGGTTGGAGAAGGTCCCAGTGGGGGAGACCTGGCAGGGTGTATTCTTGTCCCCAGCTCCTCCCTTCTCTCTCTGCTTCCTGGCCACCATGATGTCAGCAGCTTTGCCCCACCAGACCCTTACTCTGTGCTGTTTCTACCTTGGAGCCAGCTCGCCATGGACTGAACCCACTAGAAATTGTGAGCCAAAAGAACCTCTCCTCCTTTAAGTTGTGGATGCCAGGTATTTTTGTCCCAGTGACTGGGAAGCTGACTGGTACAATACTGAAGGAAAGAAGGAAAGAGAGAGAAAGAGAATAAAGAAGAAACAGAAGGAGTCTAAAAGAGAAGCTGCCTCTCAATTCCAATCTGTTCCAATTGCATTGTTTGCTGAGTTGCGCTTTGGGCCAAAACACTGCCAGTCTAGCAACAGGGAGCACAAAGCTCAAATCACTTTCAGGAACAGAATCATCAGGATGATCTCTGATACAACGAATGGTGGATTATTTTTAATCTGGACAAATGTCAACAGCTTTAGCAGCTCAATGCCAACTCTCCAGCTGCATGTGAACTTTTAATTAGCCATGAGGCCAGGAAGTGACTCCTGGGGGTTGGGTTTTCCCCATGAATGTGCTCCACTCGGTGCCTGGTAGCACATACAACAGAAGGCAGTGAATGAGGGCCAGAGGCCTGGTTTAGGGTGCTGCGGAGCCCGGGGTTCCCTGTGTGGTCCTGGGTCACCCCCTGCAGACCTCTACTGCCTTTGAATGAGTTCCAGATCACATCAGTCTCCTGCTGATGCAGAAACTGATGAGCCTCCACCTGTGGGCTATCAGCAAACCACCATCTGGGGGACCTGCACCTGCTAAGATTTCAACTGCTTTGACCTCCCCTGGAGAGGGTTTTGAGCAGCAGAGCTCTAGGCTGCAAGCCTGCTGATCCTTTGGTTCAAGCTCAGCCTGGGCAACTTAGTGACTTAGTGAGAACCTGTCTCAAAATTAAAATTCTTTTTAAAGGCCTGGGGAATGTAACTCAGCACCAAGGACCTAGGTTTATCCACAGTACTGGAAAAAAAAAAGGACAGGTGAAAGAGCCAGCAGCCACTGAAGGATTTGGCTCGTGGTCTTAGCACTGTGTATGAGACTGCACTGTGGTCCACAGCCCTTTAGGTGACAGCATCTAGAATGTGTTTGACATTTGCAGTGTCTCTCCTGAAATCTCAGACATTGTGTTTTTAGGTGAAAGAGGGGCTGAGGCTTGGGGAGGTGGTGATTTGTTTCATACTTACCTGAGAGGAAGGGTCAGGCTCTGCCACCTGTGTTGCTTCCTAGTGAAAGCCCAGAAGGGCCTGGTAGCACATGTTCTGCACAAGCACTTCTGGCTCTTGCATACTGATGGACCAGCCCCTGACTGGAAGTGACCATGCTCAAGCTTGCCCTGCATCTTCCTGGCAGCAGGAATGCCTTCCCAGGTCCCCAGCGCTGTTCTGGGTACAGTGTGTTTCCTGCCAAGGGCTGTTGGTCAGGACACCCCTTTGCTTCTCAAGTGCCTGCTTTGTCCCCAGCCCACATTGCTCAAAAATCTTCAGAAATACAGAAAAAAGTTCCTTTAGCCAGGTAGTGGCACACAGCTATCATGCCAGCACTCTGGGAAGTTGAAGCAGGAGGATTGCAAGTTCAAGCCCAGCATGGGGAACTTAGCAACATTACAAGACCTTGTGTTAAAATAAAATAACAGAAAAAAGTCAGGGGTGGAGCTCGGTGCAAAAACACGAGGTTCAATTCTCAGTGATGAAAGAATAAAAAGGGGGAAAAGGAAAAGGAATAGAAAAGAAAAGGAAAGGAAGGAAAAGGAAAGAAAGGAAAAGAAAGGAAATAATGTCTTTGAGGAACTTGAATTTTTGTTAGAATTCAAAGTGTCATTATTGGAAGTCTATAGTAATTTTATACTACTGAAGAATATTCTGTGATAAATGCACCCTGGAAATGAATGTGCATATCTGTATCACAAGTAGGCAGTATTTTAATCAGGTCAAAAACTTTCACCCGTGTAGTCATTTGAGGTTCCATGTTGAAGCTGAGGCAATGGAGGCACAGAGATAGCAAGCTATTGAGCAAGGTCGCAGTCAAGACGCAAGACAGCAACAGTTTACAAGGGCTGATAAAAATTCTTTCTGTTTGTTAAAGATCTGTTACAGTAAAAACAAAACAAAACAAAAACACCTTGCCATCCATCCCCTCAAATCCTCCCCCTCACTTTGAACACACTCATCCTATCCTTCTTGCCACTTCCTGCAGCATCTCTGGAGTCCTCTTTCCTCGCTGTTTTTACCAGGTGTGATAAAAAATACCATAAATACTGATGCTGAGGCTCATCCAACAGCTCCTAAAAACATGACTCTGTGTCCTCATCCATCTTAGTCACTGGATCTGACACCGTGTGACTCCTGGCTCTTCCCCAAAGTCACAACGACCATGAAAGGGAGACATTTTGAATCCATTCAGGACATGGAGGCAGCCAGGACAGTGCAGCTAAAAACTCTCAGGAAAGAGGACTCCAGAGCTGCTGGAGAAACTGACAAGGATGGTGGGATGAGTGGGTTCAAAGTGAGAGGTATGGTCTTGAGAAGGATTCATGGCAACATGTATTTTACAGTAATAAATTTTTAAAAACTTAAACATTCATCATATTTTTCCCTATACCCCTTGATATCCCACTTTTTCTGTTTCTACAGATCCCCAGAGGCCCTGTGGCTACCAATTCCCCTCAGATTTACTAGAAACACTACAATTGTATATAAGTTCAGGTGAAATAGTTAGAAAATGTGTTCCATGTATTGGGTTAAGGGAAACAGCATGTGGGAAGTATGTTTGCCTTCCACTTCCAAATGGCCCTGGAGTGGAGCTCAGCTAATGACCAGGGGATGCCTGCCTTGCAGCGACAGAGCTGATTTCTTTCCCTCCCTTTGGAAGTCCCAGAGATGAATGTGTTTCCTTGGAGATCGGGGAAGGAAAGAGGACTCGAATTCTTGCTTTAGTATCAGTTGGGATTCACGCTGGGGAATGAGCTGTGCCCTGTCATGGATTGAAGGAGCAGGGTCCTGGCTGTTAGGAGACACCCAAGTGTGGTGTTTGAGAGATGGGCAGCTGTCCACGGTGCTGATAGCAGCCACCACCTTTGTGCATGCTTCTGGGTATTCTCTTTCCAGCAGAAGGGACCTGGTGTGCTGTGAGGTCAGGGATGGGAGGACCCAGCCACCTCCCTCGAGTCACAATAGTCTCCCTGATTATCCACCCCCATGCACACTTCTCACATTTCACACACACTCAGGAACTTCAGGCAAGGGAGTGGACAGCCCCTGAGAGCTTCTGCCTTGCAGAGCATATTTTAGAAACATCCACTTTGCTTTCCCACTCTTGCTTCCTGGTCTCTGTGCCATGTACATCCTGACTCAGTGCCAGCAGCGTGGGAAAGCGAGCCAGGATGCCCTGCAAACAGTGTCTCCAAAGGAAGTGCTGACCACGGCAGGAGACGAGCCTCGCTCAGCCCAGCTGTCCGGGCTGCACAGCTCAAAGCTCCTGTATCTTGAGGGAGAAACAGTCCAAGCCTCGAGTTCTGACAGTCTGTTGCCTGGGTCCCACAGCGAGAGCTTCCTCCCCACCTGCCTCCGAAGCTGGCCAGGCTGTGCACATGCTCTGCCACCAGCTTTGGCAAAGCTGGTGTCCCTGGGGAGTCTGCCCCTCACCTCTGTTCAGCTGGATTCTCAGAAGGGAGCAACAATTACAGAGAACTTCATAAATGCTCAAACTGAGTAGAACTGTTGTTGTTGTTGTTGTTTGTGATTCCTTTTCTTCTCCCTCTCCCTCTCCCTCTCCCTCTCCCTCTCCCTCTCCCTCTCCCTCTCCCTCTCCCTCTCCCTCTCCCTCTCCCTCTCCCTCTCCCTCTCCCTCTCCCTCTCCCTCTCCCTCTCCCTCTCCCTCTCCCTCTCCCTCTCCCTCTCCCTCTCCCTCTCCTCTCCCTCTCCCTCTCCCTCTCCCTCTCCCTCTCCCTCTCCCTCTCCCTCTCCCTCTCCCTCTCCCTCTCCCTCTCCCTCTCCCTCTCCCTCTCCCTCTCCTTCTTCTTCTTCTTCTTCTTCTTCTTCTTCTTCTTGCCATCTGGAGCCACAGCCTGTCCAGCATGCGAGCCCAGATCCCTGTCCTGTCACTTGTCTGTCGCAGCTCATCACTAGTGGTGCTGCACAGGTTATTTCTGTCCTCTCCCACGCTGCCAAAGCTCTTTGCTGTGTCCTGGCTCCCAGTGCACCTCTCCATCTCCCTGCCTTCCATATGCTTGAAGATATTCCTGCTCTCCACTTGTGTGCAAAGCCATGTGGCACAGTATGTGTGTGTGTGAGTGCATGTGTGTGTGCATGCATGTATGACTGCCTGTGCTTCTTGTCACTGCCCCTGAGAGATCTGCTTGTGCAAGGGCACAAAGGCCACTAGAGCCAGGGGCTTCCCAAAGTTCTGGCTGCAGCTTCAAATCCCAAGGCTTTCACATTGAGCTACATCATTTAAAATTTTTTTATATGTTTGAGACAAGATCTTACTGTGTTGCTTGGGCTGAGCTCAAATTTGTAAACCTCCTGCCTCAGCCTCCCAGAGTTCTGGTTTGTAGGCTTGCACCATCACATCCATTTCACCATACTCTGTTGAGGGGACCAAGGAAAGACGAGTGGATGAAAATAAATGAGCTAACAAGATTATTTTACTACTAATAGATTAAGTCTCCAAGTTACATAAGTACTGAAAACAAGTACAAATTATCTTGTCCTTGCCAGAGGAGGGGTTAATGTTATGGGCTGAAAAATATTTTCAGACAGATGTGGAAGTCCTAATCAGCAGGGTCTTAGAATGTGACCATGCTTAGACACAGCATCACACTGCGGAAATAGTTTAGTTAAAAGGAGATTATACTTGCTATAGTTTAGATCTAAAACGTCCCCTAACTCCTCTGGTTCAGAATAGGACCTTCAGAAGGTAACTGGATTTTGAGGCTCTATACTCATCAGTGGATCCATCATGGATGAGTTTGGGGCTAAATGTGCTGTAGGAGGTGGGACCTGCTTGGAAGAGGTCCCTGGGGTGTGACCTGGAAGGGCGCGTCCTTGTCTCCAGTTTCTCCCTTCTCTCTCTGCTTCCTGGGTGCCATGGGGTAAGCTGCTCTCGTCTGCCAGGCCCCTCTGCTATGACAGTTTCTGCCTTGGAGCAGCTGACCATGGACTAAATCCTCTGAAACTGTGAGCCAAATTAAACCTCTCTTCCTTTAAGTTGTGGGTGTTAGTTATTGTGTCTTAGTGTTGGAAAAGTGTTGTAGCAATGTGGGCTTCTAAGTGGAATATAGTGTCCTTTAAGTGTCCTTAAAGGTGGGAAAAGTTGGACACTGCCACACACAGAGCGAAGATAATGAGCAGACAAGAGGATAAGCTGGCCATGTAACAGTGAAAGCTGTGATTTGAACTACACATTCACAAATCCAGGAAAGCTTTCAGCAGCTGGGAGAGTGGCCACACCTCTATTAGCACCCTAGTTTCAGGCTTTTATCTTCTAGGATTGATAGAAAAGAATTTATGTTGCTCAAGAGACCTAGCCCACAGTACTTTGTTATAGCAGCCATAGAATGAGAATACAATAGTCCTATGTGGGGTGTGATCCCAGCCCCCACCGGGTCCCAGTGGTGACTGCTGTATGTACTGTGTCTTCTCTGTAGATACATACCTGTATCATTTAGAGAAACAGAATCGACAGAAATTACATGTTTAATTCTGCAAGGGGATTGATCAAGTAGCTCACAGGATAGAAGTGGGGGAGTCCACAGTGCCACTGCTGGTTGTGGGTGGGAGAGCTGGAGGATCCAGGAGCTGCTCAGTCCAGAAGCTGGCGAATGCAGAACAAAGGGAATCGAGGATGCAGTGCAAGTCCAAGGTTGAAGGCCTGGGACCTTCCTGGAGAATCGCTGTTGGGAGACTGCATTGGAAGCTGAAGAAACTGGAGACCTAGAGACAAAGGTGCAAAGTTCAAAGCAGCAATAAGCACTGCTCTAGAAGACTGAAGCTGCTCAAAACAGGAACACTTCCTCGTTCTCTTAGTCCACCTAGGGTACATACAAGCTTATTGGTTGATGCTACCCACATCCGGGGTGGGTCATACCCCTTCAATTGGCTGGCCTGCATGTCAGTCATGGGCAGACACACCCAGAACTAGGCTTTCCACATCCGCGGGGCATTTCTCACTCCATGAAGGCTGACACATTGTAATTAACCATCATAATACTTATAAAAAGTGTAACTTATAAATTAGAGATTAGTAATTAAAACTAATAATAAATCAGGACAATAGTAGCTATAAGTAATAACAGGTATGTGAATGTGGTTGCTTCCTCTCAAAATAACTTATTGCACACAACTCACTATTTCTTCTTTTGAGGATGGCAGCTGCCACAGAGCCAGGCCTATGGGACAAGCTGATAGGACATGGGCACACCCATCGGCAATGTGTGTAGTGTCAGGCTGCTATGAACACAGTCACTGTGACCTGTGACAGAGCCGGACACATTAAAAGTCTGGGACTGAGCCTCTTCCCACATTGGATATGTTGGCTGACTCTGGCCATTTGTAGATAGCCATGTGAGCTCAGTAATGTTCTGACTTCTCTTTTTAGATTTAAAATATTTGTATACCTGCTTTTGTTTTTACCAACTATCCAAAGATCATAGTTAGATTTATTTTGTGCCTGTTTTGTGAACACATGACTCCGGGAAGTAATTATTCTCTCTGTATCTAGCCTAGTGGCATATCCTAACTGTTGGTGTGGAAGTATCCTGATTACTTTTCATAACTCAGATTAGGGGTGGCCTTCAACAGCAGTGTATTTCCACTTCCATCTCATTGAAGAAACCCCACACTGCCCAAACTGAGCTTCGGCACTTTGAAAGCTGGTCATCCCAATCCTGTGACTGGGGAAAAGCCATCAATGTCAGCAGTGACCAATGGCCCTGCTGGGTTTCTCCACAGGAAAGCAGAGCCCTTCGTACTCCCCATTGGAAGCCAGTACCATCCCTGAAGTACCACTTCCACCAGGTAGCAGATTCCCCTCTGAGAGGGCGTGGACAGCCCTTGGTATAACTGCAAGGGAGGACAAGGGACAAGATGGCAGACTCCCCGACCCCTCTCTTCCTCTTCTGTGACCTGGGTAGTTGCCACGGGAACCATAGTCTTGAGTGTTTCATTTTGACTCTCCCCTGTTAAATCAGTAACATGCCATTGGGGATTAGATTATTGTGTGTTTGAGAAAAAGAATCTGTCCTACTGCAAGCATTCCACTGGAGACAGAGGCTGTTCCCCACAAAGGAAAGTTTCTGTTGCCTCTGAATCCCCCTGAAAGAATAGAAAGCAGAAGAAAGAAAGAAAGAAAGGTCACACACTGTTATTTATTCGTCACCTGCTTAGTGTTAATAAGGATGTATATGAGTCACTTTCTCATTGCTTAGATTAAATGCTCAACACTCACAACTTGAAGGAGAACAGATGATTTATTTGGGTTTCAGAGGGTTCACTCCATGGTTGGCCGGCTCTAAGGCAGAAGCAGCCTGGTGGAAGGGCCTGGGTGGACAGAAGACTTTCGCCCCATGGCTGCCAGGAAGTAGAGAGGAGCGAGGGACAGGAGTGTGCCCTTCCAGGTGACCCACCCTGGGCAGACCCACCAGCACATGAGCTCATGAATAATCAACCCACCAATGAGCACAGCACCTCAGGATCCAGTCACCCTCCAAAGTCCCATTTCTCAACATACAAGACTCAGGGTGTGCATTTCAGATCTGAATCAGAGCACAATAACAGTAAATGCTTAAAATTAGTTTATAATTTAAATTCGCATTACATCTCACCATTCCCCTCATCTCATAGGGAAGGAAATGGAGATTCAGGGACCCTAGGCAACCAATCTGGGATTTTGTAGCTGGCAGCTGGCTGAGCTGCAGCTCAGCTTCATTCTATCTTCCCTCAATGTGCTCCTTCCCCCAGCCTCCTGCAACTTTCCCTGTGCAGTAAAGATCTGGCCTTACCCAAAGCTGGGTCTGGCTTTTGACCTTGGCTTCCTGGCAGTAATCTGTGTCACGTCTGAGAGGGCTGGCAGTGAACCAGCCACACCTGCTGGTCTTGCGGTGGCAGCTGGCCATTGGAGGTACACACGGTGTGAATCAGGGTTGTGTGGCATCCACTTGAAGGTGGAAATCAACCATGTGGCTATCAATCAACCAATTAAGGCGTCGTCTTCCCGACCCCATACACTCAGAAAGGCCCCAGGAGAGCAGGATGGTAAGTCGGTGGTGCCCTATCCTCGGGAAACCCTGCTCCTGGCCCCAAACTTGGTCTCACCTTAGTCAGCTGGGACTGCCACACACAGGACATGGGCAGAGGCTCCAGGACCCATTTGTTTCTCAGAACGCTGCAGGAGGAAGTCCAAGGCGAGGTGCTGGCGCCGTAGAGTTCTGGCTCTCCCTGAATCCCCGGGCACCTTCTCTCGGTGTCAGGGGTGAGGAGAGCAGGCACCAAGGTCTTCTTCAAGGCCACCCACCCCACCACAAGGACTCATCTTCCTGGGCTCCTCCCACCCTACTCACTCCCCAGGCCTCATCTCTGAGCACTGACTACTGCAGGCAATCAGGGGGACACAGCCAGTCCAGGGGTGCAAGCTCACCTGGGAGACAAGAATAGCTTTGTGGGTCACATGGGAATCCATGGCAACCTGGACCTCTGGGACATGAGGCCCAAGAGTCAAAAACTCTGAGGAAATGAAGAGCCATCCCTGGCCAGAGAGCTTAGTCACCTCTGCCTGTTGAAAGGGTCCACTCAACAATCACCACATGGGAATCTGAAAACTCGCTTCTTTGTATCCAGTTTATTATTCATCAAAAAGGTGTCAGAGACATCACTTTACAACCATTAGTCCCGCTGCTGCCAAAACACAGAAAATAACAAGTGTTGGCAAAGATTTATGAAAACAGGACAACGTTGGGTGGGAACGTAAGATTCTACATGTGCTATGGAAAAACCTTCTGGCATTTCCTTACAAAAAAAAAGAAAGATTTACTAGGTGAGTGGGCAATTGTTTTTCTGGATATGTATCCAAAAGAATTAAAATTGGTGTTTTGAAGCATTTTATAGTAACATTATTCACAACAGCCCAAATTGGAAGCGTGTCAAAAGTTTATTAACTGATGACTGAATATACAAAATGTGAGACATCTATATTCACCTTACAAAGGAAGAACATTCTGGCCAGGTGTAGTGGTGCATGCTTGTAATCCCAGCACTCAGGAGGCTGAGGCAGGAGAGTTGATGTGTGTTGGAGGTCGTTCTGGACTATACAGTGAGCTCAAGGCCAGCCTGAACTACATAGAGAGACCCTATTTTATAAAAATAAAAAAAGAGAACATTCTGATACATGTTACAGTAGCAATGAGACTTGTGGATATTGCGGCAGGTAAAAATAACCCAGGCACATGGGAGATACATTGTACAATTCCACTTAGATGTGGTCCTTAGCAGAGTCAAATTCATAGACTCAGAAAACAGAATGATGCTTCCAGGGGCTGACAAGAAGGGAGGTTGCAGAGGTTTTTTTTTTTAAATGAGTTCCAAGTTTTAGTATTGCAAGATGACAAAAAAAAAAAAAAAAAAAAGCTCTGGAGACTGGTCCTACAACAATTGGAATCTATTACTGTACACTTGAAAATGCTTCAGATGGGAAATTTTATGTTAGGTGCACTTTATGATTAAAAATAAAAACGACAAAAATTTTCCCTTGAAGATGAAGAAGGAAGAGTCTCACTTGCTGGCTTCTCGAGTTCACAGTCCAGTTGGACAGAGGCAAATTTAAACACAGACAGGCGGTGACAAAGCAACAGAAGATGCCAGGCATCCTGAGGACAGGCGGGAAGGAGGGAGGCTGCCGTGCCGGAATGTTCTCCTCCACATTATCTGCAAGATCAAGCAGGAAAGAGTCGAACAAAGGATACAGAAATATTTCAGGACGTTGAAACCATATGTGCAAGTTCGGGGTACTTTTCGGAAACCGCACATATTTCTGCTGGGCTGGCGCGTGGGGAGGTAGCTGAAGGACTCAAATCATGGGGTCCACCTGGATTTCCCAGCCTCTGCTGTGCCGACCCAGGAGAAAGAGCTTGAGGGCCTAAGCTGACTGCCTGCAGCAGGCAAAGCAGAAATGTGGCTGTTCCCTAATTGTCCTTCCCTGGGGCAATTTCCCAGAAAAAAAATCTCATCCCGAAAAGCATAAGAGTCAACTCAGTTTCTACTCCACAAAAGGTTCACATTTGTTCATTTTAACAGATGAAACCTAGGGCTGCCTGAGCAGTCAGTTTTAACCTATCTTCCATTTGCTGCTTGAATAGGAACTTCTTAAAGTAGCCAAACCAAACCACGTGGCCATCTCATCTCAGGATGTTAATAAATGGGAGGAAGCGGGAAGGAGGGATCCAGGGGTCTCAGAACTGCCCAAGACTGAAGTTCGATGTTTTAAATAATTTTCCCAACAAATGGATTCATCTTTTTTTTTTTTTTTGGTATCGGGGATTGAACTCGGATCCTTGCGCTGGCAAAGCAGGCGGCGGAACCACTGAGCTAAATCCCCAGCCTTGGATTCATCTTTTTGTATTGCTTTCTAATATATATTTTCTTTTGAACCCATGGCCTTCACACTAAGCTACATTTACAGCCCTTTAGGGGTTTTTTTCTTGTTTTCTTTTGTTTTTAATTTTTTTTTCTGAGACAGAGTCTCAATAAGATGCTAAATTGCCTGGGGTGGACTTGAACTTGTGATCCTCCTGTTTCGGTCTCCCGGGGTGCTGGGATGCCATCACACCTACCTGCCTGCTTTTTAAGGAAAAGGTACCACCTCAGGCTTAAAGTAAAGCTAAAGCTATGAAATAAGTAGGCACTTTTAAATGGATTATAAGCAGTAATTGCAAAAATGGCCTAGAAAAGAGGAACCACTAACTTGAGAGAATAAACAACCATTTGAGACAGTTCATATTTATATATTTTTTTCAAACCCGTGGCCAGTTTCCTCATACTAGCAGGAAAATCCCATTCTTTTGTTTGAAAATCAAGTTTTTATGAATAGAATTTGAGCCTATTAAATCCAGGGTGCTCTACCAGAAATTATGGAGGAGGAGAGAGGGAAAGGGGGAGGCAGGAGAGGGAAAGAGAAGGAGAGGAGGAAGAAGAGAGAGAAGAGGGAAGCATAAGGGAGCCACACAGAGTTTGAAATTAATGAATTCCACTAGGGAAGAGAGAGGTACATGATAAATATCTTCCAGTGTTGATTCAGTAAGTTCTACTTTCACTCAAGGTCAAAATTGCTGACTACAGAGAGGTAAGATAAAATCTAGGTGCCAAGGGCTGATGATGGAGATAAAGTATGGAGAAGGGCATCTTAATGGCAGGCTGGGAGAAGGGGATTCTCAGGTTTGTCTCTGTGCTATGGATCCCCAGGACATGGTACAAATGCTGCTGCCCATTTTGAAGATGGCTAAGAGGACTTATGAATAGCCGTGAGTAGCCACAGAATGTGCAGGTAAATAAATGTAATGGCTTCTCTCAACTGTTGACCGGATTGGACCAAGAGATGCCAATGTTCCCCTGGGCATTGGCAGGTAGGTCAGCAAGTTGAAAGGGTCAGCCTGTCCTGAGGGTGGGCGGCTCCACCCAGATGGAGCAACAGAGGGAGGCAGAGGAAGCCACCCATGGCTGGCTCACTCTGCCTGAGAACACAGGTGCTCACTGTGTTCTTGCTGTCATTGCCTGCAGACATCAAATCCCAGCTTCTTCGGTCCCTCAGTGCAGACACAGCGACTCTCTGGGTTCTTCCCAGCCTTCAGCCATGGGCTGGCACTGAAGATTTCTGAGACTTCTAGCTTCTTGGATGGAGAAGCTCCTGGATTCTCTCGCTTTCCAGCTCACATATGGGCACTGTGGACTCTCTGATATCCAGCCTCTAGTAAATCCTCTCACAAACACACACCGTGCACGCATGCTGACACATATTGTGCATTTCCCATTGGTTCTGCTCCTCTAGAGAACCATGAGCAATGCAACCCATGAACCAGTGATCATCTGATTCCATCTGAGTCAGATACTTTCTGCATGTGAGAACATATCTGGAAATGATCTGACCCCTGTAACCACCTTATACATCACTGGAAGCAGTTTGAAAGAGAGGGCAATAAGGGAAAAGAAAAATTATGAGAAAAGGAAAAAATGGAAACAAAGTCTTTGTAAATAGGGAAGGGTGGAGAGGGTGAAGGGAGGACTGGGAATGGGAAAAAATAAGAACCAAGATGGATCGTGTACAGGTACAAGCACCCAATGATAAATGTAAATGTATTGTATACCTAAAATGTACCAATAAAATGATTTTAGCAAAAAAAAAAAAAAAAAGGAAAAAAAGAAAGAAAGAAAGAGCACAAGAAAATCTTCTGCCACGCTAGACTTTTCTTAGTCCTTTCTCTCATTTGCTCTCCAGATTCACTCCAAGATGGCTAATTCGGAGTAAGGTAGACTGCACTAAGGGATACTTAGATAGTAAACATTATTTCTCAGTGTCTGTGGGGGGGTTTCCTGAAACCATTGACACTTGCCTTACATAATATCTGCTCTCAACCAACGACTGGGGAGCTGGGACACTCTTTCTTGTCTTGCCCTTGGACATCGCAAAGGTACCTTCAGAGTCTGGGACTTGTGTTCCCTCCTCAACTCCCACCTGTGGTTTCTAACCCTTTGGCTTTGGACAGCAGTTACACCATCAACTTCCTTGTATCCAAGACCCTCACCTTGGGCTGAGCTGCACTGCTCTCTTCCCTCGTTCTCTGTAATCATAGCCAACCACTGAAAAACCCTTCCATCTGTCTTCATATCCTACCAACTGTGTCTCTGGAGAAACTTGACTAATACAGGCCTTCTTAGCTAGATATTGGTCTCATCGTTTATGGGTGAGAAAACTTGACCTTCAACACCCAAGTTCTCTCAGCAGCTACGTGGAGAGCTCCATTTCAAAGTCAAGCCTGCCTCACATGCTCCTGTCCACAGCTTTGGATTTCTAAAATGAGAGAGTGCTCTTACGTGCCCAGGGGACCCGTATTGTGGTCAGGTGACTGTTGTGGTTTAGACCTAGAATGTATCTCAAGAGGCTCAGGTGTTCAGAAGTGGGGCTTTGGGGGTGATTAGATCTTGGGGATTCCATACTCATTGGTGGATTAATCAACCAAAGAACCCGTACCTAAGTCCACTGTTATGAGGTAGGGTCTGATCAGAAGAGGAAAGCTACTAAGGGTGTGACCTGGAAGAGCTCCTGGCCCTTCTCAGCTCATCCCTTCTTTCTGCTTCTGGCCTCCATGACGTGAGCAGCTCTCCTCCTCCAGACCCTTGCAAGGAGCCCTTCCTGCCTTTGAGCCACCAGGTTATGAACTGAACCCTCTGAAATCCTTGAGCCAAAATACATCTCTCCTCCTTTACATTGTGGATACCTGACATTTTGTCCTGCTGATGAGAAAGAGCCTAAGACAGGGACTCTTACCTATTGCAGGGTTGGAAGCCCCAGGAATCTGATGCTGACTGGAAACCTGCTTTCCCCTGCCTGCCTATGAGGTTGTCCATTCTCCATGCCAAGACTGATTTAGAATGTGCTTCCATGGACTGAGCTGTGCTGGATGAAGGTGCTGAAATCATGTTCTGATGGCAACATGACGTAGCCTCCATGACCATATCGGCCAATGCAGAGAGTCTACCGTGTCTAAAAGAAGGGATGCTAACTCCTGTTCTTGAAGCTGACTCTCAAGTGAGAGCCTAGGAGCTCAGAATGGCAGATTTTGCACCATGAGGGCAGTGGGTCCTGACTCTTTGCAAGAAAGATGCAGGTGGGTGAGTAGCTCTGTCACAGAGACAGCTGGGGACCACTGGGCCTCTCGGAGCTCCAGGGATGCCTCCCAGAAACAACAATGACCTAGAGTGGGGTGCAGACTCGGACCCAGCACTCCACATAAATGCTCTGGTTTTGGCAACCCTGGGGGTCATACATGCTGGGCCCAAGCCGTGGCCTTGGCCTACTACCAGAACAGGCACATTGGAAAGTGGCCCCTGGGTTGGAACTTGTTTTGCTGGAACTTGGAACCTGTTTGGTGACAGCCAGGCCCTGTCTCTCACTCTGCTCTCCAACTGGCTCTCTGTTCCTCAGTTAGCATGACCATTTCTGTGTCAAATACCAGGACCTCTTTGAGAGCCCCTTCAATTGGCACCCTCTCAGGACACTTCCACTATTCCTTTTCCCTCAATTCTGAGCTGCACTAAACTAGCACATTCTCTTCTTGTTGCTCTCAGTTTTGGTTTTTTCCATAGCCTTCCTATTATAGTTATGGGATTGTAGAGAGCATGGCTGATCTATTTTTGCATTCTTACATAGTGCCTTTCTAGTGTCTTGCACCAACTCAGCCTTGAATGAAAATGTTAAATCTTTAAAAGCATTTAGCCGCATATTTTCACATTTTACGTACTACTGGGCTCAATGTGAGCAGGAATAATTTCCCTTTAGTTTTAGAAGAGGGAATAAGAGGTTGCATCCACAAGGAAGGTGAATGACACACTTGAGTAGTAAGAGTTCAAGAACAGGTCTGTGCAAGCAGGGAATTGGCCTAAAATGTTTCCTATTGGGGATGGTTCAAAGGAGGACTTTGTACAAAGACATAGGGAGTGTTTAAGGGACATACTAAGAGTGAAGCAGAACTTGGGGTGAGAAGCTATTACCAGCCTGCAGTGGACACCGAACGCTAGAGTGGTGTGGCCCTCAGGGAGGGAGGTCAGCACGTGTAGTAACCTGGACTGAGGTGAAACAAAGCCCTACCTTCTCATCCGCTCCTCATCTCTGGCAAAGGCATGGGACCCTTTGTGTCATTTTTACACAAGGGTTGTGCCCCAGGGCAGAACCAGGAGCCCAATCTAGCTGAGCAATGGAAGCCAACTTCCAGACATCAGCTCCAGTCTCCAACTTCTCGGCATTTTCTTCTCAACTCTACAGTTCCTCCTGTGTCATAAATCTTCCTGCTAAAAATGTCTACTGTGTGGAATGTAGATCCTTTATTGATAAAGACAGGACAGTTTAATTAAATCTTAGACGGGATTGCTTTAGAGAAAGGTTCATTTTAGAATGCATACTTTCAAACAAACTTTCTGCTTTATGGCTCTAGTTTCTTTAAAAAAAAAGAAACAAAAAAGAAATCAATAAACCGTAACATGGAAAGCATTGTTTCATGCTAGCTTATTATAAACTGCCTCACTGAGCAGATTGTACATTTACGCTCTGTGGTGGGGCTTAGTGTGCATTGGGATAATGATAGAAAAATGAAATGAATTTCAACAAATAATCAAGATGCAGCTTCAAAAGACTGCAGGAATTTGTGGTACAATAATCCCCCCCCCCTCAGTCATGTATATTTTATGAGTTTGAAACAACGGATTCCAATAAGTCTTTGGGCTACGGAAACAGAGAATGAGCAGGACAAAGAGTAGCATTGCATAATAGATGAAGCAATCACTCAGACGTAGCTTGCAGTACAAACGTCAATAAACTTCTACTTTCTGGGAGCTGGTGGAGGATGGGAGAGATTCATCCAGAAGATGATGTTTATTCAATGCCTCGTAACAAATCCATTTTTCTTTGGCTTGCCAAATGTGCCTGAGAGTTATTACTAATTTATCATGAAAAAGCAACCACCAATGTGATATAAGCAGGGAACACAAGGTAATTTTTCATCTTGTTCTTTTAAAACGTAAGAAGCCACAGGATTGAGATAAGGATTGTTTCCATCAACAGGATCCTTCCTCAACTCAGTGGAGGTGGAGATGGTGTTGGGACTCCTGCCTGGGAACAGAAGACTGGGGCTCTGATCCTGCCTCCTCCAGGAACTGGCTCAGCCTCAGGAGTCCCAGGGCTGAGCTGGAAGGACTAGAATGTGAGCTGGGCAGCCCTTCCACAGAGGAGTCATGATGCTCAGGGACAGCGGCAAATCTGTGTCATGTTCTGCAGTGTCTCCTCCAGGCCAGGGACCTTCTGCCATCTTTCTCATGGCCAAAACTCGTTCTTCAGGGTGTGAAGAGCACTACTCCTTCTCTCTGCCGCTGAGCAGCTGGGAACACACAGGTAGCCTACCGGAGTGCACTGGGGAATGGCAGAGGAGCTGGACTCCTACAGCTGCAGTGCCAGTCACTACCAACTCAGGGATGCAGTCATTAGCAGCTCCCGTGGCCACGAACCCGTGCCTGGCTCCCCTGGCCTTCTCAGCTCGGGGTCTCTGGAAGCTGTGCTCACAGTCTCAGCACAGATGCTCTCTCCACAGAAGGTTTATGGGAAAATGCTGCCTCCAGCCTTGCCGGGTTGAGCAGATGCCTTCTCCGTGGCTGGGAACTCAGGCTGTTTGCCTTGTTGGCATCGCTCTTGAAGGAGAGGCCAGTCCCACACTCAAGGGCTCCACTTGATGCCACCCAGGACCACCTCCAGTTTAAGGTCCCAGCTGACTTGAACTCGAATGACATTTGCAAGATCCCTTCACTTCTGCTTAGAAGAAAGCCTAATGGTGCAAATGATGTTCCTCCTCCTCCTCCCCATCCTCCTCCTCCTCTTCCTCTCCTTCTTCTTCTCCTTTCTTTGCCATACTGAGGATTGAACTCAGGGCTTTTGCGGTGATCTACATCCCTGGCCTTCTCTTATTTTTTATTTTGAGGCAAGGTCTTGTTAAGTTGCCTAGGATGGGCTTGTACTTGTGATCCTCCTGCCTCAGCCTCCCAGAGTGCTGGGATGACAGGTGTGCACCACCTTGCCTGGCTTGCCTTGTTCCCTCTTAATCAAAGCCCCTCTATACTCGAGGAGATAGACCATGCAGGATGAAGATGCTAGAGAGCAGGAATCTTGGAGGACACCCTGCAATTCCATATATTAAATCTTTAAAAAATAGTTCCATTCAGTTTTCAAGACCAGGAATTATAATTCTGCTTTCTTGCCAAAGCATCGTAAATAGTGCTCCTGTGTTCTGAACTTTTCTGATATGTCTGCACCAGCTCTGCATCTCACTATACATGATAATTCTCTGATAATGTATTTCTCAAGTGGATTCCTTTGAAATTGTCTGCCAATTACTTAAGAGCAAGTGCAGAGAACAACTTTGTTTGTTTGTACTGGGTATTGAACCCAGGGCCATTGCACAGTGCTACATCCTCAGCCCTTTTTATATTTTATTTTTACTTTTAGACATGGTCTCACTAAGTTGCCCAGGCTGGGCTCAAACTTGTGACCTTGTGCCTTGGCCTCCTAGAATGCTGAGATTATGGCCATATAAAAATGCACTTTTAAATCTTTCTATTCATTGCTAGTCTGATAACTTATATGATAACTTACTGCAAATATGCAGTAATTATAAATATAAAATTATAATTATAATTATAAATTTATTTATATATTCATATAATATATACAGGAAATATGCAGTAATTAATTATAAATATAAATTTATTTATATATTCATATTATATATATTGGGAAGTCACATCATTCTCAGATGCTTTATTTCATTTAGCAACACTGAGATAAACACTGCAGAGATTCATATATTAATTCTGAGGTAAGATTAAAACATGGACTAGAAGCAAAACAAAAAAAGATGTAGCTCAAATTAGCTATGTTGTAAAACATGTAGCATGTAAGCAAAAACTAGCAAATCTGGTTTGCTATGGCATATCTGCCTGGGTTTATGTTTTTTACTGTGCCATAATATTTCTTGGGCAGCAAAAACACCCCTTTTGGTCTACTTGGAAAACACCCTGTTTTATCAGTGTGGCACATTTGTGTCTCAGGAAGGGCTCAGGGGCGGGATGTGCGGAGGCCTGAGAGCAGCCAGCAGAGGAGAGACAAAGTGCTGTCAGCTCTAAACGCTCCCCTAGTTTGATCACCTCCAGGTATATTCTGAAGGAGAAATATCCAAATACTATAGAATTGCTCAATGTGGCAGAACTAATTTAATGAGAGAAAATAAGTGCCCCGCCATAGATTTCCTGAAAGGAAGGTAAAATGGAAAGCTGCCACATCGCGGGTGCTTCATTTAAAGACAGCAGAGTCATGGGATGCTGGGTCTCTTCACCCTTTTCTCTGGGTTCAGTCCAGGGTTCATGTGGCACTTGCTGAGGTGCAGAGGCTGTGGGGGACACGTGGAGGATTAGGGTGCTGTGTGTGTCCCCCTAGTGCTTTTCAGTCCCTTCTGATGACTGGGAGGTCCCGGGTAAGAGCAGGCTGCATGCTGTGGCCAGTGGGAAGACGCTGAACTTCAAGGAGGACCAAAGGACGCATCCCAGTGGGAGGCCAAGGGAAAGGAGGGAGAGGGCCAACCATGAGAGCCCGAGGGACGGGCTTCCTGATGACCAGACACGGAAGGACGTCAGGTTTCTGAGAGATTGAAATAACTCAGCTCGGAAGAGGAAGGGGCGAGAGAAGGCCACAGAGTGGAATGAACCAGCAGACAAAGGCAGAGCCTCGTGACAGGACCAGCGGTTAGCCTTAGGGCTCCTGGAGCAGCAGGGTCTGCTGAGAGCTCCTGTGTCCGAAATATGCATCCTGAAAGTCATGGGAAGAAAGACATTTAAAAATGTGAGTTATTTCTCTGCTTGTTCTTACTGAGTGTCTGTAAAGTACTTACTACCAGAGATCAGCACTTTTATGTCTTTGTATTTATAGGTAGCATGATAACATATATTATATATAAAATATATTATATATCACAGATAAAGCTGATATGAGCCACTAACAATCGATTGATAGCGATTATTATGGAGTCGTTTGATATCCTATGCAGACATTGTCATTCTCAGACGTTTCATTTCATCTGACAATACTGTGAGATGAACACAGCAGAGCTGAAGGTATACTTTTGAGGTAATCTTGAAATATTATGCTAAGATCCCCTTCCACACAGAAGCCAGAGCTGTTATCGCCAAGAACTCAGTGGCAGAAGCGAGTCAGGAAGCACCACCAGCAGACGTCAGGCTCTCCAGGTTGGTAATGAGGGGGATCCAGTTTCCTGGTTAGTCCCAGTCTGGACACCTTACACAAAGCGAGACCTGGAGGGCCGAAATTGACTGGCTTACTAATCTTTAAAACAGTCAGACAGCTAGAGTTGAGAAGAGTGAGAATGTCCATTAAAGAAAGTCCAACATATAGTGAGCAGTGAGCTTCAAAGCTTGGGTCACGTATCTAATCATTTTGGGTAAGGAAGAGAAGGACAATCTTGATTTTGTGGTGGTACTGGGGCTTAAGCCCAGAGCCTTTGCACTGAGCTACATCTGTAGAACTTTTTGATATTGTATTTTTAATTTGGGGGTGGTATTGGGAATCAAACACAGGACCTTGTGCTTGCCAGACAGGTGAGGCACTGCTAAGCTACATCCCTGGTCCTGTATTTTTAATTTTGAGGCTGGGTCTTAGTAAGTTACCCAGGCTGGGCTTAAATTTGCAATCCTCCTGCCTCAGCCTCCTTGAGTGCTGGGATTACAGGCCTGGGCACTTCTGGCTATGGACACTTCCTTCTAAACAGTGACACCCTTTGACTCTTGGGCCCAATGAACACAAGTAATTCTGAGAAGAATAATTCCCTGAGGAAATGAAGGTTGCATCCTGACAAGGAAGTGATGTTTAGAGGGAAAAAAATCAAGAAATAAGAGGGCTGTTATCAAAACCAAGTGTGATATATGCCAAGTGGTTTTGTGGTATGGGGACAGAAGAGGGGCTTTTAATAAACTGATTAAGGAGAGGAAGCAATCAGGTTTTCCGATGATCTTATCTTAGAGTGCCCTTGGGTATGAATTCCAGGAGAAAGCTACTGTCTTACTTCTCTTTCAAGAAATTAGAGTCAAGGCCACCTGCTCCCATTATCAAATTTCACATTACTTTCCTTCCCAAAAGTTTGTTCACTGCAAGAATCAGATGTGGAGATGGTTGTGCAGTGGCCCATCAGGGGACAAGGGACCAGTACACCGAGTCTGGTGACCTGGAGAACAATGTGACCTTGGGATGGACATGGATCACTGGTGTCAGGCACGTGCTTCACTGTACAGCTCGTGTCTACTGAAATAGATTCGGAACCCTACAATCAGAACCTCTGAGCTGCTGTTGGGAAGAATTTCATGCCCAGAGCTACTGAAGGGCAGATCTGGGGTTGGATCTCTGACTGGGGGCTCTGGTTTTGGCCAGAATTTAGTTGTGTGACTTTGAGGAACTCATTTGTTTTCTTTAATTGTAAAGTTTTTTTGATTAAATAAAACTCCTTCTTGACTCTCAATGTCTCATCCACTCATTTATAGATCATAGCTACTGACCCTGCAAATTCTCTGGCTCACATAGGTTAGGTCCGAAATGTCTCTCTCACATGGCCTCGTTTTCAAGTACAAGTAAGAGAATTGCCTGTCTCCAGAAAGCTAAAAGTGGCAAAGGGACACATCCAAGGTCTATTTTCTAACAAACATTTTAGGTATAGTTACAGTATGCTGGGCAGTGAGTTGCATACTGATAAAAACTTACCTTTACCCAGATGAAAATATACCAGGCAACATGGACAATAATGATTTGAGAAATCACATTGGATATTTGGCACTAAAGTGACAGAAAACTTATGAGAATTGTAGAACAGTTTATTCCTCCTGTAATCTTAAATTTAGCATTTTTCTTGGAAGATCTTTCCATTTCAGTGACACGGTCCCTCCCTCAGTCATCAAGGTCCAAGGAGACCCTTATTGTTTCCTGCGAGTAGTGTCAGTGAGAAAAGGTACCTAGGAAAGAAATAAATAATTGCTCCCAATTGTTAGACTCCATTTCCCTGAAACAGACAATTTTTAAACTTAGAAATTATGCTGGATCATTAGGAAGTAGACCTGGCCTCCAGAGAAACATAGACCCATGTTTCATAATCGAATTTACAAGGAGACTTGAGGCACTCAGAGAAGCTGTGCCCGTATCGCCTCTGTCCGGCTCAGAGTGCCAGATTCCAGAAAAAGAAAGGACCAGGTCGCTTGGAACTATTAGAGATGAAAATCAGGAACACCTGAGTCTGGAGATGGGGTGCAGGACTAAGGATGGGCCACCCTGAATGGTGAGACGCCCATGCCAACACCTGGACCCACTCAGCACCGCTGACCAGCTGCAGCCGGCTTCCTCCCTGGCTGTTGGCTGTTTGGGGGGTCTGTTTTCTTCCAACCAGACTCAGCCAAGAGACTTGAGGATAGATCGTCTTTACATTTTTCCCTATAAGTTTCCTTAAACTAGCCCCACCTAAATTGCAAAATTGACTTTTGACATCCTAGAAATTAACACAGAGAAAGGAAAAAAAAGAACAGTTATAAAATTCACAGATCCATAAAAATAAATAAAGCAAAATGTTCTCTCTTTTCCATCCAAGAGAAGCAAGACTATATATGGTACTCAAATCCTAAAGAGGACATCGTGTAATAGAATATTTAACATTTTCAGCAGCATTTGTAAGGTAAATGCAGTGCTGAGCTTCAGAGACCCATTTTAAATAACATGCTTCTACCCTAGCTGTACTTTCTAAAGGATTCCCGATTCCCTGTAGAAGTTGGTAATTTTGTTTAAAACAACACAGGAAACTTCCTGAATCCTGGGGTGACTTCCCTTTCAGATTCTAAGTGGCTTGGTTCAAGAAGTATATTGGATTATTTCACCATTAAGTAGCTGTGTAACTAATGAAATTACTAAGCCAACTCTTGGCAAACAGAGATATAAAGTCTGTAGGGATGTCTGCCTGACTTAGTCCACAGTGTTTCCGTGCCATTGCTTGCTGTGCCTGAATTACGGATTGGCAGGAAGTATCTGCCCTGGATCTGGTCTCTTGCACACATATTTACCTATATTTTCATGAACCTGCATAGATATCATGGCCACCGACACGAGGGATGAATTAGAAGATGTAGGGTGACTCTCCGGCCCTGAGGAGACTGGTATTGCAGGGCCAGATCGCTCAGGTCTGGGTGCTGATTCTGTTCTTTACTTGCTGGGCGTGATAGTTAATGGTGATGCCCGCTTGAATGGATTAAGATACCCCTAGTGGATTAGGGGATTAGGTGTGTCTGTGGATGATTGACATGTAAACCAGCAAATTGAAGAGGGAACACCTACCCCAGATGTGGGTGGGAACAACCAATAGGCTTGTAGCCTGGATGAAATAAAAAGGCAATGGAGGAAGTCTGCCCTTTTGTTTCTTCAGAGGATCTCTGGTCCTCATCGTTGCCTTTAGGTGTTCATCTCCAGTTCCTCCAGGATTCCAGCACAGACTCTTCAGCCTTCCCAGGCAGAACCCTTGGCTTTCTGATAAGGACTCACCCCAGATTCTCCAGTGAACTCCAGATCTTTGACCTTCAACTGAATCCTCCAGCTCTTCAGTACATAGACACTCATTTTCATTCTTCTACCCCTGATTCTGCAGGTGGCCACTGAAAGGCTATTTAGCCCTAAATCCTTTATATATTATGTATTATATCAAGTCTCTAATGAATCCTGACTTCACTTGCCCCACTCTGGGATAGGCAAAGCACTAAATTCCAGAGCTGTTGGGAAGATTAGATAAGCTCACTTATGTAACTACTTTGATGAGTGGCTGGCCCATGATCCACGCTATATAACTGTTTCTTAAATAAAAAAGTAGATGTTCTTATGGAGCAGAAAAATGCCCTCATATAACTGTAGTACAATCAACCTACTGGCAGGGGAGTTGCTCCAAAGCTCAGCTGACATCAGAGGAAGGATGAGTCGACAGGTCTGAAGAGTGACAAGAAGTCTCCTTGGTGTGTGCTTGGGATGTCATTACTGGTGGGCATCACTGGAGAATCCCCCACGGTGCACAGAGCTTGCATCACAGGGACCGAAACAGAATAAGAGCGGTGGGCTTGGGAGGACGGCTGCTTCTCCTTGCTGTCATGGGCAATAAGACCCTTTCCTCCTCTCTCAATGATAGGTTCGCTTTGGAGTTTTTGCTGTCAAACTTGAAGTCCAAGGGAGTAGTGTTTGCTTGATTTCTGTTTCCTCTAAAATTGAATTTGATGGAAGATAATGCTGGCATACCCACAGGCTGCATGTCTGCAAATATCTGCCAGTTCTATTCTTGAAAATTGGCATATGTCTGCATTCTACTTTGGGATGCTCCAGGGATCTGGGGAGATATGACAGCACTCGGAACACAACCCAAGATGTCATGATCCCCAGGGGCTAACAGTACTCAGTACCAAAACACTGTAGTGCCTCGGAAGTCAGGTACCGCACACACCTGTTCCCACCGGTGAGCAGTTACAAGCAGGGGCTTCCTATCCTGGCAGGCTCGCAGCTCCCTGACCAAAGGATGCTCATCTCTAGGAAAGGGATGACTTCCAATCTTCCTTTGACAAACCTACAGGTAGCTTCAGAACAGTGGCTCCTGTCCCATGTAACTGTTCCTTAAATAAGTGCTCTCTCGACTGGAAAAGTGATGATTTTATTTCATTTTATTTTTAGAAAAAAAAAAACCAGTGAGCACTGGATGCATAGGACAGCTGGAGTGTGTGGGACGTGGACGCTATTTTTTTCCTTGCTGCTTTGGGAACCAAGCATATGGGTGGCTACTTGATGACATCAGCGACCGTAGATGGTGCATCCCAGCTGTTGACCATGTGACACGTTTACTATGGGCAAAGAGGAGAATTTCCTTTCTGTTCTAGTTTTCCCTTGGTCCACAGCTTCTTGAAATCATATTTCTGGATTGCTGAACTCACATCTGCTTCCTTCTCTCAGAAATAGGCAACCACAGCTTCTCTACAGGGAAGAGAATTTCTAAATGTCTTTGGTGAAATATGCAAAGGAATTTTCTAGGTCTCAGGTAGCTGGGGCTGAGGATGGGTTCCTGCATGGAAGGGCTCAGGGTGCTGTCTCACACAACCAGCAGGTCAGGCAAAGCGCAGAGGCCAGAAGACTTCACCCCAGCAGTGGGTGAGGAAAGCACAACTCCAGTGGAGCTCTAAGATCTTCCTGCTAGGATTCCACATCCCTGTGCTGTCAGATTGGAAACTGGGGAAAAGAAGGCAGCACTGCATGTGCCTGTGAACCCTTTACAGTTTGCACTACAGTGATTCCTAGCCTCTCCACTAAACATTATTACTAGGGCACCGTGTGTTTTCCAGAAAGCTGCTCCTCAGGCACAGTGCCCAGATTCACTGCTGATGAAGAATCCCCTCTGACCGGAAAAGTTTCTGCTCCTGTGAGTCAAAAGAAGCCTGAGAAAAAAGGAAAGAAGACTTTTTTTCTCCCTGAGGAAAGGGGACTCTGGGCTCCCACGTGCCATAGTCTGTAGGAGCCACAGACTGCTCCCTTGCTCAGTGGAGATTACTCTTCTTGTGTCCTCCTTGCAGCATCAGAGCAGCCAGAGGCAACTGACGATGAGAAGGAATTACACAGTTCTGCATGCAAGTTCTGAATCTGACAAGTAGAGCCATTTGCAGCTGACATACTCTCAGGCCTCCTAGGGTTCTAAGTGGTATCTTTATCGTACAATGCATATAGAGTCTCCAAAGGTCAAACAACCTCACTGTGAATGTGCCCACAGCTTGTATCAGAAAGCATCCTGAATGAGCCACTTTGGACAGAATTCTGCCTCTCTAGTATATCATGGTTTGCATCCCTTTTTTCTTTTCTTTTCTGATGTTTTGCTTTGGTACTTCCTCAGTTGATGCTTACATGATCTTCACAGAGGGAACAGCTATCCCACTCCATCTCTGAGGAATTTATACTTAAATCCTCAGGGGTTGGACCCACCTGGCAGCCTGAAGTCCTGGGATTGGAACCTGATGCTAAGCTGAGGCATTGACAAGCAGTTTTGAGTGGGGATCTAGCAGGTCCTGGAGCAGCTCACTTGAGCACACGTGTTGCTTTCCGAAACACTTTTCCTATCTCTGTTTGGTCATGGAAGACTCCATCTCTGGCTTCCCAAGAGTCTCCGTGGGAAGGTGACTTGAAGCCAGTTTTGAGTTTTGTAGAAACTTCTCCAGCACCAGGCAGGTACTCAGGGGTGGGTGCAGACTTGATTTTACAAGTACATCTGTTCTGTTTATTTTTGCTTCTTAGCAGTATTATCAACTTCTGCTCCATATGGGTGATCCATATTGTGCCTTGGTGGAATGATACCACATTATGCTTTTATGCCTTTATCATCAAACACTACTAGTGAAAAAATCACCAGGTTTGCCTAGGTTCATCTGTTCAATTTATTTTTCCCCAAACTTTATTTTGAATAAAACACCTACGGTAAATGTGATTTATGTAAATGAATAAAACAAAACTGTTATATAAGCTTTTTTGACATCATTCAGGCCCGTTCTGTTGAGTGCCACTACACAAAATCCTCTGGCACCATGCTTTCCATAGAATTATATTATTTCTGAAATCGCAGAGCCAGAGAGATAAAACTATAATATACTTTCAAATGCTTTAATTTAATTTTTTTCTCTTCTCTCCCCAAGCTTCCCATATGGAGGAACTCCAATATTTTAAAAGAAGCTTTTACTTACGAGAATCTTTCAGCATGATTCCAAGTGCCTGTAGCTACTTCTCTCTAGCATCATCTTTGCATTTCTCTATTTTTCTCACACCTTGCTCCCTGGTTTTATTTAAAGAATGGCAATCCATCTTTGCTCCCCTCTTTATTGTTATATTTTCTTGCTTTCTATCCCCGAGGACCCTGGGTAGAAGGATTTTCATTTCTTTTTGAGCCTGTGCTCCAGGCCAACTGCTGTGCCCTGGATTGCACACATTATGTCACTTGCTGCACACACTGGGCGGCTGGAGGATGCGTCCTTATCTCCACCGGGCAGACAGGAGACGGGGGCTCAGGAGGCTGAAGGCCTGTCCAGCTCAGGGCCGCGTGACTAGATGTCACTGAACTTAGGGGCATCTGAGGTCACGCCTGGGGTGAGGCCCACAGGGTAAATGCCCTTGCGCCCATCCTGTCTGGGACAGAGATGATTCTGAGACAGGTAAGTCACCCGGGCAGTGGGTGGAGTCAAGAGTCCTGGTGAGACACTTCCTGCTGAAGAAGCTCCTGAGGCTTCCAGTGTCAGGCTGTGCTAGCTCCTTCATTCCACAGTGAGGGTCCAGTGTCCTTGGGAGAGGGTGACCCACCATGCAAGCATCTAGCCACAGGGAGTACGCAATCCGAGGTCTTTGAACCTGGGTCGAGCTTCCATTTCCTCATAATCTAACATGCAATAAGAAGTCCATCATTGCCCTTCAGTGAGGAAATAAACCACTGATGAATTCACTAACTACTGATTCAATCTGATCTCTAAAGCAGATTTTATATCAACAAACGAGGACATCACCATTTCAATTTGAGGAAATGTATGTGAAAGCTTTTGTAAATTATAAACTACTAAAACAAGTTATTTCTATTTTGATTATTGTAAATACAAGCACTTAAGAAGGAAAGTACATCAAACTTTTTCATCCTAAACGAATGTCAAATGGTTTAGATAGTTTGGGTCATTTTTCTGTATTTCTTGGGAGATCTATTTACCAATAAAAGTTGAACTAAAAAAAGTTCAAGCAAAATTTGAACCTACATGACTACTGAGATAGCTTCTACTAGATTTCTCAGAGCTCTCTAGAATTTTTCTTTTTTTGGAAATTGCAGATATGATATGCAAATATCGAACTCTGTAACCCAGAGATTCATTTGTAGACCTTCAGAAGGTCCACTCTCACTAGAGTGACTGCAGAGTTAACTAAGAGGACAGCTCCCAGGCTCTAGTTCCCTGAGTCCTGGAATAGAACGTCATTCATAGCAGTAGGGCAGCTATTAGAAAAGGATGGCTGAGTGGAATGGAGCTGGAGATGGGATCATGTGCAGTTGCCCAAGACTAAACTTAGTCATGAATACGTATAGTCCAATTCACTGTATTCAAACAGTAGCCACAAAGAGGAGCTGGAGATGGGCAAACAGGTACCGCGAGGGTTCCTGTTTGATGTTGACTCTATTTGGTCGTAACTCAGGGTCAGAATGAGTGTTTGGGGATCTGTTTTTAATTATGGGAACAAAGACTCCACATTGCTCTTATTTCTCATCCCATCTCTACTGCAGGGGAAGGAACGTGATCCTCCTACCACCACGGCCGATTCTCACGGGGCAAGAACCATCAGAAAGCCCTGGCTTACTACAGTGAAATTTGCCTGTCGGAGGAATTGCTATTCTAAATAAGATGACATTCTTGTCTTCCTACACAGTTGGTATTTGGCAATGAACAATATATCTCGCCATGAAATGACTTACTCTTGGACAATGAGGGGTTTGAAGTGTTGGAGTCATAAAAAGACTTTCTGGAGCGTTTTACGATAATTATGACCAAGATTGAAGAAAGGGTGGGCAGGGAAAGACATAAGCAAAAGTTCTTTCCCGAGGTCACTGTATAGCAGCAATGCCCTTGTATCCTCTGTGGTTGTTCTATGCACAAGATTCTCCGTATGCATCTGACAGCTCAAGAAAGAACAGGCGACAACGCAGAAACTCAGAGGCAAACGACTGGCTTAGCTGAGGCTGAGGGCACGCTCGGTCGCCTCACATCCAGATGTCTCTTTTCTCTTATTTCTCAATCTTTTCCTTAGTTTCTACTCATTTTCCTTCATATTCAACATCTCCCTTATGAAGAGAGATTATTGATTTTTTTTTCCTTAAGATTCTCCCACAAAGAACAGCTAGAGGAATTCTGGGGCCACTGTGGGGAGGTCTGCTCAGGAGGATCCAGTTAGTCTTTCTTATTCCCTGTCCTGCACAGCAAAGTGTGAGGCACAGAAATGATTCAGGGTTCTGATCGGCTTTTTCTTTCCTCTGTTGGAAGAATCAGTTTTCCCAGACTTTGGAACAAGAGAAAAAAACATGCTTTCTCCTAAGGATACAGCAGTCAGCAAGCGAAGACACCAGCTTTCAAAGGATAATTACAAACCTATTGTCTTGGGGCTAGAATGGGGTAGAAGAGTGCAGAATGGCTTTGGGAAAGCTATTTAATCCCTCTAACTGTATTTCCTCTTTTGTAGTTGAGTATGCTTGTACCTAACATGCCATATTCTTTTGAGAATTATGTAAGTTAAGCACTCATAATGCCAGCATGCTCACCAGCATTCTGGAAAGCATCACAGTGCTTTGAGGTTACCTGGCTCTCATCAACTAATCTCACCCCATTCCTAAATTCATGTTGGCCCCGTTGATGGTGGTCAAACATTCTCTGGTTTTGAGCAAGAGTCCTAGAGTTCCAGAAACAAGCCCGATTTCCGTATCTCACTTTCCATACTCCATGCCTGAGTCCTCTGAGTTCTGGTTCAGATATGTCTCCTACCTCTGTCCATACTCTATCCTACATTCAGCTCTATCAGTTGGTTTTAGGGTCCTACTCATACCCTGTCTCATGGACATACAAGTACACCTGTCACCAGTTTCTTCCTATTCTGCTTTAGTTTGTTTAGCAAATTTTATTTTTAAGAGCGGGTTTGGGTTCACAGAAAAATTGGATGGAAAGTCGAGATTTCCCGTACCCATCCTGACCACATGCATGTCACCACCCCTTCAGCATCTCCCACCACAGCAGTGACTTTGTTGCAATTGATGAACTAAATTGACACATCATTAACATCTCAAGTCCTTGTATTCTATGGATTTGAACAATAAATAATGACAATTGTCCACTGTGATATGATGCAGCAGAGTTTAATGGTACCCCAATCCTCTGTGATCTCCCCGTTCATTTCTGCCTTTTCTGTAACCTCTGGCAAGCAGATTTTTACTGTCTCCATAATTGTGCTTTTTCCAGAGTGTCACATAGTTATAATCATACATCATACAGTGGACCTTTGACTTACAAACTCAATTTGTTCCCAAAGGCAGTTGTAACTCAAGTTGGTCAGTTGAATGCTCAGGCTCCTGTACACAGCATTCAGTCTCTCTCCTGTACACAGGCAGATCTCAGTGCCCTTGGAGAGACACTGGCCCAGGATTTCTCAGTGAACCCCACACAGGAAAGGATGCTGTCATGTTCCTTCCAGAACCCTTTAATGGTTAAATCTGTATCTGAGATAATCGGGAAGCACAAGCGGCCACGTTCAGGTCATAACTCAAGACTTTGGTCACAAGCTAAAACTGAAATTCCAGTCATAACCCAAGTTGTTCATATGTCAGGCCAGTTGTAACTTGAGGGTCCACTGACTGTCCTTTGCAGACTCTTATTTCATGTAGTAATGTGCATTGGAGTTTCTTTCATGTATTGAAAAGGTTTAGTAGCTCAGTTCTTTTTAGAGTTACAGAACGTGCATGGTTTTGCTTACCTATTTCTTCACCTTTTATCCTCTGAAGGACATCTTGGTTGCTCCCAAGGTTGGGTAGTTCTGAACAAAGCTGCATTATGTATTGTGTGCAGACTTCTGTGTGGACCTGGATCAGTACCGAGGCATGTGATTGCTGATTGCATGGTAAGAGCATGCTCAACTTTGTAAGGAAGTTCCAAACTGTCTTCTGAAGGGCCTGTGACACTTGCCACCCCCAGCAATGAACCCAAGTCCCTGTTTTCCACATCCTCACAGCAGTTGCTCCTGTCAGGACTCTGGATTTTGGCCATTTTAATAGCTGTGTTGTGGTGTCTCAGTGCTGTTTTAACTTGGTTTCCTGGATGACACAACGTGGTGCACCTTTTCATATGGTGCTCTGCATTTCTACCTCATTGGTAGAGTGTCTGTTTATATCATGTCCCCTCTGTATTGGGCTATTCATTTTCTCATTACTGAGTTTGAAGGATGTTTTGCATGTGGAGCCAGGCTCTCACAGCTGGGATCAATACCCCTTAGTTGCTGTGTTTAATTCTTTCTAGACATTCTTGGATTTGATTTGCTAATTTTTTTCTTGAGGATTCTTGCTTATATGAAAAAACAAAAGTTCATGAAAGATATTTCTAGATTTCTTTCTTTCCATCTTTCCTCCTTTCTTCCTTCCTCCCCTTCTTCTCTCTCTCTTTCTCATCCTCTATTCCCTTCTCTCTTCCCTCCTTCCCACCTACCTCCCTCCTTCCTTCCTTCTTGAAATGACTTTTTCAGACTTTAGAATTAGAGTAAAACTGGCTTCAAAGAATGGGTCAGGAAGAATTCACTCTAAGTTTATATCTGGTTTTGATCTTTCTCTTTCAAGAGGCTATTAAGTGTGGATTTCTTCCCTCTTTCTTTCCTTCCTTCCTTCCTTCATTCCTTCCTTCCTTCCTTCCTTCCTTTCTCTTTCTGGATCAAATCTAGTTTACTCTAATACTGAGCTACACCCCAGCTTTTTTTTTTTTTTTTTGAGACAGGGTCTCACTAAGTTGCCCAGGAGGGACTGAAACTTATGGTCTTCCTGGCTCAGCCTCCCTCAGTGCTGGGATTACAGCACGAACCACTGTGCCAGGCTGGATTTCATCTCTTTAATAGAAATAGGACTGCTCAGATTATCTCTTCTTGTGAGTTTTGGTGGGTTTATCTTTTAAGAAATGTATCCATTTCGTCTAGGTTATCAAATTTGTGGGTATACAAGTGTTTATCATATTTCATTTTTTATTGTTTTAGAGCCTAGGAGATTTGCACTGATGTCTCTCACTTCATTTCTGATATTGGAAATGTACTTCCTGTCTCTGTTTTCCTTACTTAGCCTGGTCAGGCTGAATGATTTTATTGATATTTTCAAAGGACCAGCTTTGAGTTTAATCAATTTTCTCTACTTATTCCCTGTTTTCAATTTTATTTATTTCTGTGTTAATTTGTATTTTTTTTCTTCTGCTTTCTTTGGGGTGTGTGTGTGTGTGTGTGTGTGTGTGTGTGTGTGTGTGTGTGTGAGTGTGTTTTAGTTTCACATGGTGGAAACTTAGATTATTGATTTTATATTTTTATTCATTTTCAATGAATGTGCCCAATGCTATAATTTTTTCTCAAACACTGCTTTACATGTGCAACAAATTTTGATGAGCTCTGTTTGTATTTTCATTTAGTTCAAAATTTTTAAAATTTTACTTGAGATTTCTTCTGTGGTCTCTATATTATTTAGAAGTGAGTTGCTTAACCTCAAAATATTTGAAAATTTCCGTTATGTTTCTTCAATCAATTTTTAGTTTAATTATTTTGCATCTGAGAGCAGGTGCTATATGATTTGTGTTATTTTAAATTTGTTAGGTGTGTTTTATAGCCCAGAATGTGGTATGTGTTGGTGACTATTCCATGTGAGCTTGAGAAGTGTGCATATTACATTGTTGTTGAATAAAATAATCTGAAGATGTCAGTCATATCCATTTGATTAATGGTTGACCCATTGTTGGGTCATCTGTGTTTTTCTCTTTTTCCTACTGCTGGAACTTTTAGGTCAGGGAGAGGCCTACTGAAGTCTTCAACTATAATGATGAATATTTTATCTGTTTCCTTTTCAGTTTTTTGTTTGTTTGTTTGTTTTGGCTTCATGCACTTAATGCTGTGGAGGCCTATCTACATTGTGCCATCCTGGCTAACTGCTCCATTTATTATGTAACACCTCCTTATTCCTGATAATTTTCTTTGGTCCGACATCTGTTTTGTCGAAAATTAATATAGCTACTCCTGATTTCTTTTGATTAGTGCTGGTAGTATATCCTTTTTCCATGCACTTATTTTTAATCTACTTATGTCTCATATTTAAATTAGAAATATTGTGGACCATGTACATTTGGGGCTGTTTTTTAATTCAGTCTGATAATCTTTTAATTTATGTATTTTAGAACCTGACATTTAAAATTATTATCAGTGCAACATTTGTGCTTTTTAATGAGGATTTCATAGTATTTAATTTTTTCTCTGCTTCATTGAAATATCAGTTATGTTAGTTTTCTTCTTTCTTTCATTTCTTTTCTCTTTCTTTTTTAGTGGTTTCTATAGAGTTCATAATATATATTTATAACTAATCTAATCAAAATCCGTTTTCAAATAACACTATACCACTTTGTGACTCTTATAAGCACCTTACAATTGCAAAGCACACCTAATTCCCCACCCTGTTTAATGTGCTATGGCTGTCATTCATTCATTCACATATACTTAAAAACATGTAAACATAGTAAACATATGCATAGATAAAGGACATGTAATCAAATATATTTTTGTTATTCTATTTTGAAAAATGTTTTGTCTGTTAGGTCAATTTAAAATGAGAAAATAGGAGTTCTTATTTTACCTTTTCTTGTTTCTTTTTAAATTCATTTTATTGGTACATTTTAGGTATACAGTATAATGACATTCATCATTGGAAATTTGTACCTTTACATAATCTATCTTGGTTCTTCTTTTTCTTTTTCCTCCTTCCCCTGCCCTCCCTTCAACCCCTCCATCCCTCCCTGTTTACAAAGACTTTGTTTCCATTTTTTTATATTAATTCCATTCCCTTCCTTCCTTTCCCCTACCCTTCCCCTTCCTCTTTGCCCCTTTTCTTCCTATTTCACATTATCTATTATACCTTTTAGTCCTTATTTACACTTTCAGTTTCTCACACCAGAGAAACTATTTGGCATTTACACGTGTCCTATTTTTTCACTTAAGAGTATTGCCTCAATGTGCATCCATTTAGCTATGAATGTCTCTAATTTTTCATTCTTTATGGCTGAGTAGTACTCCATTTTATAAAACAAAACCCCACATTTTCTTTATCCAGTTTCCAGTTGATGGGCACTTGGGTTATTTCCAAGTTTTAGCTATTACAAACTGTGCTGCTATGAATATGGGTGCACATATATCACTGTGGTATGATTCTTTTAATTCTTTTGGGAAGATACCCAGCAAGGGAATAGCTGGGTCAAATGGGACCTCTAGTCTTAGTTCTTTGAGGTGTTGCCATACTGATTTCCACAGTGGTTACACCAGTCTTCACTGCAAAGGGACAACCCACAACGTGGGAAAAAATTTTCACTAGCTGTTCCTCAGACAAAGGTCTACTATCTAGAATACATGAAGAACTTAAAAAAAATCAGACTTCCCAAATTTAAAGACCCAGTCCAAAAACAGGCATCTGAAATGAACAGACATTTCTCAGACAAAGAAGTAGAAATAGAAAATAAACATATGAAAAAATGTTCAACATCTCTGATCATTCAAGAGATTCAGATGAAAACAATGCTGAGATTCCACCTCACCCCAGAAAGAATGGGTGCTATCATGAAATCAACCAATGCTGGCAGGGGTGTGAGGAGAAAGGAACCCTTTTCTTGTTTCCTTCAGAGCAGACCTCAGTCTGACCCAAATCCTTTCCCTTCTTTCCAAATAATTAAACATTTTTGGCAAGCAGGTCTACTGGGATCAAAGTTCTTCAATTTTATTTTTTCTGAGACTATTTTAATTTCTACTTTACTCTTTAAAAGATGACTTAACAGGGTACAAAATCCTTAATTGTTAGTTTTTATTCTTTCTGAGCACTTCAAAATTTTCACTCTCTTTCTGTAGCATGGTGCTGGGGAGAGTTGGCTGTGATATTTATATTTCTCCTCTATAGTTAAGTGCACTCCCTCCCCCAAGCACGTTTCCCTCACTACTATTGGCTTCTGCACAAGTCTGATTGTCTAGTTGTGATTATGTTCCTGAGTTACCAAGGTTGCACTGGAACTTGTGCTGGAATTACAGACATGCTCCACCATGGCTGGCTTCTTTTCTGTTTGCCTATCTGTGACTCCACTGTTATAAGCAATTGTTTGCTCTATTACTTCCCTTCCATTTTCTATAAGAATTGTTGATATATAAATTTTCATAACTTTTTACTTACTGTAAGGACAGAACTATGGACTCTGAGCTCCTTCTGTGCTAGACCAGAAGCCAACACTGGTCCATCTTCATGAACCATGTTGTGTTACTTACTGTTTGCTCCTCGGCCACCCTCCTGATGCATTCTGCCTGCTTTGTGGGACATACAACCTGGGCTTTCCTCTGGATCTCTCTCTCTTTCTCCAGCCTCTTTGGTTCCCACTGTGTTCACGTCCTCATCATAGCAAACTTCTAAGCCTTTCCTACACCAGGCTCCTCCTCCCATCTCTGTGTCTTATCCAGTGCCCTCTACTATCCCTGTATAACCAATTCTCTGTTCTTTCCCTCATCCACTTGCTCTTCAATGTATTGTTCAAAAACTGCCTTCTCCCCACCTCACAACCTAGGCAAGAATTAGTGGTATCTCCCCTTTACCTTGAAGCCTCTGAGTGCAATAGTTTCAGCCTTAAGTATCTGCCTTTTCCTTCCCCATGATGCTGCCCTCTCAGCTGTGAGAGGGTGCCACCTTATCCTCTGAAGTAGACAAATGAAAGATTCAACAGTTGAATGTATCAAGTCCTATTTTTTTAAAATCACCTTCACTCAGACTCAATGTATCAACAGCAAATCTGAAATTTTGTCTTCAAATTCCTTTGAGTTATTTCTTTTTTTCTGGACTGAGGATTGAATCCAGGGTATTTGTGCTGAGCTATATGCACAGCACTTTTTATTTTTATTTTTTATATTAAGACAGGTACAAGATCTTTTTAAATTCCTGAGTTACCCAGGTTGGACTGGAACTTGTGCTGGGATTACAGACTTGCTCCACCACGTCTGGCTTCTTTTACATAAATTTTTAATTGAATTCTTTAATTGTCCTTTGAAAATTGTTCAAAGCTAAGATTTTCTTCTTGTGCTTTCTCCTATTTAGTGAGTATTATAATTAATGTTTTTTCTCCTTTAATAATTTTATAGCCCTACTATTGCAGAATTACATTTGTAAGGCATGGGTCAACTTGTCTAACCATAATTATATATTGCTTAAAACTGATGAACATTTGTCCTGCGCTCACCACCTACTCCCACTTCTGGAATCCATTATTCCTGGCTGCAGACTCGACCACCGTGTTGGAAGGCTGGCCAGGGTGCTGTGACACTGTTGGGATCTCACACAGCCAGCACACCAGGTAGATATGATGGAAGCCACCACCTCCTAATGACACCGGTCCCAGAGCTGCTGACTGGCAAATTCAAAAGTAAGAGTCCCTATTTTATGTCCTCTTTTGCAACAGACACACTGCTTGACCTTTCGCAACCTTTCTGGATGACCCACTTTTGCTTTTATTCAGTTGACTCTCCTTCTCCTTCCATGAACAGATTTTAATCTGTTTTCTTTATGTTTCCAACTTCCTGGTTCCCAGACCCCATGAGACCTGCGGATCTCCCCGTTCCATACCTTTGAGGGCATCTCACTGATCCATGCAGCAGAGGTATCTGGGGCCAGAGCTATGAACTCCAGAAGATGGCACCGTGGTGAGCAGCAGAAAGAGAGCTTCTCTGAGGCTTGTTGTTGAAAATTGAAGCCCATGGGGAGAGTGAAGACAGAGCAGACTAGAGCAATTGGCGAGTTGCTGGGACCAGCACCTCCTAGTGAACCTGGACCTGTTACAGGAGAAGGGTGGCTCAAATCTTCAGTAAAGCCTTGTGGAGTTCTAACCCACGGGAGGGCATGGAGCTCAATTCTGGCCCAGCAGTCAGAAACCAGCCTGAACCTCACTGGACTACAGCTGAGTTGCTGATATTAATAGACTGGGCTTTGCCCAAGTTGTGTACCAGCAGTAGCAGTCACTCCTCGAAGGGGATTTTTTTTCTTTCTCTCTTTCTCTTCTTTTTTTCACTTTTTGTTTCTTCTCCATTTTTCTCCTTTCTTGTTCTTGTTTTTGTCTTATTCTGTTGTTTTCTTGATTGTTCTTGTTGTTAAAAGAATGTAAATACAGTTTCTATTTTTCCTCTTGCAGTGAGTTTGCTTCATTCTTGTTTCTGTTCCTTCCTTCTCTCTTTCCTCCTGTCTTCATGAGTTCCCAAAATTTGCGTGATCCTCCTGTGACCTCTAGCCCTACTTCTAACCTCTCCTTCTATCTCTCTATCCCCCCAACTCCTTCTGAGTCTTCTTCCTGGAGGGTAAAGCTGCTATAATGAAGGGCTTACTACCTGTCAACATATTTCTGGTTGGTCCTTGTCTTTGATATATAACCACAAGTCTAGTTTATGCAATTATAGGTGTCAGAATAATAGCTACCATAATTTGTCATTTTCTAAACTGTGTTTGATGCAATTGTTGTTGTTAATTGTATTACTTTGGCCAAGGTGACTTGATTGCTTTAGTCAACAGTCTTTACTGGTATGCCAAGACTGAGATCATTTAAAGGCCATTATAGACTCAAAACCCAAAGGCCAACTATACCAGGAGGACAATCCAAGAAGTAGCCATTCCCTAAGGGCTCTAAATACTAGCAATAAAGATACTCACAATAAGAAATTTACAAGTAGCAAATTAAACCAAAAACTTCAACAATAACAAAAAATAGAAATGAGACAATATTTAAACAAGATGCAAACCCAGATTTATTGATCACCAAAGGGAAATTCAGGGGGTGAGATGGAAGAATCCAAAACTCAACCACCTGGACTCCCTGAACTGGCAAGAAAAGAAGATCTGGAAAAAATGAAATCAGACATAATTTCTCGGATAACAACAGAGATGGTGACCATAGTGAAAGACATGATTAACAACTCTAGAGAAGACACAGATTAAAAAAAATAGAGGAGCTCAGGAACATGGTAGAATACCACCATAGAAAATAAATGGAGAGCTCACCCGGCGCCATCCCACGCTCCTAGAGCAGAGAAGCTGAGCCTGTCCCAGCACCCGGAAGGAAGTTCCCCTGCTGCCATCCCAATCTCCTAGGGCAGAGAAGGTGAGTGTGCAGCACCAGAAACACCCACCCCCACCCTGTGGAAATGAGAAGACACATAAACAAGCCTCAAAAACAGACTTCCATATCACCTACAGCAACCCCAAAGGGAAATGAGATGGAACAATCTGATACTCAATGGCTTGGACTCTCTGAACTGGCAACAAAAGATCTGGGAAAAAATGAAATCAGAAATAATCACTCAGATAACGGCAAAGATTGTGCTCATGGTGCAAGACATGATTAATAAATCTAGAGAGGACACAGATAAAAAAATAGAGGATCTGAGGAACGTGATGGAATCCCAACATAGGAAACAAGTGGAATCCATAAAACAGGTGCAAACAGATTTCCAGGAGATTAAAAACTCCATTGAAAGTCTGTGCAGCAGAATGAACCAATGTGAGGGTAGAATTTCAGATATAGAAGATAAAACTGCAATTAGTGTCCAGGAAAAGAAAAATTGCTTTAAAATTGTAAGGGAACATGAGAAATCAATCCAGCAGCTGCTAGATGGTGCAAAGAAGAATAACATAACACTGATTGGAGTCAATGAAGAAAGAGGAGAGAGCACAGATGACATAAAATAACTGTTCACAGACGTGATGGCAGACCAGGTGTTCTAGTGCCATTTGTTGAAAACACTATCTCTTCCTCGGCTCTTGAATTGAGTTTATAATCTATAAAATGCTAATGTTAAATAATCTTTCAAAACTCAGTGGACCATATACATGTGGTTCTATTTCTAGATTCTCTATATTATTCAAATGATCTATATGTCTTTCCTTATACCAACACTGCCTTGATTACTGTAGCTTTAGAAGAAGTCTTAAAATTAGGTACTAATCATCTTCCAACACTGTTTTTTGTTTGTTTGGTTTTTGTTTTTTAACTTTTCTAGGTCCTTTGTACTCCTACATAACATTGAAATTTCAATATCCAATTCTTTATTTATAGCAAGTATACATAGACCTGAATTTTTATATATACCTTGTGTTTTCTAATCTTGCTAAATTCAAAAGCAAGTTCTAGGGGCTCCTAGAGATTTCTTAGTATTTTCTCTGTAGGTGATCATTTCATCTACATCTAAAGATTTTACTTCTACCTTGCCAATCCTATCCTAATTGTGTCATTTTATTGCCAGACTATTTTGGTTGGGCCTAGGTTTCAAAGTTTAATGGACGAATAAAGAGTAAGCATATCTGCCCTTGTTCCCCACCTTAAGAAGAGAGCATTGTATCTTCTCCATTCATATAAGGCATTCTCACTGGAAGTATGGAGTACATGTCTTTAATTTGTTGAGAAGGTTCTGTTCTACTTCTAGTCTCCTGATAGCTTTTACCAAGAACAGCTGTGGAATTTAGTCCAATACTTTTTCTCCAACTAGTGGCAGGATCATATGGCTTTTTCCTTTCCTCTGTTAAAATGATGACTTTCGGGGGTGGATCTTCCAGTGCTGAATCAACACTGCCATCCCTATAACAAAACCACTTTCTACATACTGAAAACCATTTCTACATGCCAGATCTGACTTCTAATAGTCTGTTTTGTTAAACAAATTTCTATCTGTGTTCATACATTTTTCTTCTATTATCTTTATTTAGTTTTAGGATTAGCACAATGTTGATTTCCTAAAATGAAGGGAGAAGTGTTCCTTCATTTTTCTGCTCTAATTGTTTGATATAATTTATCAGTTAAAATGTATATGAGCCTGCTGTTGTCATATAGGTAGGTTTTCAAGCTAGGAATATACTTTCTTTAATAGGTGCTATTCAAATTTTACCTTTCCTCCAGAGTTAGTTTCACTAATTTGCCTTCCAAGGTACTTCTTAGAAGTTGTCAAATTTGTTTCAAAAAAGATTTTTGTAATTTGTTTTCTATATCCTTTTAAATTCTGTAAAATCTGTGGTAATGTCTCCTAGATATAGATATTGTAATTTAAAAAATGTATAATTGATATTGTGTAATAGGAAGAAAAGGTCTAAAGGAGCAGGGGAAGTGGGAGGGGTAGGGGAAAGGGAAAAAGAGAAAGAAAAAATATGAGAAAAGGAAAAAAATGGAAACAAAGTCTTTGCAAATAGGGAAGGGTGGAGGGGGTGAAGGGAGGGCAGGGGAATGGGGAAAAAAATAAGAACCAAGATACTCATGTAATGGTACAATGATGAATGTAACTGTATTTTATACCTAACATGTACCAAAAACTTAATGGGAAAGAAAAAGAAAATAAATGGAACCCATAAAACATATTCAGACAGATATCCAGGAGATTAAAATCTCCACTGAAAGTTTACACAGCAAAATGAGCCAATGTGAAGACAGAATATCAGATGTAGAAGACAGGATTGCAATTAGTGACCAGAAAAGGAAAGATTTCTTAAAAATAGCAATGGACCAGTAAATTCAAATCAATCCAGTAGTTCCTAGATTATGCAAAGAAGAATAACATAAGACTGATTGGAGCCAATGAAGAAACAGGAGAGAGTGCAAAGGACATAAAAAAAAATAAAACTGTTCACAGAAGTAATGGCAGAAAACTTCCCAAGCAGAGGAAAAGAACTTGACATACAGATAAGTGAGGTATATAGGACTCCAACTAGCCATGATCAAAAAAACTACACCTAGGCATATAATAGTCAAGATTCCAGAAATCCAACAGAAGAACAAAATATCATAAGCAGTTAGAGAAAAGAAACAAATTACATACAAAGGAAAGCCCACCAGAATCACAGCAAACTTCTCAACACAAACCCACAAGGCAAGAAGAGGAAGAAGTGACGTATTTCAAGCCCTAAAGGAAAACAACCTCCAACCCAGATTAATGCAACCTACAAAACTATTTTTCAAACTTGAAGGAGAAATAAGATACTTTCATGACAAAGAGCAACTGAGGAACTTCATGAATACCAAGCCAGCACTCCCCAAAACTTCAAACAATATCCTAGGAAAAGACAGTGAGGATCACAACCCCACAATGCCCAGCAGAATGGATCCATCAGACACGACAAGAAATAAAATGCAAAGCAGGGTCACATAAGAAATTAAAGAAGATATTAGACAGTTTCTACAGTTAAATGACAATGCCAATACAACATATTGGAATTTATGGGACACAATGAAAGCAGTTTTATGAGGGAAATTCATAGCAGTGAATGGCCATATTAAGAAAACAGAACAAGCTCAAATAAACAACCTAATGCTGAACATCAAGCTTCTAAAAAAGAAGAGCAAGACAAACCCAAAGCTAGTACAAAGGAAGAAATTATAAGGATCAGAGCAGAAATCAATACAATGGAGTCTAAGAGCACAATATAAAAAAAAAATCAATGAAGCAAAGAGTTGGTTCTTCGAAAGAATAAACAAAATTGACAAATCCTGAACCAACCTTAAACAAAAAGGAAAAAGGTCCAAATCCATGCAACTAAGAATGAAAATGATGAAATTACAACCAACCCAGCAGAAATCCAAAGGATCATCAATACCTACTTTGAGAACCTATACACCAATAAGATGGAAAACACAGAAGAAATGGACAGATTTATAGATACATACAAATTACTAAAGTTGAATGAAGAAGACCTAAAAATTCTAAACAACCCAATATCAATGAACAAAATTGAAAATGTAATTAAAAACTTACCAACTAAGAAAAGCCCAGGTCCTGATTGCTTCACTGCTGAATTCTAGAAGACATTTAGGAAGGACTATTTTCACTACTGTTTAAACTCTTCAATGAAATTGAAAGGGAAGCAATACTCCCAAACTCATTCTTGAAAGCAAGCATCACCTTTATCCCCAAAGCAGAGAAAGACCCAACCGAGAAAGGGAACTATAGGCCAATCTCACTGCTGAACATAGAGGCAAAAATCCTCAATAAGATATTGGCAAACAGAATGCAGAAGATCATCAAGAAGATTATACACCCTGACCAAGTGGGATTCATCCCAGGGATGCAGGGATGGTTCAACATACACAAATCAATAAATGTAATACACTATATTAATAGAGCCAAGGTCAAAAACCGTATGATCATCTCAATAGATTCAGAAAAGGCATTCCATAAAATCCAACACCCATTCATAATAAAAAAAAAAAACCCTACAGAAAATTGGAATAGATGGTCTTTATCTCAACTGATAAAAGCCATATATGAAAAACCAACAGCCAATATCATACTGAATGGTCAAAAACTGAAAGCTTTCATGCTGAAATCAGGAACAAGACAAGGATGTCCACTGTATTTCCAACTTCCTAGAATCTGCACACAGAAATATTTCCCCCTTCAATTCTGTAGTCATTTTTTTTTCCCTTAAATTCTTTTACTGGTACATTTTAGGTATACAATACATTTACATTTATCATTGGGTGCTTGTACCTGTGCATGATGTATCTTGGTTCTTATATTTTCCCCATTACTTGTGCACCCTTCACTCCCTCCACCCTTCCAATTCTGTAGTTTTTAGACATTTTTATTTTCTTATTTATCAAAATCCTCTAATTTTATTTCTTCCTTTTCTCTCTACTTCCTTTTGTAGGTATGATTAGAAAATAAATTATGGAAATTCAATATATGAAGCAATGGCTTCTTCACTTGCTCATTATTTAATTTGCGCTCAAGCTAAAGCAAGTGTTATCATTTAAATCAAGCCTTATAGGTAATCTGAAGCGCCATGCAACAAGACTGCAGTGTGTAAAATCACCTTGGGCTTATTTCAGCATCCTGCACAATTTCACCTCATTCCTTCTCAGTCATCTAATCAAAGTCTGGTGCACCAGGGAGTGTATGGTCTCACTGGCCAGGCAGAAAGGCTGTTCACAAACAGGTGACTCCAGCCCTGTGCTGCCCAGAAGAATTCTGTCACTGTTCCAAGGAGACTTGCAAATGACCACATGTAAAAGTCTCCGGGAGCTTTATTCCCTTAGTTATTTGAACTTCCTTTCTATTTTGGGAGATCATGAGATCAACTGCTGCTCTATTCCTGAGGTACATGTAAAATGAATTCTCTTATCAGGTCTGCCTGGCCAGGATAGATAATTTAGTGACAGAACAAAAAGTATTCTCGTGTGATTTCCACCCAGTTCTCTTTGCAGAGGAAGCATGTGATTTCACGGAATTTTTACTTTTTTATTAGAAGTTACTCCATTTGAATTAGCTACAATTTCTCTTTTAAATAGACTGTATCAAAAATGTTTAAATTCCATAGCATTGGCGGAACCGTACATTATGTCTGAGGACAAGGGCTAGGAGCATCCTCTGAGCCTTATCAGCAGCTTTAAATAGATATTGAGTTTGCAGATAGAATGCACAATGAAAAAAGTCAAAGCCCAGTGGGTTATTTAGCTTTCCCTTCTGAGGAACCTGTCACTGCTTATTTCTGTGAACCGACCTAATGTGATTTATCTGATCCATTTCAGTGCAAGAGAGGGAAATGGCTTCTGTTTAGCAACCGACACAGAAATAGCAGTTACAAACTTACAGGGGTGGTGCTGCTTAAATATCTAGGCTAAGCACTTTTTAAATTAGCACTTCAATCTTGTTAGTGGTCTGTAAATGAGAAACCATCCAAGTAATCAGATCTTCACAAATGGAGCCATTGCCCATGGAGCAATGGTACTCAGAAGACTAAAGCTCTCTTGCTTGCTAAGGAAGGTTGGCTCTGTAGCAGGGTTTTAATAGCCAGGACATGGAGTTTGTGGCTCTACTTAGATATTCTGCTGCTCTCTGCAACACCTTTTGATATCGTGCTTATACTACTATTAATTATTTTTCTATTTAACTAGGAGCCATGTGTATAGAAAAATTCTATTGGAATGCACCGGGTCTAAGGCCCTACCCCCCTTCCCACCCTGACTCTGCATAAGAGTTCACTTCCATCACTTGCTGAAGCCTGAGTTGGCAGGCTTGAGGCAGAGGGTACCTGTAACCAGCGCTAATGGCCTGGCCAGAGCTTGCTTGTTTGGGTCCTGTGAGGGCCACCAGATGGTCATCATGCCCCAAGTCATTCCTTGTCCCCAAATGGCAGGGGATAAAGGTCTGGCCATCTCTTTCCAATGCTAGAAAAATCTCAATGGCCATTCTAGTTCCATAGTTCCCCCAGGATAGGAAATTGTCCTTGGGTGGGTATCGCATCTGATTTCTCCATCTTCTCAATCTGCTTCTTCCCATCCTTTCCTCCCCCAGTGTAGATCCTGAGAAAGCCACGTCACCACAGCTTGTACCTGAACTCTCTTCTAGGGGTCTGCATCCCAGGAACCCAACTGTCAGCACACAGCAAGGTCTGGCCTTGCCCTTGGGAAGTTCTAGGCCAGTCTGGTAAGCAGGGAAGCTCACCACCCAGAAGTGTGCAGCAGGAATAAACAGAGGGCGAGAGAAGGCTGTGTGGCCAGTGCAGGTGAGGGGTGGGTGGATTCAGGGAAGCCTTCAGAGAGGCAGTGATTGACACATCTTAAAGCATGAAGAAAACTATGTAATGCTGGATGGGTAAAAGCAGAAAGTGAACAGATTATTCCAGACCAAATGAAAACAGAATAAATGAAACAGTGACTATATTTTAAGGGACAGAGAGATGGCAGCAGAAATAGTAAAGAGTAGAGATTAAAAAGTTAGATCAGAAACCCATGTTGATTTATATGAGCCAAGATAAAGAAACTTGACTTTGTTCAGCAGACCAGGCTTAAAAAATAAACCAGTAGAGCCTAGGATGTAGCTCAGTGGCACCGCACATGCCTGGTAAGCTCAAGGTCCTTAGTTCAATCCCCGTACCAAAAAAAAAAAAAAAAAAGTAACAGTTGATCCTTTTTAAAATAATACTTGAGACAGAACTCACACACTCCAGCCAGATTCAGCAGAACCCTCTGGCTGGTCAGGGTGGGACCCCGGAAATCAGCCCGTTACAAATCAGTTTCCCACATTACTTTTGTGGGCATTGAACACAGCTTGAGAGCAACTGCTGGAGAAATAATGCTATTTCGAAGCATATTAAGGCAAAGATTTCCAAGATGGGGTTTGGATCCTAGGAGTATGGGACTAAGCATCTGATGAGGGAGACGTTCAGAAGGAGAATCCAGTTAGGAAAAGGCTACAGGTTCCCTGGTAGATGAAGGCAGAGGACAGTTCCATTAGGGTGGGAGAAGAGAGGACGGTTATCAGAACTTGGTGATCAGTTCATTTGTAGAGCAAAGCCACAAAGGGCATAAAGTTGGGCATCTATGGTTTGGCCTAGATTGGGGCTCATTTGACAGAAGAAATGAAGTTGCTGAAATAAGCCGGAGGCGGGTGTTGGTAACTTCTTCAGATAATTGACATAGCAGCGGTCTCATTCAGATGTAGAGTTCTCCTATGGTGATCATGTTTGCGATTAATTTCTTTAGTACCCAAAACTACTTTCTCAGGGTTCAAGGATCAGAGTGAGGTGGCAGTGATCATGTCAAGTGGGATATGCTGAAAGGACATGGAGTGGGGAGAAGGCTGTCCACCATGAGAAGACACAGTAACCAGTCACACAGCCGGCTGCCCGGTGGCCTGGCTGGGCACCCACCGACCATCAGTGGGGTGGCCCCAACCCTGAGGGCTGGAGGAATCTCAGGAACAGGGCAGGTCTCCAGACACAGGGTGTCCAGCTCCAACTAATTTTGGTGTCTTATTGGGGTGGAAGATGTTCAGCAGCTTCAGGACCTCCGTCCAGAAGAAGTAGAGGGGACACTGACTCATGAAAGGAACAAAGAAAAGAAAGATCCTCTTCCAGCTCCTCATCCATCTCCCTGTGCTCTGACAAAGACCCTCCCCGGGATGTGTTCACACCAAGCTGAGAGTCTCAGCACCCTCTCACAGACCCTGGGCCAGAGGCAGCCGGGCGTCACCAGTCATGGTTGTCCTTGACTCAGGGAGCGGCTTGGGCTTCAGTGGCCTTGGCTTCCTCTGTCCCCCCGGCTGGACACCCAGCTTTCTCTGGCTGGGCCATTTTCCTGGAGATCTGAGAAAAGGCCTAGACGCACCTACATGGGGGAGTTTTCCTTCTGTAGAGCAAGCTGTGGCCACGATCCTGTCCCTCACTGGCCTTTCTTAAAAAGTCTTCTTTTGCACCCTGTGCCTTTCTACTCCTTGCGTGGTCCACCGTCACCTGCTCCTTAAGTGACTGTCAGCATCACCTGGGAAGTACTTTAAAAATACCCGTTCTACGGCCCCATACAGGTTTTGATGAATTTTAAGAAAATGTATATATTTACAGAAAAACTTCCCAAGTGATTTCTACAATCAGCCCGATCGGAGGACGAGTGAGTGGAGACACCGTCCTGCAAGTCTCCTCGGCCCACTTTGGAGTGGCAGGAGACGGGTGGTTGGAGGGAAGCTCTGGGAAGCTCACAGTTCTGGCCTCAGCATGCTTGGGTCCAAGCAGGAGCCCAGGCAGCCTGCTGCTCAGAGGGCTTCAGACCCTGACCCAGTTCGAGCCCAGAGTTCCAGAGAGCAGGGTACAGTCTTCACCTCCAAAGTCTACATCAGGGCAGGACAACTCCTCAGATGAAATCCAGCACCCCGTGTTCAAATTAAAAAAATGTGTTTGGTATCTACCTTTGATTTTATCCAAGCAGAAAGTGAGAATACTTGTTTAAAAACAGCCAATTTCTAAGTATTGAGAAGATGAATGGCTGCTTTGAGTGCTGACTCTTCTCAGACTCCTGAGTTAATTAGTCAGCAGCTACTTTGAAAGATGGCATTGCATATCTAGATGTGGAGATAGGGAGAGGCAGAGAGAGTGGAAGAGAGAAAAAGAGAGAGGAGAGGAGGGAGGAAGACAGAGGGGTGTGTGACTTTGGGATGCAGTTTAATATTCCTATGCCTTAGTGTCCTCATCCAGAGGATGGATAAAGAAATCGACCTTCCAGGTGGAACTGATGCATGGATTAAATGAGCTAGTATTCATGAGCCTTCTTGGGCAGTGTTTGGAACATAGTACCTATCATATACGTTTGATATATGGTTATAGCACGCACACACGGGCACTGTCCATATCTTACAGGGAAAGGTTCATGATGCCAGGCAGTTTTTCACTCAGTGTTATGTATTAGAGCTCTTCATGTGCCCAGGCATACAGATATAGCACATCTGTAACAGCTGCATACACAACACAGTGTTACACAGAGGGACCATAAATCATTTAGTAATATCCTCCTGATGAGTAGTTGTATTTCAAGGGTTAATATTTTTAAGGATGTGTTGTTTTTAAGGATGCTTATATTTAGAGGATGCTCCCTACAGATGACAGGTGTGTGTGTCTGCCCAGAGCCCACAGGGGCCCAGCAGCCTGGCTCGCTACCTGTCATGCCCTCAGGTCTGTGATGTACAAGCTGGCTACTAAAACATGCGGTTTCATCTCTCTCGGCTTTACTTCACTCATTTCCAAGATGAAGAAAGCAACACATATCTCACAGTGATGCTGTGAAGATCGATAGGATGGAACACTCAGATCCACTTCACTGTGCACTTGGACAAACAGGTGCAGAAAGGCGTTAACCTTTATGTGTCAGTTACAGCTGAAGCTCACAGGCTCCAGGGTCAAGATCAAAGTCCTATTGCAGGGTAAGGACGACAGCAAGACAGCAACCCAAGCCATGGAACTTCCATGCCACTGGACTCCACGTGGCTGGAAGATCCACCAGACCCAGCGGAGCTGCTCCTCATCTCTGCCTTTCTGAAACAGCATCTGAGATCTTATCTTCCAACCACTTCCAATTTCAGGCCAACATGACACTATGGCAGAAGTACATTGATGGGAAAAAAAGTAATGACTTTATAATTAAAGCAAACTAATAATCCAACTTCTAATAGTTATAGTATAATTAACTAAAAACCCAGGTCAAAAGCAAATATGCCAAGGAGATGTTCATGGGGCCAGGAATAAGCTTGACCTAGTTTAAAAACCCTATTTTGAATGAAAGTGAGCTTCTGCCTGCCCACAGGGGGAGTCTTGTGGAGGCTGCCACCTGGCAGGAGTGAGATGAGATCACAGGACTTTGCTCTCCCTCTGAAACCTTTCCTTTAGCAACCAAGTTCGAATTTTGTAGGCTGGAAGGGTGCGTGAATGTTTCCCCAGGGGAGTTCTCTCTTGGTATTAGCCGGATCGAACACTAGATGTCACTGTGTTGTAACAAAATTCAGACATTCAGGGCATTTTTGTGTGGCTGTAAATAAGGTGTCCTTAGGGGAGGAAAAAAGGTGAGGTTTTTTTTTTAGAAAGGAGCAATGTCCTCCTGATCTCTTCTGTGTCATTTGGGCCACATAGTCTGTGTATTATCAGTGAGGCTTTATTTCAAATAAATTCACATATACAATATGTATCTCATCCATTAGAGGTCATATTGGAATATCCATTTTGCCACGGCTTCGTGCCACGTAGTTGAGAGTGATGAAGATAGAAAAGGTGAAACCATGGGCCCTGGGCCCTGTTTTGGCAGGGGTGCTCCCCGACTTCCAGACCCCCCGCATTGGTGTGGGACACCTCTGTTTGCAAGTGCTGAACGCACCACAAGCCCATGGTCTCTACTGTCTTCTGGCCCCCACCTGCTCTATTACCTAAACTGAATCCCTACTCCGGGACTTATCTACAGAATCCACTTGTCACATGGACTATCTCGGTGATTTCTGACCTTGCTTCCCTGAGTTGTCACCCTCCATGACCCATTGAAACCCCAAGGGTCACCGCTGTTTCTAAAGCCCTAACCAGACCCTGCTGAAGACAGTCTCACAGCTCAGTGCCCAAACGCCTGGGCTTTTTTTGTTTTTGTTTGTTTGTTTGTTTGTTTGTTTGTTTTGGTACCGGGGATCGAACTCGGGTCTTTGCACTTGCACAGCAGGCGGCGAAACCACTGAGCTAAATCCCCAGCCCCAAACGCCTGTTTTTTACAATGTCTATTCTAACACCAAACTCCTGAACGGTTTCTCAAATTCAAGTTGTCCTACCTACAGGCGAAGAAACAGAATAAAAATAAAACAACAACAAGTATGACATTCTAGCCCAAAAGGTAGATGGACTCCCCGTGGACTCTGGAACCAGACCAGGCCCCTGATTACGAGTGACTTGACACAGCCTTTGACTTGTTGCCCTGGTTAAAAACCCCTGGTCTTTGTAGACAAAGACACCACTGCCTGGAGAGTCTTTCTTCCCTCCTTGAGCTGGCCAATTGGTTGTAGAAATTTCAGCCCCAGCCTCCCTCCACCTGCAGTCTTCACCCCATCTCTCTGTGATGATCGCATGCTCCATTTTAATCAGTTCTCTGTTTCTTCCTTCCCCTTGGATTATCCCTTCATTACAGGAAGAAATGATGTCCTTTCCTCTGTTTCCTTCACAATGCTTCAGCCAGGAGCAGGGAAATGAAACATACCGATGATGCCAGTTTCCTCTGACACGATCCTTTCTTCTACTTGTGAGCTTGTTAATTAGAACTTAACTAAATGGTCAGATGGGAAGTTCAGGGGAGACACTGAAAAATGGCCCGAGGTCCTGTTCCAGAAGGAAGGGAGTATGGTGAGGTTGGTTTGGGTTGGAGGAAGATGGTGCTGACCACAGGGCTAGGACCAAGGGAAGGCAGGGAAGAAGCTGGGCCTTGAGCCAGGCTTCTCAGGTGAGCTTCGAGGTATAGCAAGAACTGGGGTGCTTGCTTGCATCTCAAGCCCAAGGAGAGGTGCTCTGAGTAAGTTGAGCGGGGCCTGCATTCTGTAGCTTGATTGGTCCTCCCAAGGACATCAGGGTGGGAGGTGGGAACAGTCCCCTTCAGGCCTGAGGGAAGAGGAGGAGACTTTTAGGTAAGGGTGCTCCTTTGTTCCCATGGACAACAACAAGGGAGCAAACGGTGTTAGAGGAACATCAAAGAGGATCCCTTAAAAGCTGGGTGTGGTGTTGCATGCCTGTGATCACAGCCCTCTGGTGGCAGGCTGAGGCAGGAGGATCTCAAATTCAAACCCAATCTGAGCAACTGAGCAACTTGGTGAAAACCCTGTCTCAAAATAAGGGATGTAGCTCAGTGTGAAGTCCCTAGGCTCATTCCTCATTTCTGAAAAAATAATAAAAAGAAAGACAGCTCCTTGTGGATAAGGCAGGAAGTGGGCAGCTTAGGCACTGAGGATGGAATAGAGGGGCTGCCAGGAGCTGTGCACGATTATTATCCCATGTCTCTTCCCCACAGCCACCTTTCCACCTGCAGCTCTGTGACTCGGGCTCTGTGGGGACACCAAGCCCCGGCCCTTCACAGGGCTCTGTGGTCAGTCCTGCCCCAAGCTGCTTTTGGGACCCATCCTCCCGTTTATAATCACCTGTTGGGTCTCAAACCAACAGCTATGACACAGAGCTTCGGGTCTGAGCCCTAATGAATGAGGATAAATGGGTAATGCATTGAAACCATTCTTTGCTTCACTGGCAACACGAGTTATTTTGGACATCCCCCACTTTTGTCTGAGAGTGCCTGAATGTGTAACTACCTGCCTAACAAGGCTGACTGGGAACCAAGAGATAGAGGAAGGAAGAGAGGGAAGGAAAGAAAAATGAAGATGTGTTCCGTACATGCACCAGCTGTCCACTATGAATGCAGTTACTCTATACTGCAAACAGGCTGATAAAAATAAAAATTAAAACAAAATACTGTGCTTTCAGAGGAGCCCCGGACTCACAGCTTGGGGTGCTAGGCCAAGCAGGGAAACCGCTGGATTCCTGTCTCTCCGAGAACCCAGAGCATCTTGGGCAGTGCTCTTAGGGCTGAGGGTCCTGGATTAGGAGATTCACAACCATCTGGCATTCTCAGGCCTGTCCACACCAGGAGCCTGGAAACTCCCTGGTGTTGGATGGTTTTATACCTAATTCTAAAAGGTGCTTGGGTCTGGCAAGTGCTGTGTAGTTCACACCTGGCTCTCAGGTGGTGGGAATTGTAGAGAAGTTTGGCAGAAGTTGCATGAAAGAGGAGGAGGGCCTTTTGACCCTGTGAGGTGGCCCCGGACTGGGGAATCAGGACAGTGGCAGGGAGGGGACCCTGAGCTGGACTGGGGAGTCGTCCCGGGGACAAGGGCAACCCCAGGGAATGAGAACTCGTGATCCACCAGAGACAGAGACAGAGACAGAGGGGAGCCGGTCCGGAGGCTCTCCAAGAAGGGTCACTGACAGCATGAGACCCAGGGTGGGGTGCAGGATTCAGGGCACCCTAGGGGCATCTACAGCTCTGGCAGCAGTATCCGGGTGGCCTGAGGCCTTCAGATCATCCCTGGAGCTGGGACAACACACCGTCCCTCCAGGGCGGGCAGCGAGGGAACAAGAAACGTGCTCAGGAGTGAGTGAGAGCTCAGCTCGGCCTCTCTCCTCCCTCTCTCCGGAACTGTTTTTCTCCCCTGCTCTCTGAAAGCCTTATTGATGGCTCAGAGTGAACTTCTCAGCCCACGGTTTCCTCCACCCCCCCCCGGGGCAGCCTGCATTTCCTCTGACGTGGCCGCTCCCCCACTCCCCACCCCTGCTCTGGGCTTTTTTACATTTCAAATACTTGACAGCTGAGTGAACTTCTGCTTCCGCCCAAAGAAGGACTCTTTGCAGTTCACAATGGTCAGACAGTGGTGAAGGGGCGATTTTCTCTCCAGCTGTGAGAGAGCCCTTTGCAAACGCCCCGCAGAAGCTGCTGTCCAGCTGTGCGCCCTGCTCCCGGCCGGGGCCTGCATGCTAATCTCCCAGGGAGAAGGGACCGTTTGTAGGGCTGCAGCAGATGCGCCCCAGCCCCCAGCCTTCCCCATCCTTCCGCTCAGGCAGGTGAGGCTGGTGATGTCATCGCAGGTGTGGACGCCAAGGCCAGCGCCTCCCTTGTCTCTGCGAACCTCCAGCCACTTCCGGCGTCCCAGCAGACAGCCCACCGGTGCTCCTGGGAAGGCAGTCGGCCACCGGTGCTGGGAGCCCCAGTGCTGGAGACACTGGGGAAGCACCGTGGCCTCAAGAGCACAGCTGGGCCTGGAAGAGCAAGTCTGTGTGGCCATTGTGGTGACTGCAGCACAGGCTCCTGGCCGCCCACCCTCATGCAGCCCCAGCAAACCCAGTTTCCGGAGAGCTGCTGGAACCTTAGGTGTCCCGCCTGTTCCGGTCCTACCTGGTTCAGTTTCAGTGGCTATCACCCTACTTGCTGTCTAGCCCTGTTCCCTTTGCTAGTCCCTTGCTGTGGTATTTTTGCTGGATTTTAATGAGAATAGCAAAGATGTATAGTTTTGTTTGGGGTTGAGTTTTTTGACTTAGGGTCTTGCTGAGTTGCTAAGTTGCCCTGGCTAGGCTCCAACTTCTGATTCTCCTCTGAGGTCCCTTACTTTAAATAAAATAGACATTGGCCAGGTATGGTGACACACTGTGCTTTTTAAAATGCTAGCACTCTGGGAGGCTGAGGCAGGAGGGTGGCAAGTTTGATCCTAGCATGGGCAATTTATCAGCTCAAAGAGGTCTTGTCCCAAAATAAATACTTTTAAAGAGAGCTAGAGATGTACCTCAGTGCAAAGGCCCTGAGTTCAATCTCTTGTACCACCATACACAAACATACACACACATATGCAAAGCTTTGACCGACTTCTGAAATAAGACTAAATCCAATCCTTAACATTCTGAACTACCATTACTCCCAAATACATTATACAGTATCAGTAGTCTTTAAAATAGTTCTTCCTCATTTTTTTAATCTCTTAAAGAATAGCCTGAAGCAAACTAACAGATCAGAAGATTCGTAGTTGAACTGGAAAAGATAGGAAGGAATCTCCCATGAACCGTAGCAAGATATTTATTTATTAGGCAGCACTGAGGATTGAACCCAGGGCCTTTGCACTGAGCTGCATCCCCAACCTTTTAAACTTGTTTTGTTTGTTTTTTTTATTTTGAGACATGGCATACATATTATGGATGCACCAAATTTCCAAGACAAATGGATTCAGTTTATCACATCACATACTCAGAGGTACTGAGTTTTAAATAAGGAGCTGGGGATGTTGCTCAGTGTGAAGGCCCCAGGTTCAATCCCCAGAACCACAAGTAGTTTAGGTTGTGTGGGAAACCTGGTCTCTATTCTGCCTTGTGGTGTGGACAGCAGTGGTAGACACAACACAAACACATGGGTGGAGCAGTGCATCAATAAAATTGCGTTTAGAAAAACAAATAACAGTCTTAATTTGGCTCTTGCCTCAGTTTACCTTTATACTGTCCTACTGTAAACTGTACCATGTGATGAGGCACCAGCTCCAATAAAAGCCAAAATACAGTTAAAATTTATTTCTTAGATTATAGAGGATTTACAAAATATAGAAAGATTCTCCAACTTTGTTTTCATATTTTACTCACGTCTGAAATTTTTTTGAGACCCCAGAATCTTTATTCCAGCATCTTTTGGGAAAGTTTGTGTCTTTTTTGGGACATCATAACTTTGGTGAAATTTACAAATGCTTCTCTTTTTCATTTTAATACAGAAATAAAACAGCGAAAAGAGGCTAAACTCAAGAAGCAGTCAAACCATTACTTGGAAAATGGAAAGGTGCTGAACAGTAGTCATCTCATGATTTCAGTGTGATGGGGGCTGCATAAAAGCACACAAAATACATTCAACTTTCACACTCGCTCCATCACCTGGACTGCAGCTCTCGGTTTCAGCCTGAACCATGCCTCTTATGCAAACCCAGCTTTACTTGACAGAGGTCTTCGAACAAACTCAGGAAAAAAGTTGCTAGAATGAAAAGAGTTCTTGGTATGGCATGATCATTGCTGTAAGAAACTGTTGCAACTCCTGCAGCTCTAGAGAGGTTATCTAAATTCTAGTAGCACATCAGAGCTACATTCTTTTAGGAGTAGGATGAGGTAGCCTTGGTATCTTGCTATGCTTTTCCACTGTACCTGAGCAATAAATCGTCATTTACATGTGTGATAATAAAGAGCTGTTAGCCAAAGATCGGGGAGCCAATAGAGGGCCTCCCCAGGAGCAGCTGTCAGGAAGCTTCTCTCCTGGAATACAGCGCGCAGACAGATGAGGGCTGTTCCAAGTGCACTACTCGGCTATGGGAGTCTGCTGTGAGCTGGCCTTCGCTGAACCCGTGTGGGCTGGAAAGCAGCAGTAGAAGGGAGCTATAACGCAGTCAGGCGGGATCTATGTGCAAAGCCAGCTGTAAGTCCCTCTGGGAGCCTAGATCAGAATTCTGGGGTTCTCTTGAGCAAAAGGCCATGCACCTCGCCTTCAGTCCCTTATTACCATTTCTGTTTTGCTGACATCACTGGAGTGTTTACTAATGCTTTCTCTCTTAGCTGTTTTTTGTTTTTGGTACCAGGGATTGAACTCGGGACCTTGCATTTGCGAGGCAGGTGGTGGAGCTGCTAAGAGAAATTCCAGACCCTTTCCTAGCTGTTTTTAATAAAGAAGAGGTTGAGGGATATTTGCTCTAAAGTAAATGTTTTTCATGACTAAATCATTTCTTTGCCCTCCATAAGTAAAATACAAAATTAGAGAAGGTGAAGTTGGGATAAGATCCATAAAATGACATGTTCTAGATTTACACAAATTTGGCTCTTACTTCAGTTTTTTTGTTTGTTTGTTTTCCTTCCTAAATACATGACATCTGGAAATCAGTTTAACTTTTTGAGCTTGATTCCTTCATCCAATATATGGGAGTATTAGCATATAGCTCGCATGCTTGTCACACCACAGTGAAACAATATGAGTACGTGTGGAGTACTAGCATGTGACAGGTGCTCAGTGAATGGGGTGATGGTGTTGAACTGGTCGTGGTAAAGATGACTGTGACATTTGACAATGACCACTTATCTAAAAGCTGATGTCATCCTGTCTGTTAGGAATGTGCAGTGATAAGGAAGGGGTGCATTGGTGAAGACAGGCCACAATTATTGAATCATATTTTCATGAAATGACTTCAGAATTTGGTTTCCAGTGACTCTTTAGAGTGGCAGAAATAAGCAAGTTCAAAGCAAAAGACAAAACCCATCTGAAGATAGACATGAAGGGGGTTTTTAAGCATGTAATCCTAGGGTTTCCTGACTTCCTCCCATCCAAATCTGAGAGAGTCAAGGACCAAATGGTAAACCAAGTATCAAATTCACAGGCAGCAAGAGTAAGAGCTTTGATCATTTGTTGCTTTCATCCTAGGGACCTAATAAAACAGCCAGGAGCTCTTGGTCACAGGTTTGGCATTATTAGATCTTTGAAAATGTGCTCTGATTTGCTTAGTCAATGACTTCAGAAAGACTAGTTATCTATTTCTTCTGAACCCTACATTGCCATATTTCCACTTCAGTGTTGCTGAGTGCTAAAAGAATGTATCGGTGATAAAGGAACTTTCTGCTTCATATTGGTAGGAAGGTTTGATAATAAGCATTGTTTCCCACCAATAGCGTTCATTCATTTCTTCTTTCATTAACCAGTGCTACTAACATTCTGCCACACAGCAGCCTCTGTGGTAGGCATGGGGTAAAGTGGCTAGGAAGAGCCAGTCCCCATCCCCAAGAGGTCCCAGATCTGTCCAGAAAGAAAATAAATGGACAATTTCAACTGTTCTGGCACTCAAAAGCAGGTACAAGATGTTGGAAGAATATGCTTGTCTAGAAGTCTGGAAACAGTTCTCATGAAAGACAAGACAAAGAGGATGAAAGGCCTTTCTCTTAAACTTGAAGCCGAATTGTGCCAATCTAATCTACTTATTTGGGATGTGAATGACTTTTGAAATTATTAGTCAAAAATATTGATTTTTTCATATTGTTTCTTTCTCCAATAAAGGTACCATTCTGTGTATCATAAAGGATGTAAATTAAGTAACATTAGTGTCATATTTTAAGATTTTAAAAAATCATAGTTGTCAGGACCAAAAGCATTCCTGGTGAAACGGAATGTCCAATTCATCTGATGTCATTACACCCTGCCACTTGCAGATAGGTAGTAAAAGGTAGTGAAGAAATGCCAGAACTTCTCATTGATGATGGATACTGGGTCCAGATTAAGAAGCCAGTCACATAAGGGCTCTGTTGGAGAAGTACTCTGAGTCACCAAGCATTATAACAATCTCCTGAAACCATCTTTCAGTCAAACTTTTTCAAGATTCATTTATTCATTCATTCATTCTTCATTCATTCAAAAAATTCCTGGTGAAATCATGTAACAAGAGATGGAATGAGACGAACCTTAAACTAGAAGGTATTACTTTAGTAAGCAGAAGCCACAGTAAATAATTCTCACTCAGTGTGTAAGGACTATCCTACCTATGGTTGTTACATATTGAGGGTCATTGCCCAACATGAGGACAGAGAGAAAATTTATGACTTTTTCCAGGTGGGGAAAAGAAAAACATTCCATCCAGTAGGTTTGATTTCAGCCTGGCTTCGTGATGAGTTATCTTAGGCTCCAGAAAAAGCTAGCAGTTTGGTTTTTCTGGAGCATTAAACCTGTAGGACAAAGATGGAAGGATACTTGGAAAAGACTGTAGGGACACTCTTCACTTTTGTAGTTTTGTATGTTTAAATCAATTTTAAATTACTGAAAGACCTTAACAAAACAGTGGCCTCATTTGTTTGTTTTCTGGACAATTCTCCTGGCAGTACTTGTGAGGGTTGCTCATGAGGATAATAGCGGAGAGTCTGTAGGCACGTTGGGAGGTGGAAAAGGAGTTGTATTTACCTATGTGGGACACAGTGTTTGCCTGCAGGAACTGACTCTAACAATATGAAATGGATGCATTGAAGACAGCTTTAGACATTAAAATCACCACTGTTTATTGATCAGTGAGAGGCCAAGTAGGTGAAAGAACCAAGGGTAAGTGCAAATGTTCTCTCGCATAGGAACAAGAAAAGGAGGTGTACGAGGTGATAATATGTCCCAAGACGCTGCAGTCTTGGGAAATGAGCCTCATGTGGAAACAGTGAAGCAACTGAGTCAGAATAAAAAGAGCTGTGGAATCACAACATGGCATCTTACCCTGGAGAATCACTAAGTTGTACAGGAGAATTCTCATGACTAAGAAATCGATGCCTTTAATGTACCAACCTCCTATAAGAGTTAGTACACTGGTAAGGTATAGTCTATCTTGGTAAGGTTATTGTTCAACATATTAAAAAATATTAATCATATTACTTTGTGTTATGAATTAACTTAAATGTCTATGGGATCTCTCAGCTGGCATCCTTTTTTCTTAGCGATTACCTTATTTGACTTCTGAAATGATGTCATTGTAGGCACAGGCAGTTTTGAGATGTTGTCTACTGTTTTGCTGAATTGATGTGAATTTATGTTATCTTCCTTTTGAGTTAGCATACTTTCTTTGAGTAGAAATTTTCTACTTGCATGTATGGCTTCTACCCTGTTACCACTTTTTATGCTGTCTCATGTGATTTTTTAATAGGCCATATCTAAATGTAGTTTTATTTGTAAAAGTAAAAGCAATCTCTGATAATGAGAATCAGAGAAGGACCCTTCTTAGTAAGCTACTTAACTCTTAAGGCATAGAACTTTTAGCCTCTCTTTTTTATCATTAGTATTCTTTCAATGACAATGGACATGGCCTCCTGTCTGCCTGGTTTTACAGGTGACTCTGTACTTTCTCTAAATTTTCTTTTACTTTATTCCATTTTTCTTTTCTACTTCCTGCTGCACAATGTGCCTACTGGTCATTCTTGATGACTGGAGGAGCTGAAGTCCAGTCAGGAGATATCCGAGGGTGATATCCCTGTCTTGTCTGCTGCCATCTGAATGTCCAGTTTAACAGAAGGAAGGTCATTGTCTGCTTTCATTCCCTTTCCCTGTAAATTACAGGACTGAATTTAATTGCCAATTAAGATTTTTCTGTTTACCAAATTGTCTCATTATAAATAACATTAACAGTCTTTGGAGGCAATGAAAAGCTGTCCACATCTTGTAATGAAATAGCCAAAAAGAAAAAGTTAACTTACATTCAGGATATACCAGGTCCTAATTTACCAAAGCTATGTACTTTGTGATCTCATGAAAAACGTTGGCAGATTCTTTTCTTCTCCCCATGTCATATGCAGGAGGAGAGGCTCAGAGAGGACAAGCATCTTCAAGCTCATCCAGCGAGTAAAAAGTGGAACTTGATGCTGAATCTCACTATGTTTGATTACAGAAGCTTGGCTCTTCCCCTGAACACTCTACTGCAAGCAAATATGAGTGGCTGCTCCATAAGCCCCAGGGAAATCCTCAAAATAAATAATAAGTCTTACAGTTTATGTTAGAAGCTGGCTCATTTCCTGCCCTTGCTTGGAGCTCCTTTTACATAGAGGTCTCTCCCTACCCTCTGTGACTCACCCAGAAGCTTCCCAGTGCTCTCATGTGTTCAGACAGCTTTTTGTTCATGGTGCAAAGGGCACCACTAGCTTCTTGCACCATAATGGAGGGACACAAAGGTTAACAATGCCCCACACGCCTAAGGAGCCCGAGAGCAGTTCTGCTCAACCTCTGCCTCAAAGAAGACAAGTCTGGCCTCTGCTTTACAGGAAGACACCAGCCTCCAGGGTTGCTACAAAATGTTCTCGAAAACATTGTCTGCTTTACAGAGAGTTGCATCCTGCCACTACCAAAGCTTTAAAAATTCCCCAAGAGCAGAATAGACCCACATCAGTGGCAGCCTGCAGGGCTCTGGCAGCATCTGCATCACCCAGACTTGTTATGGCCCAGAAGGACGGTGGCCTTTCGATGACAGAGCAGCATGAGAAGGCCTCCCAAGTTCTCCAGCCAGCTTGGGTTCCGCTGAAGCTGGTCTGAGTGCAAATTGGCGTAATACATGGGGACAACATTACCTTAACATGAACAGAGGCATAAGCATATTAATACACATTCAGTAAAAATTGCACATCTAGGAATCAGTCCCAAAGGCACAATCCAAAACCACTGGGAGAACAATCACACATCTAGAATAAAAGCAAAACAGTGATCATCCTGTAGAGAATTGAAGAATAAAAAACCAGTGGTGAATGTTCTTGAAGGAATATTATCTTGGACCTCAAAGGGTGGTTATGGGATCTTTCTAATCAGAAAACTATCCAAGATGTAAGGTGATGTAAAAAGGGGGGTGAAAGCTATGAACCTAATACAGCCCCAGTGTGGTGAAACACCCACTCATAAGGGGAAAAAGCACAAAGGAAATGCACTGACACTACTGAGAATTTGTGAAATTAGATTGGTGGGACAAAAAACAGCTCATTTTTTTTCTTCCTTCATGGTTTCCTGATAATTTTGGACATAGAGTTAGATTTTAAAGTAAAAACACTGCAGAGCGCTAGAAAGAAAGTTGTACATACATATCAGTACCTTCTAGATGTACGAAGATCTAAATCAGAATGATCGAGCATCCTTCTTTTTCATGTTAGACCCTTTCATTTGTCAACTATAATAATTAAAATCTTGACATTAAAACCATTTGTCTCCTAAGCATGAAAGAGCCTGTGGGCCTCTGAAGCTAGGGCTTGAGGCAAGCGCAATGCCAGAGGTCACTTCCAGGGCAAAGATGTGAGGAATAAGGCTCAATTATTTCCCTCTCCTTGGGTCCCTATTTAATCTCTAGGATTCCTCCAGGAAAAACAGCAAATGCTTACAAGGAATGGCAAGGTCTTGACAATTGGTACTGGCTCCTTCTTAACCCTCAGGCCCTGCCCATTATTCATAGAATGTCTCCCTGACATTGCATCCCCTCCTGGCCATGGCTCCTCCCACCCATGAACATGTCCACCCCTCCTGGTACCCGCAATCTCTTCCTGTATCCTTGCTGGACTGCTCCGGGCTGTTTATCACTTGGTATTCCATCTGCCTGGAGTATTTGCCTCTCAAAGTCACCCTCCCAAGCTAGCTCTTCTTGTGACTAAAATCACTTTCTCCAGGAAATCTACTCTGGGTCCCTTCCTCCTTTGATGCTCCCCATGAACTCTTCATCTTATCCCTTAGCATGGCTTTAGTCTCCATCCCCTTGTGTGATCGGCTGTATCTTGGATTCTAAGAGTTGCTAAAAGACAGAATTGTATCAGAGCTAGTTTTGCAGATCTTAATTAGCTTTATTTGACAATCTAGAACCCCAAGGAGACTCCACCAAAAATAGTGCAAGGAAGTACTGTAAGCTAAATGGAAATGGGGTACAGAGACAGCCCCCCCTCCCCCAGGTACAGCTCCTGTCTGATTTATGTGACCGGATTTAGCTGTTGGTAGTTTGTGATTGGCTTAGGCTCAGGTACTTACTGTGAAGCAGGCTGCAGTCTGTTTACACATCAAGTTAGGTGACTGTCCATGGAGAAGCCTTTGAGATAAAGTTCATGCACAGAGAGAGGCAGCTGTAGGCCAGACTTGACAGAAGTCAAAATGATACCCATGCATCACTCAAGGTGTTGAGACCAGCGAAGGCAGTTAAGGATCTGGCTTCTATTGCTGTGTAACAACATAAAAGCACATTGTGCTTCATAAATAAATTTTCACAAGCACGATCTTTGATACTGAGATGTCAGAATCAAGGCACATGAGCATCAGGTTTGCACAGGCACGAGGACTGTGTAAAGCCAAGACGCATTTGCTCGTTCCCACATGACTTGATGGGGATTAGGTCTAGGGTTAGGGTATGACCTGACTTGGATTGTAACTTTCTTAATGTGAAGCATAAAACTGCCAGCTATGCACACGCCTTCCTTTCTATTTAAATTTTTATTTTACTGGAATGTGTTCCTATTTCTGGTCTATGATATTGTCTCTCAGTGCTTAGATAAACTCTCTTTGCTTTCCATTATTTTCTTTCCAAGTACACCTTTGACATAAGGTGCATTAAATCATCTCAAGTTAAATCTGAGGCGATTAGTAAAATCACCTTGGTAAAATACCAGAGTGCCCGCGCCAAGCTATTAAAATCTACCCGTAAAGTTGCAACTCTGAGTGAGAAGATCTGCCTTGGAGAAAAGGAGTAACTCTACTCCAGGGCTTACTTAGTTCGAGTCTCTATGCCTAGCAGAGGGAAGCCAGAGCCTATTCTGGGTAACATGAGCACAGTGCCCTGCCTCAAGCCTTGCTTCTTGGTTTGCCATTACAGACCACTTCTGTCCAAAAATACATCACATCTCACACACAGGATGGAGCAAAAACTGTGCAAAATAAATCTACAGTATTTTCAAAGAAATAATTAGATGCAATCTCTGATAATTAGACTGATTTGAACATATAGTATCTTAAATAAATAATACCAACAAAGATTTTTTAAAAAATCTTTCTCCAGACTTAAATATTGGTGCAGGCATCTTAGATTGAGAAAAAAGATGGGTACTTATAGAACAGATCTGATGACGAGGATTTACATCCTTTTGCTATTCTTTTAAATTATTATGATGCTTTTAAAAAAATGAATAACATCTATTGCTGCATGCTTCTGCTCTTTGGAATTGGCAAGAAAACCAGTTGGGAGAAGGTTTTCCAAGTTCTTGGTTTCATCTAATAGAGAAGTTAATCTGCATTGAAATACTCCTGGACTCTGGAATCCTAAGGATGGGTCCTTGTCTTTTTGGAGCTTTACTTCTTTTCTTTTCTTTCTTTTCTCTTCTCTCTTCCCTTCCTTCCCCTCCTCTTCTTTCCTCTCGTGTGTCTTCCCTTTCCCCTTTCCCCTTCCCTTCCTTTCTTTTCCGTACTTGGGATTGAACCCAGGACATTTGCAATGAACTACATCTCCAGTCCTTTTTTATGTTTTATTTTGAGATGAGATCTTTCGAAGTCACTCAGTTGACCAGGCTGGGACTGGAACTTGAGATTCTCCTGTCTCAGCCTTGCAGAGTGCTGGGATTCTGAGCCTGCACCACCTGCTGGGGTGGTTTTCTTTAATGTGTAAGTGCTGTGGCTGCTCTATTGTAGAAGTTGATGCCTACAGGCCTAGTCGTGGAACGGCTTGCTGGTGATGGAGACTCCTGTGTGATCTTTTTAGACAGTGTACTTTTAAAGAAATGTTTCTAGAGTCTTATATGTTCAATATGGAAACTATAAAAGAAAAGAGCCATAGTGTTGCTCATATTTTTGACCAATATGGTGACTGGGTTGCATTGCCCCAAAGATCTTTCTACTAATGTATTTAAGCTGGAAATCACTTGAAGTCCATAGGGCATGGTGGATGGATGGTTATTTCATCAGCCAGAGCCCAGTGCGGACAAGGGAGATTCCAGCCTTCCCATCCTCTGTCTCCCTGCCAGTCACCAACCAAAGGAGAAGGAAGGATTTTTGCTGACATTGGTGACTTGAGTTGCAAATGTAAAGTTGCCTTTCACACTGTAATTTACATCAGCCTTTCAATCATTTGTGTGTTTTCTTCTTTTTGCAACTTTTCCCTTCTGAAGAAATCTGCGTGCGGTATGCAAGGTGACCTGACTGTGGTGAAGAGAATGTTCTGTGTGGTTTGCTTTCCACCCACGCACAGCAGGCTCTGCAGACTTGACAGGGATGGATCAGCCTTGCAGAGGAACAAACAAAAAACCAAAAATACCCCTCCTCCAAAAAAATACCCCACAGTGTGAAACTCTTTCTGAGAAAGACTGGCCTATTTCTTTAAAGTACACACAAAAAATAACCAAAATAGATTTTCTCTTAAGACTCTTATTTATTCAGATGATACCAATTCTGTTTCTAGAACAACACGATAGAGTTGTTACCCAGAGATCTTTAGAAAGGCAGATAGATGCACTTGCAGTGGGTTTTTGCTGAAAGTGGGTTCTGCTTCTTTCACTGCTTATTAGAAGGTAAATGCATAATTATATGGCACATTCACATAAGAGCAATAAACTTTATGGAACTATTTATAAAACGGTATGTTTACATCAACGGTGCTATACAAGTAACAAATAATAATAACATTGTGAAGAAAATTAGCTCCTTAGATGCATAACATTTAATATGTAGCTCTGTATAATTAATATCCTGCAATTTAATGCGTTACTCATTTTCCTTTTCTCCCCCTCCTCTTTACTAGGAAGAAAGAAGCAGAATCTGTTTAATTTAATGTAGCATTTGCATAGTAGCAGAAAGCCAAAACAGATCCCGCTGGATTAATCGGACTTCTGACTCTGTGAACATGGAACTGGACATGTGTCTATAGCTTCCGGTGCACACAGTGAGCTTCTGCACATGTTGTCATCTCCTGATTGTCAGCAAGATGTGCACAGAGTTCCTTTGACTTGGCAGTAATTTTATACACATCCAATCAGTGGTTCTCAGTTGGGGGTTAATTTTGCACCCTCAAGGGAAAGGGGGCAAATGCTGGAGACGTTTTTGGCTTCTGTAACTAGCAGGAGTGACTTCTATGTGATTCTGATGGGGGAGGCCAGGCGACAGCCGGCAATACATAGATGGGGACCAAGACTCAGTTGGCTCAAAATGTCACCCACTCTGAGGCAGAGAAGCTGGAATCAGCTCACTGATCTCTGCACCAGCCTCTGAGCTGGGATTATTATTTTTTTCTCATTTTATGCATAAAAAATAACCAAGGCACAGATGAGCTAGGAGATTTATCCAAGATAAATCACAGGGCAGACAGTGAAAGACTTGGGGCTTGAGTAGGGGTTTGGTGGCACAATCCCTCTACACCCACCTCTGCTCATTTCTTGCACAAGCCTTGTTATGTAGTGAACTTACACTTATCACAGCAACAGACTTGTGTGCTGTATGAAACTGTGTGTATGATCCTGACAGCTGAAGCACTCTAGAAAGTGGCCTAGGAGCCAGACCGGTTTGACTGAAGACACAAGTGTAGCAAAGCCAAAGACACTGTGGACACTGCCCTTCTGTGCGTGGGTCAGGATGCCCCTGGGGACAAAGTGGCTGCCTTGGTAGTCCTCCTGCTGGGCCTCATTTTCCAGCCCAGAATACTCAATCCCACCCATTTGAACCTGGTGAGGAGAGCCAGGCTCTGTGCCTGTCACCCTGCAAGTTGGGTGAACAGGTCACATCCACAGCCCCAAGCCAGAAAGGCCTGAGCATCCCTAGAGCAGGTGGCCTTCCCTGGGGCCTGTCCACATTGCTGCAGTAGCAGACTCCCTCTGCTGGGGGCTTTCCAGCAGAAACATGGTGCCCACCAGATTCTCCAGAAGTGTGTATGCTGCCTAGTCATTTTCACTGTCCCTCAAAACATGCCCTGGTGGGAAACAGCAAAGCCCGCGCTGCAGAGGAGAGAGGCCCACACCCAAAGGGCATCTGAGGAACCATTCTCCACCAGCAAAGGAGCAGAGTGCTCAGTGGTCTGCCCTGGCCCCCTCCTCCACCAGCGCACCCTTGCTGTACTGTTTCTGCCTTTTCACTACAGCCTCACGCTCCAGAACACACAGAGAAGGGGTCCTTCCTCCAAACTATTTAGCTGTCACTGTCACCACTTAATAAACAGTTAAAAGGCAGTGACTCAGATCGCAGGTGCCAGTTTGGCCCGGGTGACTGTCAAATGGACCCTTCCCAGCTAATTTAGGTCTTCAGCAGCAGCACTCAGGGTACCTAGAGGCAGGCATGATGCCAGCACACCCTGACGAACTCCAGGACAGAAAAGGACAGGAAGAGGGGTCTGGGGAGCCGGGCTGGGCTCAGGGGCATTTGAGTGTGAGTGACGTGGGAAAGAGGCTTGGGAGGAGGGTCTGTGCCTCTGAGTCAGTGAGTGTGGAGGCTCCATGCTTCCGGCACAGCTCTAGAGCCTGCTCTGCAGCTTCAGGGGGCAGCAGAGGACACCTGGTGTCCTGCTGGTCTATGGCTCAGGCCCCATACACTTGCACAAAGAGGGAGAAGACAGCACCTTGCAGTCCAGAGGTTCTGCTTGCAGTGTTCAGGGTCACCATCTGCAGGCTGGTTAGGCCAGTCATTCCTGATACAAAATGAGTCTTTCACAGATCATTCACATGCAGTTCCAAGCCACATTCTGTCATCTCCATTGTTTTGTTAAAGATCCAGAGCTTGGTGATGGGAATCTGCAAATATTTTTGTGAATTTTTTTTTTTTTTTTGGTACTGGGGATTGAACTTGGGACCTTGTGCTTTTGAGGCAGGGGGCGGCACCACTGAGCTAAATCCCTGGCCCTATTTTTGTGAATTTTAACAAACTTAACAGGAACCCATTTCACAAGTTAAACAATAAAATTCACTCAAGCACCCACTAGGGACAAGACTCCATCTCCGAGGGAACTTAAATATTAGCTGTGAGTTTAGGACATTCAGGAAGCAGACATTTGTAAAATAACTTGATACACATGGTAAGATGTTGCTTGGGATACTTTAAGAGAAGATAGGAAAATGTCTTAGTTCCTTTTTTGGAACTAAGACACAGTACTCAACCCTCACAACTGAAAGGAAGAGAGGTTTGTTTTGGATCACAGTTTCAGAGGGTTCAGTCCATGGTCAGGGCCCGCTGGCTCTCAGGCAGTAATATCACGGCAGAAGGGCCTGGTGGACATGAGTGGCTCGTGGCATGTAGGAAGGAAGCAGAAAGAGTGAAAGAGGGGGTTGGAGAGGGCCTTAATTTTTCCAAAGAGTGATTTTGTGAATAATTACAATAAGAAGATATTGGTGTCTGTTTTATAAAATTTTCATTATAGACCTCACCATCACAGCCAAAACAAGCAGTATAAACAATAGCTGAGAATAATGGATCAGCATAATAGAGACTATGCTTGCGGTGCCTACCATAAGCATTGTCTTCGTTAGAAGACTTGAATAAAAATAATGTATAAAATATTGTGTAGAGCTGAGCATGGTGGCTCACAGTTCAATACCCACTACTCTGGGAGGCTGAGGCAGGGAGATAGCACATTTACACTTAGCCTAGGCTACTTAGGACTTAGCAAGACTCTGTCCCAAAATAAACAATGAAAATGTTCTGGGAATGTAGTACAGTGTAAAGGCCGTGGGTTCAATCCCCAGTACTGTAAAACAAAACAAAAAAGCAAAAACAAAGGCAAAACAATAACTAAAAAATATGCATAACCAGTAGATAATTAAAATAGCTTTTATTCCATTCTTGCTCAATGTCAACGTACATTATCCCTTTACTCAAAAGGGAAATGGGAAAGGTGCTTCTTTTCCTTTTGGCTACTATGATGCCTGGCACTGATGATTAATCCTTAGTCAGATTACTGTGAGTCTGAATGTCCATGGCATGGATTTTCTCATGCACTTACATGATTTTTGTTTCTATTTTATATACAGAATTTTTCATTTGAGTCTTTCATTTATTAAATCACAATGTTAGATTGTATGCTAAATTTTTTTTTTTTTTGAGGTGAGGTCCCCTCGTGTTGCCCAGACTGGCCTTGAACTTGGGTTCTTCTCATCTTAGCCTCTGATGTAGCTGAGATTACAGATGTGCTTCATCACCTCCGGCTTATATCATAAATGTGTTCAAAACACCTATCAAAATGGCTGTATTAGTCTGTTTTGTGTTGCTATAACAAAATCCCCAGAGAACTGGGTGCTTTATAAAGAAAAGAAGTTTATTTAGCTCAAAGTTCTGGTGGTTCTAGATCATGATGCCAGACTTTTCTTGGCTCTTGGAAAGGTATATTGGGTGCATGAGAAAATTTCTAAAGTCAGTGTTTTATCCAGAAACCCCATTTTGGAAGTAGATGGGGCATATTCTATAAACGTTATTATTTTATTTTAAAAACAAAACAGAGGTGCTCTGTATTTTGCATTATAGGATTTATAGTATTTTTAGGGTAGAAAAATACACATGCAGTGAAATAGATACATATGTGTATGTGGGCACGTGTGTTTGTGTGAGCACACAAAACAGTAGTGTGCGGATAAACTTAACAGCAGCCTCTCCAAAAACAAAACAAAACAAATCTTATTTGTTGGGTTTTCTAATGTCGATGGTATAAATACTCCTACAGTGGCTAATTTTAAACTATCTGTAGTTTAAGCAGCAAGCAGCTTGCAGTATTCCTGAAGCACATCTCCCACGGATGACGCTGAAGTGGCGTCACCTCCAAGAGGGAGCTAAATGCAAACAAGGGGAGCTCTGTGTCCATGGACTGAGAGGCTCAAAGGAACATAGACAACCTGAACCACGTCTTAATACTTGGGAAAACACAAATGGTGACAGAGCTCTAGCATCAGTGTATAGCCAGTCACTCACCTGTCACACATTCAGTCATTCATTTACCCAATACATTGTTTTTTGGAATTATAACTGGATGCAAGGCACTTGTTGTAGAGTTTAAAAACAAGGGAATGCTATCCCTGAACTCAACAAGTAAGGAGTCGGACATGTGGAAAGTGTAAAATACTGCTGAGGATGCAGGGTTAAAGCCATGTGTATAAAGTCACTGAAGGCAGCCAACCATGCCTGGTGGGGACAGGCAGTGGACTTCCTGCAGGTTGTGACACAGGAAGAGAGGACTTTACAAAGGTGGGCATGAGAAGGTCATTCCATTTTGCCATTCATTGAAAGAAATGAGAAGCAGAGAGAGTACTCAGTATAGAAAGCTAGGGGCAGAGTTGCGCTGTGGTGTAATACACAAGTAAAGGAGCAGACAGACACAAGCAAAAGACATTGAAGAGCTGGTCATCCTGTTAAGAAACGTGGGACATGCTGTGCACAGTCACAATGCCAGCATGTTAATAGTGAAGGAGCAAGACCAGAGGCAGCCAGAGCTCTTTGAAGACCAGAGTCATTTATCCAGGAAGGGCTGACAAGCAAAAGAACAAAGCTAGAGAATCTCAGAGTACTTTTGAATTTCATTTCCCTAATAGCTAGAGATGTCGAATGCTTTTTTAAAAAATGTACAGTACTTGCTGGCCATTTTTACTTCTGCTTTTTAGAAGTATCTATCCAGGGGCTGGCGATTTAGCTCAGTGGCACCGTGCCTGCCTCATAAGTGCAAGGTTCTGAGTTCGATCCCTCGTACCCCCCCCCAAAATAAATAAATTAGAAGTATCTATCCAGTTCATTTGCTCATTTTTTGATTGGATCATTTCTTTTGGATTATTTTTTAGTTCTTTATATAATCTAGATATCAGTCCTTTATCAGAAGTCTCGCTAGCAATTTTTCCCCATTATGTAGATTGTCTCTTCATTCTGTGATTATTTCCTTTGCTATGCAGAAACTCTTTGATTTGATGTAATCCCATTTGTTGATTCTTGATATTATTTCCTGTGCCACCAGAGTTCTGTTTGGGAAGGCTGTGCCTGTGCCTATGCTTTAAGTGTTTCCCTTATGTTATCTTCCATTAGTTTCAATAGTCCTATTTTATATCTATGTCTGTGATCTGCTGTATTTGATTTTAGTACAGGGTGAAAGGTAGGGATCTAGCTGCCACCTTCTGCAAATGGATCTCTAGGCTTCCCAGCACCATTTGTTAGAGCAGCTGTCTTTTCTCCAATGGATGCTTTGGGTCGTTTTGTAAAGAATAAGATAGTTGTAGACACATGGAGTTGTTTCTGTGTCTTCTGTCCTAGTCTGTTGGCTATATGTTGATTTTTGTACCAGTAATATGCTGGGTATCTTTAAATTGTACGCTTGTAATATAACTTGTAATCTGGTATCATGCTCTCAGCCTTGATCCCTTTGCTCAGGATTGCGTTGAGTATTCAGGGTATTTTATTTTTCCATATCAATTTTAGGTTTGCTTTCTCTAGTTCTGTGAAAAATGTTGTTGATATTTTAACCAGACTTGCCATAAATAGATAGATCACTTTGGTAATATTGCTGTTTTCATGATAGTACTTCTCTGATCCAAGAACAAGAAAAGTCTTTTCATTTTCTAATGTCCTCTTTCATTTCTTCCTTTAGAGTTCTGTAATTTTTATTGTAGAGGCCTTTCACCTCCTTGGTTAGGTTTATTCTTCAGTATTTAATTTTTTGAGCTATTGTAAGTGTACTTGTTTTCTTGCTTTCTTCATTGACGGATATTCTGATGGGGACTCATGACAATTTAATGATGTTTTAAAATTTAAATATTCATGGTATTTCTCTATCACTTCTCATATATAAAATTAAAAATTAATGATTGTATATGGTAACTTCGTCACACAATATTTTAGTGTATTGTTACACGATTTCTGTAATTGAAGATGTGTTATAAATTATATACTTCTCTGTGAAAGTGGGCAGTTTGCATCTTATATTTTAATATTATTAATGAACACCTTGCATAGGGCTTGGTGCTATATTTTGAAGTGCTTCCTTAGGATCAGCTTTATGAACAATTACTAGGTCAAAAGAGAAGCACCACTTTTGAGGTTTGTATTGTATCTTTCAAAATCAGTGCTGCCCTGGTAGAACTCAGGAACTTGTATAAATGTGTACACTGTGTGCCTTGGTGTGGCTTATCTCAGACTCCAAGCTCCTCCAGGTAATTCATTTGTTCGGTCTTATTTACACTTTTTAAAGAAAGCACTGGTTAGTTTCTGGCTGAATTCCAATAAAATAGAGGCCCACCAAATTTCCATCAGGCAAAAGTCGGAGTCCACACCCCCACTCGTCTGCTTCTGACTTTTGCGAGTGGCCAAAGGGCACTTGGGGCCTTGTACCCTGCTTGCTTGCAGTAACCAGTGTTCAGTGACTGTGATTTAAGTTAAATTGAAAATAAATAGGAGGAAGCGAAGCTCCAGCTAAAGCAAGAAGAAAAAGTGGTGGATGCCACAGCAGCCCCAGTGTCATCGGACCAGGAAGTCTGGAGTTATTTGTTGACAGCAGCTCTGCTCCCATGGGCACCTCTGGCACCAGCGGAAAGGCCCAGCAGTCTGAGCTGTACATCTGGCCGAGGCTGCAGGGCACCCGGGCATGAAGGTCTAGGCCCGCACAGGTGAAGTCACAAGGAGCTTGCAAATCTGTGCGTCCATGAGAGACTGTCTGTGAGCAGACAGAGGGAAGGGCATCTGTGGCCTGCCTTAGAACCTGGCAGAGCATCTGTCTTCCTGTGCCTTCCCAAGGAGCATCCCATGGTGGTTCTGTGGTTTGAAATGATTACATCATCACAGGAATTTACAAACTTAGTACTGAGTGATCTTGTACAACCTTCGCCCATGATTTATCCCAATGATTGCATCTTACATACGCATAGCACAGTGTCAGTCACAGACCCGACAGATCTTGCGTGTGTGTGGAGTTCATTTTTCACCAATGTGTAGATTTGTGTAACTACCACAACAACCAAGATATAGAACTCTACCCCTTCTAAGAGCTGGCCTTGTGCTCTCCATTTGTGGTCACTACCCTAGCAATGATGGCTCTGTTTCCTGTCCCTGTAACTGTGATTTTGAGAATCTTAAGTGGAATTCTATAGTTTGTGACATTGGAACTGACTCTTTTCACTCAACGTAATACCCTTGAGATCCTCCCAACTGGATGCATGTATGTACACTCACTTCTGCTTTCTGCGGAGTAGTATTCCATGGTACACATTGTATACTGTGGAACTCTCATCTTGTTTAGCAGTTAATCTGTGAAAGGATTTTTGAGATGTTTCTTGCTTTGGGTGACTGCAAACAAAGCTGCTGTGCATAATATTGTTTAGATTTTGTGTCAACATAAATTTTAATTTCTTGGGAATAAATACACATGTATGCAATTGCTGAATCAAATGCTAATGCATGTTAGTTTTTATTTTTAAAAACCCATATTTTTGGAAATTACTACATTATATATGCATGAGGTATGTATGAGAAACATAGTTTCTCTACATTCTTACCAGCATTTGGTATTTTCGCTTTTTTTTTTAACTGTATGCATTCGAACATATCCTCCTAGAATTAGTTGGAATTGTTCAGAAGATGTTCCAGAGATGTCTACATCTTTCCTCGTGCTTTTCTATCATCCATATACTCTATCACAGGTGTCTTGTATCTGTCATCTAATTTCTAACTGGATTTCTTTGTATATTCTACATACAATGCCTTTGTCAAATTTGTGGTCTATATGTATTTCTTCCATTACTATGGCTAGGCTTTCATACTCTATACACAAGAGAAATTATTTTCATCTTCGTGAAACTAGTCTATTTTCTCTTTTGTGAATTGTGTTCCACCAAGCCACAGGCACTGATGATTTTTCCCTGTGTCAACTTCTGAAAGAGTCATAGTTTTACATTGAACATCTATGATCTATTTTAAGCTAATTATTGTGTCTTAGATTATACAAATCAAGATTTTTTTGTATATTGATACCCAATTTATTGAAAGACTATTTCTCCATCGATTTTACACCTTTTTAAAAAATTAGTTGTCCATGCCTGTTTGTGACTGTTATTAGGTTCTCTGCTTAGTTCATTTAATCTTTATTTCAGGGACTCCTACCAACATCATATAGTCTTCACTGATGTAGTTGCATGACTAGAAATTGTGCTGAGTATTTCTTCTATTTTACTCTCCTTTTTCAGAATTGTTCCAACTATTTTAGGTCCTTTCTACTTCATATACAATTTAAAAATATTCATCAGTATATTTACAAGAAACCTTGCTGAGATTAGGACAGGACTTACACTAGATTGTTGTGTCAATTTGGAGAAATTTGACAATTTTTATTATGCTGTTTTCTAAAACATAAACATGATATTTATTTATTATACCCTTTTCAAACATGTCTTCCATTAGCTTGTAATTTCAGCATTTCAATTCTGTGCATTGTTTTTAGCTTGACACCTGAGCATTAGGATAATTTTAGTGATTGTAAATTTTATTGCAATTTATTTTCCACAAGTTTACACTGTATATAACAATAGAGTAGGTTTTTGTGCATTGATCTCATGTCACATACATTGCTAAAGTAATTTATTAGACAAAAGGATTTGCAGAATATTTGAGATTTTCTCTGTCAACCATAATGTCATTTGCAAATACAATCAACTGTATTTCTTCCTTCTTCATGTATATTCTCTCTATATACATGTTGTTGTTTTTTTTTTTTTTGGTACCGGGGATCAAACTCGGGACCTTGCACTTGCAAGGCAGGTGCCGGAACCACTGAGCTAAATCCCCAGCCCTATATACATTTCTCTTTCTGTCTCTGAGTTTCTAGTAGCATGGTGCTCAGCGAGAGTTAAAGCTGAACATCATTTCTTTGTTCCCTGTCTTTAAGTAGCAGAGTATGCAGACTTTCATTTTTGAAGCATGATATTGGCTGGAGTTTTTATGTTTGCTCTTTGACATGCTAAATAAATTCCTCTTTATTCCTAATATTTTTGTAATTGATGATTATTTTATTTTGCCAGATCCTTTTCTACATTGTTTTCTGTAAACATTCAAATTGCCTTCAATAGTTGTTCATACTAATTACACTAAAAGATTTCAAATAAACTTTCCATCGCAGAATGAGCCTTATTTGATAAAGTTGTTGGGTTCTGCTTGTGTATTGTGGAAATCAGTTTGCTAATATGAGGTAAGAATTTTTGTATCTACATTTCTGGGGGACATTGATCAATTGAATTATTTTTTGTTTATTTTTTGTCTTTTGGGAGGATCAGGATAATCCTGAATTTGTAAAATGAATGGGAAATATTCCTCCCTTTTCTATTTGGTATAAAATTGTTCTTAACCCTTCAAGATTGCAGTAGAATTTTCCAGAGAAAACACCACAAACCTCAAATTTTTTGGAAAGGCTTTAAATTATGTATTCAATATTGTAAATAGTTATGGGACTAGTGAGATGAATAGTTTCATATTGGAAGAGTGGAGTAGTTTTTTTTCAAGAACTGTTACATTTCATGCAATTTATCAAATTTATATGTGCGGCTTGTCCATGATGCTCCCCTATTTTAAAATTTCATTTAATTTTTATGCTTTTATATTACACTTTTGATGCCTTCAAGGTCTTTAGTCATTACTCTTACATTACTGCTGAATGTTGCAATTTGTGTCTTTTATATTCTTTGTCAGACTTGCTAGTGTTGTGTCAAGCTTATTGTTTTCTTTATTCATTTATTTTTAAAGAACCAGTGCTTGTTAAAATAGTTATAAACTATTTTTCAGTTGTATGTATGTGGTGGTGTTTATGTTTTCAATTTCATTGATTTCTAATCATCTCATTATTGCTTTTTTCTTTCTGTTTGCTTTTATTCATTTGAGTTTCCTGTCATGAGAGCTTAGATTCCTTGATGTAAGGTGTTCTGTATTTTTTTTTCTAACTTACCAGGTCAAAATTTAATGCATCAAAATAAAGGAAATCACTGTATTTCTTTGTAGTTGTATCCATAAGCATTTACTTATCTCTTCACTTGTAAGTAAAAAATGATTCCTTGAGCTTTAACCCACAAGACAGTTTGGGCCAATTCCCGGTGTTTTGTTTGCAGTGTGTTCTTCTGATTGTTCACTTCCATAATGCGCTGGGAATGATCCACAGAACAGCATATTCTTAGAATTCGTAGGCTATTTGAATCTGAAACCTAACCAGGGTATTTTGAGCCAAAATTCTTTGTGTTCGTTTTAGATTTTCTTTCCTAATGGTAAAACCACAATGGCACATGTCCTAGGTTGTTTCTAGCTTTCTGCTCTAGTGCTTTAAATATGTGGCTTTCTTCTTCTTCATTGTCTCTTGATAACTAAAGCAATGCTGTATCTCAACCTCGGCCTTCATTCCAGGAAGAAGATGAAAGTGATGGGAAATAAAAGAGGTGTCATCTATTCCAGGAAAGCAAACTTTCCCAGAAATTCCCAGCTAACTTCCATTGACATCTCCTTGGCCATAATTGTGTCACTCAAGCTATAAAGACAGGGTGGAAAATATCACTTTTCCCTTTTATCCTAGCACATTGCCACTTTGAAGAAAAATCAATGCTGGTTAAGCAAAGAAGCGGGGGATGGATTTTGACTAAGGAACTAGGAATCTCTAGGAATACACTAGCTCAAAATGCCCTTGGCATTAGCAGATAAGAACTGATAGGGCCCCTAGAAATAACTTCCCAGGATCCCTGTGTAAATGTAAACATGTCCCGACCACTCTGGAGAGACTTTCAGACTGGGCTGGGGACCCCAGGGCTCCCAGGCTCCTCCACACCCTGCACTTCCTTGGGTGACACTGGCCAGCCCATCCAGTGGTTCTTGGTGTCCCCGATGTCTGCATCATATTTTCATGTCCCGGGACAGGACAAATGTCATGATTTCCGTGGTTTGATGCTGCATATCGAGTCCAGGAAAGGTTGCTTCTATTTCAGTGCTGGATCGCTTCCTCCACGAGTAATAAGATGTCTAAGGGAGTCCTTGCAGGGCTGCCAGATACAGAATTCCATCTTCCCCACCTGCCCAACACCTTGGTCTCATCTTTGCCTACAGCATTGCAAGTAAACACATTTTGCCTATGACATGTGCATCTCAAGGTGACCACCCATCACACGTGGAAAGACAAAAACAAATAAACAAGAAAACAAAGAAAAACGAACCCACAATCATCCTTTGGTCCACTTATGCCACTTAAAGTTTTGTGGCCTCGCCTGATAACCTATCTGCATTAGGAATATTTCCTTTGGTCAGAACTATAGCTTTTGTGAATATTTTCTTTAAGAGAGAAGAAGTTTCTGCACTTAGCATGGCAAAACTCCTTTTCTAAAGGGCCTATAAATACTTTTGCATTCCTGGTGCTGCCTGGAAATGTAGCTCTTCTGAGCTGCACTGTCGGCTATTTCTCCGAAACTAGAGTAGTCATTCAAAAATAGTTTCACTCAATTTAACTGCCTATTGAACCCTCTAAATTACAGATATTAAGCCTTTGGTTTCACAACAAACTTAATGAACAGTTCTGACAATCTATAAGCAAGGCCACTGGAAATTCATGGGCCAGATGGAATCACAGATTACACCATTTTCCTACTGGCCTGCAATCTTCTGGCACCTGGATCGACATTCCAGGGATACACATTATGTCTGGTGCAATAAATCCTGCCCCTGATAACTGAATTTGTGCTGTAGAAACCTCAAAGCAAGTGGAGAAAATGCCTTCTAACTTCACTCCTAAGTTCTTGAAATATCAGGATGGAACTCAGCTATGAATAGTTAGCTTTCCAGGTAAACTAAGGAGACTGGCCTTTTCAAATTTCTCTCATTTTCATTAGATACAGTGACTGGGAGACTCTCTCAGAGGAAATTCTTCTGGAGAAGAAGAGGAACTACGGGAAGAGACAGGGAGAAGCGGGAACAATAGGATGAAGCACGAGACCTGGGAACACAGGAGGTTTGAGATGAGGAAGAGAAACTCACACACTAGTAAAGAGAGAAATGAGATTGTTTGAAAGTCAAGACATTCCCCTCAAGAATCTCTTCAGTAGTCACTGGAAAATCAGCCTCGCTGGAATGGTCCCATGTCTCCTTTATGGCGATATTAAGGGGTATGGTGAGTGGTAAAGAAGTTCCTTCCCGTGTCACAAAAAGGGTTTCAAGTGTTTGTGACAGGGATAAAGTGGGACAGGATGGTGGGAAGTTAATTTCCTCATTCTGAATACCTGTACACTGCACCTTTGTGCTTCAGTGTCATACAAATACCTGCATCCAAAGAACACCCACCACTCTTTTGTTCCCCCATCTTATACTCACCAGGCTTCATTCAATTTGTTTTGAAGACTTGCGTCTCCCTGAAACTAGAGGAAAAGCTTACTCCTTGAGGAGAGTTGACCATATTTACCTCCATAACCCTAGAGTCCACAGGAAGCCTGAAAAGGAGGAAAACCTGGAGAATCGTTGGTCAGCTGAATGCATGCTCCAGTTTCCTTGAGAAAATGGAATGATTTTCTCTTATGATAATCAGAAAATAAGTAAAACATGGACTTCTGGTTCTATTTAGATATCCACCTAAATCCTCGTGGGATCACAGAGGAGAGCTGTGGAAGGGAGTGGAGTAGAGGAGCTTAAGGTAGACTGGGTGTTAGGGGGGGCCCTGGCTAGAAGAGGGGGATCCCAGTGAGTGTGACCTGGAAGGTTATGCCTCCCCTTCATCTCTGTTTCCTGTCCACCAAGCCATGAGCTGCTGTCCTCTGCCGGCTCCCTGTGCCCTGCCATCCTTCTATGGAGCTGGACAACTATGGACTGAAACGTGAGCCAAATAAACTGTCCTCCTTCAGGTTGCCAGTGTCAGGTGTTATGTCTCCATGATAAAGAAAATGACTAAAACGATAGAGTTTTATTTAAAGGAAAAAAAGAGCAAACAAAAACAGAAGCCAAAAGATAGCTTCAAATACTCAAATACACATCAAACAAAGAAAAGCCATGTTCATTGTCAACGGGCAGAGAACTCTGATCTTTCCCTTTTCCTCACCATGCTCTGCTTCACCCATTTGAGATATCAAGAGGGGGTAACCTGGGAGGAAGCAGGGAGCCCTCTCTGGGTCCCCTGGGATATGGCACATTTGGTGGGAAGTAGAGGAAATTCCATCAACATTATGCATTCCACACAGAACTTGCTGTTAGAGATAGGCCATGACATCGTTTTATATCAGAGATGGAAAGACCTGCAGAGAACACAGAATTCAACTATTCTACTTTACATACATGCAATTGAAGTCTAAGGGTATGAAGGGAGTCACCCATGTCAGACGGCTGTCACTGCGTGATTATGGTTATTCTGCCAAGCCCAGGGTCCCTGTACCCCTGAGAATTCTAAAACCTGGTAAAATGACTTAGGAGGGCTATTTTCATATTGTAAACATCTAGGGGAAATCTGATTTCTCTTGTCCATGAAGCTCCAAAATAACTAAAAATGAAGTTGAGTTGTGTATAAAGGGAGGTGATATTTCTGTACTTTGGATTGAAATTACACAATGGCACAATGTATTCTAGTTTGTTATTTGATGAGGGCCTGGTTAGCAAGGATGTACCAATGATACCTAAGTTGAAATCAATGAAATGTACCACTTGTTAAATGGACTTTGTCTGGTGTTCAGGTGATCTTTCAAAGTTGTGATCTTAAAAGTTGAAAAGAAGGAAAAGGAGATTTGCGTGGGATCAAGTTACCTATGTCAGAGAGAGGACTCTTTCCTTCTTCTCTGGTCCTCGCTATGATGAGAGGATTCCAAATGGAGATGCCTTGGCATTCTCTTCCTTCTTCCCTTTTCCTCCCCTGCGAAACCATCAGCTCACATAGCCTGGGAAAGAAAGCAGCTCCTGTGGGAATAAGACACAGAAAATGATGGTGTTTCATCAACTCAGCGTAGAAGGGGTGGTCAAAAAATATGACGAATGGTTAAGTTAAAAAATTATTACAGTAAAAGACACATTGCCATGAATTACCCTCAAAATATTCTCCCTGAAAGACATTTATCCCAAAGTTTTTACCATGTTCTGAAGCAGATCTGGAGTCCTCTTTGATGAGTGTCTTTACCAGTTGTGATCAGAAATACAGTGAACATTGCTGCCAAGTGGCATCCAACAGAAATACGGGCTGGTAAAAACATGATGCTGTGTTCTCGTCCACTTTAGCCACCAGATCTGGCACCGTGTGACTCCTGGCTCTTCCCCAAAGTCACAATGACTATGAAAGGGACACGTTTTGAATCCATTCAGGACCTCGAGGCAGCCAGGACAGTGCAGCTAAAGACCCTCAGGAAAGAGGACTCCAGAGCTGCTGCAGGAAGTGGCAAGGACGATGGGATGAGGATGTTCAAAGTTTGAAGGAATGTTTTGAAGGGGATTCATGGCCATGTGTCTTTTACTATAATAACTTATAACTTTAAAACAAATTCAAACATTGATCATGGTTTTCAATCACACTGTGTGCACTAACTTATCCTAAGTAAATATCTGACATTTACAGATTACCCAACTGTCCTGTCAGGTGCTTTTGCATCACTATTTCGTTCAGTCCTTAGAAAAGCTTACCATGAATGTATAATTCCTAGTTCATAACTTTTACAGATAGACAATGAGCTGAGGTGTGAGGAGATTCCATTCATTTCTAGGGTCCCCCAGTTAGTGTACCTTTTCCAGACCTCCCTGCCAAGCCCTTCCTCCTGTGCCTGCCACTGCGGCAAACAGATAAACCCACTAGGACGAGAGCACAGTGACCCCATGTGCAAACCCACTACTCTGCAGTCTTCCCACTCTGAACTCTCAGTCCTGTGAGGAGAGGGTTCAGAAGGGACCCTTCACACTCACAGCCCGCACTCCCATCAGAGCAGTCCTGATAGGGTCTGTGGGTCCCCGGTCCAGAACCCCAGGGGCACTACATTCCCAGTGCTCAAGAGCACCAAGTAGAGTGGCACAGTGTGTGCACAGAACCTGTGCACTTCCTGCCTCCACTTCACATCATCGCTGGGTTACCAACCTTGCCCAGCATAACCTAGCATAATGTAAGCTCCTGTCGGCAGCTGTGAGAGTGCATCATTTAAGGGGTAATGACGAGACAAAGTCTGTACCTGTTCAATACCCATTCATACAAGTTTCTTTCCTCTTTCTGTCTTTCTCTCTCTCTCTCTCTCTCTTTCTCTTCTTCCTTTTCCCTCCACCCCTCCCTCCCTCTTTTCAATCTCGCCCTTCTCCTTTTCTTCGCTCACTCTCTTCCTCTCTGTTTCCACACCCCCGACCATTTTTTACCTTTTATTTCAAGACAGGACCTCTCTAATTTGCCTAGGCGGCCTTTGAACTTCTGCTGTGATCCTCCTGCCTCAGCCTTCCAGAATGCCAGCATTATAGGCGTGCACCACCAACTGGATTTTTTCTTAATAATTTTGACCGTGGTTGGTTGACTCCTTAGAGGAGGAATTTGAGGGCAGGGAGACCCAACTGTATGTACAGACCTTCCCTTTCTAAAAATAACAAATGACAGATCACTGCTCTTACCCTGTCCACCACACCTGTGTCAGATAGATCAGTCACTGTGCTAACTTCTGTGAAGCCTAAAGCAGCTGTCTCAACATCTCCAGGGACCCATGCCACCTCAGAAGCCATGATTTGCACTGATCAGCTAAAGGAACCTGTACTCTGTCCTCCCATCTTCTGCTCAGTTATGTGTATTTTCCTTTCCTCCAAGTAGGTCGTGCATGGCCAGAAAACTTCACTGTAAAAGTCACCAGAGCCTGGCAGAGAGATGGAAGTAGTGATGGAGGTGGTGGTCCAGCTGCCAGACTGATTAAATAAAGGCTGTCCGGGGAGAAGAATCCACTGCCTGCACACTTAGGCAATGAAAGTAATGCATTAGAATGCTGCTTTAGGGTCTCATTTAAAAATATAATTCAGGCACCAGCAGAAGCCTTTAAAAATATTGGCAGATGTCTTTACACCACATTTCATATAGAGGACAGAGTAGATTAAATGAAAAATGTAATCCACAGAATAGTTCAGCCTCCTTTATGTTCCCGAGTGCATTCATTTATTTTAAGTGCATTTTACTTTAGGAGGATTTTTGCATCTACTTTTTTTTTCCAAAAGCTGCTGCAAAGTTACTCAGTATCAAGCCTGAGAGAGTTTTAATTTATTGACTCTTCTGTGTGTTTTTCACTCATGCCAGTCTTCATCCAAGCTTTATTTAGGATCTACTACTTGCAGCAAGTAACATGAAGATTGTTGCCTTCAGGGAAAAAAGTAGAGATTGTGTGGAAGCTGACTGGAACTCACTTTTCCTTTTCCTCCCTGGGATTCACTGTAGGGGATCATTTCTCATCAAAATGCACTCATTTTCCTCTTGAGTTGATGAACAACAAAGCAGCTATTGTTCTTTCTTTGCTCTCTTTATTTTTTCCTAGCGGTATTTTATCAGGTTCTGCATTTCTGAATCTGTTTCCCTTTTTCCTGACTCTCTTATGCTGAAGTCAGTAAGGAGAGGTTCCAATGTCAAGCAAAGTGCTGATAAACACAATGCGCTGTCTATTTGGAGATGAACTCGGAAGATTTATCAATTAGCAAAGTTTTTTTGTGATTTTCCAGTGGGGAAGCTGTCTCCCAGTGGCCTGTTTTATAGTACTGAGATAAAAGAGTTGCCAGCCCATTTACTGTAGCATAGAATTCCCGCTGACCGAAGGGAAAAAGTCAGAGATGAGCAGGCTGCTGACCGGAGAATTTAGGGGAATCACAGCACCCCTTGGACCCATTACTTTTGCCTGATGGTGAGGTTTTCTTTCTGAGATGTTTACTTCGAGCAACATCTTACGGGATGTTTCCCCTAACAGACCTGCCAGGCATGGTGTTCATTAGGTAGATTCCTAAACTGCTATGCACATATTTAGGAGAAAGAAAAAAATAAATATTCATTTCCAATGTGTAATTCCTCATAATCTCTTGTGCTTTAAGTCCAGGATACATGCTTGATCTGGTTTTCTTAAAACGAATTAGTAACCCAAACATCAAACCATTGATTGGATTTTTTCTTTCTCTGTGCTATTATGCTTCTTTTGTGTTAGTATATGCTTGGGATCCATATAGTTATGCTTATCTTGGGAAATGTTTCCTGAGGGGACTGGAATATATATATCTCATCCTGATCCTTTTTACTTCCCTTTCTCCTGCCCTCCAGTCTCCCCGAAGAGCCCTCAAATCCACTCCCTTCTCAGCATAGTCTGCCTCCCTCCTCCCTATCAGCCATCCTTATTTTCTCTTTAAACTATTTATATTTGGCTTTCTCATAGAACTTAACCTTCTGTGTCTGATTTGTTTCACTTAATTGTGGTCTCATGGTGCATCTATTTCCCTACAAATGATTTGGTTCAAAGCATGGAAAGTATTAGAAAATGGCATACTGTTAAGAAAGCTAAGTGGAAATAAATTACACAGTTGAGCCGCTCTTACATTTCAACTTACCGTGCACGCCTGACCTAAACAGGACAGGCAGTGGATTTTTCTCTTCAGAAGAAGCAGCTCAGTGGGGATAGGACTTAATGCTGAAGGCTGGAGTTATGGGGGATGGGGGGGTCCAGCCCTATCTCTGGGTCCTCTGTGATGTTCAGGCCTAATCATTGTTTAGGATTGGTTTGTTTTTAGCTCAAACAGGGAATTTCTCAAAGCTCCTTTCGGTCACAATGACAGTGGCTTCTGCCCATTCTGTTGACATCTTAATCCCTGGCTAAAGGAGATGCATCACATTCTGAACTCAGATACACTTCACTCCTACAGAGAAAAGAGTGTTTGCTTATTTTGTACAAATTTTGTCATCTGTTGAGGAGCAAGTAATAAATATCATGTGATTTTCCTCAACTGTGCACATAACAAATGCTTTGCTAATAAAGAAGTCTTCCCCTCTACACCTTTAGATGCTGAGAACATCCATCCTGGGAGCCTTAATGTGGAGGCCAGGACATGGCATGAATTGATAATCACTTGAATTTTTAGTGATCATGTTCTATACTTTGACTTTTTTGACCTAAGTCAGGAAATGAAATTATCTGTGCCTCATATAAAGCTTCTCGTTAATTTTTCAGGTGATCTTGGGTATTTCTACTTTCTTTAGTCTTTCTGATGCCAAAAAACAAAACAGAATATGTCTTTAACTTTTTAAACATGTCTCCATGCACTGTTCCGTCAAAGATGTAAAGTAAATCCCCGTTCTCAAACTTCTGCTACGGAGAGGGGTACGTACATTTCCTTTCACATGTTTTTGTATTTGGATGGAAAAAAAATGAAACTCCCAGGATAAAAGTAAGAAAAACCAGGTACGTAAATCCTGAAAAGTAGATCATTTTCTGGAAGTTGAACAAGTGGGTCTGTGTAGTAGTCATCACAGGGTCTGCCTGGGGGGATCCTCCACCATCAGCAATGTCACTTTGGTGAGACACAGACTGTCAGAATGGTGAAATTATCCTTCATTCCTTACAGAGCTCCTAAGCCAAAAAGATTTTTTCTTTAAATATTGAAGACTTCCCAGTGTTTTTCAAAGATTAGTAGCAAAACAAAAATAGTTTGGTTTTTTTTTTTTTTGCATTTTCTTATAACAGTTGTTAATCCTGATACATCAACTACATTGGATTAAGGAAGGCCTAGCAGATCAGCAAGCACTCTCTCTGGTGTGTCTGGGTGGGTAATGGTGGGGTGATCTTGGGGTCCATATCCACTCCCTCCCATTCCTCTCTGGCACTGTTCCCTGCTCTGCTTCCTGACCACCATGAACTGAGCAGCTCTGCTCCTCCACATCTTTCCACCATGATGTTTTTGCCTTTGAGCAGCCACCATAGACTGAATCCTCTAAAACCATGAGCCAAATTACACTCTCCTCCTTTATGTCATGGATGTCGGGTATTGTGAGTATCCCAGCAAGGAGAAAGCTGATTCCCATACAAGGGGAAGTGGAATGAGGGCTAAGGTGAGTGAGGACTCCACTGTACAGTGTTGTACTGCATGGCCATGCCTCCCTTTCACTAGCCTTGGCAGGACAGGTGGAGAGCTCAAAAGCAAAATGTTCTGAACCATGGAACAAACCATCCAACATCATATGGAACTTCATTGCTATTTTCCACCATTCTTCTTCCCTCTGCTGCTGGAAGATCCAGGCCTCTTTCCCCTCCAAAGTGAAGTGGTTTTTAGCTTTCTGTGCCTTTTCTTCTGGACACAAATGCCACACACATTACAACTCTTTTCCTTCAGTTGTCCCTGCATTACTGAGTCTCACGCATTGTACATCCCCGCATTCCTAATTACTGTACACCACCCACCCCTGGATGGCAAAGCTTGTCTCTGCTCCTACTTCACAGTGACGACCTTGATATATTAAAAATGTTTGGAATTTAGAATTTCTCCTCCTCCTTTTTACTTTTTTATTATTTTGGAACAAAGTCCATCTTTCAGTGAATCTTTTAGGCATTCTCATCCCCTCTTCTAAATGAGAAGCTCCCTTTTTCCCGGGAGTTGTGACTCTCAGGGCAAGAAAGAGTTATAGAAATAAAAAACGCACAGGAAAGGATGTCACAAGTATTATCTCCATTAGACCTTGCTTTGGTTTGCCGACTAAAGTGAAAGCTGGGGAGATAGGGCAGTGCTCCAGCAAACCCTGGCCTGGAAAGACTGCAAAGCTCCGGGCCTTTAGAGGCGCAAGGTGAATACTGGGGACTGAACCCAGGGCCTTTGCTCAGAGCTATAGCACCAATTCTTTTTTTTACTTTTGAGACAGAGTCTCACTAAATGGTCCAGGCTGGGCTTTGGTTTGTGATCCCCCTGCTTCAGCCTCCCAGAGTGCTGAGATTACAGGAATGTGGCAGCACACCCTATATCTTTCTTTTAATGAGAATTGAATGGATAAAAAGCAAATGGAGTTTATTAACATAGCAATTTCACTACAAAGTTTATGGTATTACGTAATGATAAATATATAAATCCCATACGAAATAAGCTATATTGTATGGAAAATACAAAGGAAACTTAATGAAGACACAAAACTTACTGCTAGTTAAGATGGCAATCCTTCAGTACTGAATTCCAATTCAGTATTGGGAGTTTGAAATGTCTAACACATTTCTGTGGTTTACTCCATAGTGAACTCTGCATCTCACAATGCTACTTGCTCTTAATCTCAGAGAAAACCCAGATTTTAAGAGAAATTGCTCCTGATTTTTCCCACCTGGGAATTCGATTTCTTTCTTGTATTCTTCATAAAAGCAGATTTAAGTAATATTTTTATGTCTTAAAATATGGCTGAAATTGATAGATGACTCCAGGAATACTGAAATTTTGCTGATGTGTTTCATAATTTCTTTTTTTCTCTTGGCACCTGGGCTCAAACTCGGGACCTTGCACTTGCCAGGCAGGTGCAGCACCAGTGAGCTACATCCTGGCCCTTTAATTCCTTTATTAGTCACAAAGTCCTCTGCCAGAGTTTGCCTCCCTCCAGAGAAGATGAGAATGAGGGCCAGGGATTTAGCTCAGTGGTTCTGCTGCCTGCCTCACAAATGCAGGGTCCTGAGTTCGATCCCTGATACAAAAAAAAAAAAAAAGAAGATGAGAATGATCCATCCTCAGTTTCCCAGAATGCTTTGTTGCCAGGGTAGCCCATGTGATAAAGCTTAGCCAATCAGATGCAGCCACTTGGGAATCTGAATAAGGTCAGAAATGTAAAGAAGCAAGTAGAGGAGTTTCTTCTGCACTATGGCAGCAATAGCAACAGCAAAATTCAGACTCACAAAGGCAGGAAGGTCAATAACAGCTGTCCTGGTCCCCAGTGAGCACCTCTGCTCAGGGAGGAGCAGAAACCTTTGCATCCTTTGTCCATGAGGAGATTAGCTATGTCCTCAGTGCCCAGTAGTTCAGGGGGATTTCTGCTGTGGCTCTGGCTGCTCCTTCACCCCATCAATATGTTGCTTTAACCCTCTGGTAATTTTGTTAACTAATCTTTATTCATTCAACAAATCCCTGCTCTGCTTAACTCAGACAATGGAAAGTGTGAGCACTTCCCATCCTGGACCTTGTTAAGTCTTCCCAGTGATGCTGTGAAGTGGGGAGCAATGTCCTCTCAACTCCATAAGGAGAAACTCCATCCCAGAGAGGACAGATAAGTTGTTGAAGTCACAGGTTTAGCACTTATTGTAGATTCAACAATATTGTTAAGCATTAGTTTTATCCCCACAGTGGGAGCACCTTTAAAGAAAGCCACAAAATAGCAGGTTGCTCTGGATTTGAAGAATAAGCCAAATAATTAAATGAGAAAAAAGGAAGCTGATGTAATCCAAAGCAAAGTGAGGGTTCAAGATGATAGTGTGGACGAGACTTCTGAGTTTACTCTTGCGCCCTACTGTAGCTTTTATTTCAGGCTAGCATTCCTATTTCCTCCACCATTGTGCAGAGTGACAAAGCAGGAAGGAGGGTGTGGAACAGGGTGACTGGTGAATACTCAGAGACTGGTTATGAGAGGGCCCGGGCACCAAGCAGTGCTTTAGAGCCTGTTAAACCACTGGCTTCAGGTACCCAAGATCACTGAGGATCCCTTTTTGTCATTAAAAGCACCAGGTGATCTATTAAAACCATGTCATTTCATTATGATTGGTGTTAAAACACTCACAGATATTATCAGCTAAAATTTAGAAAACATATTTTAAACAAAGCCTTTTGAAAAATAGTACCTGTTTTTTCCAAGTGATTGGATAAAGTAGCAAGATCTGGTGAATATTTAGGAGTCACATGTCCCTTTCATTTTATGAAAACACTCATGGTAATGTCCAGTCCAGTATGTACATCAGAACACGTATATTTCCTTAGCACTTCCTAAAAAAATATAGAAAGACCCAAATGAGCATAAGAATTGGTGGGTGATAAGTATGTCACAACCAGAATTATGGATTTTGGAGCTGGGAGAAAACAGAAGTTGCCTATAATTAAAACAAATTCAACGGATCAAAACACTGTTGTTTCCAGAATTTAATTAATGGTCTCTTTGAAGATCATTAATGAAGTTCAGGAGCTTCTGGATTAGCCTTTACTGGCACCCTAATAACATATAGTAACTACTAAAAGAGTATTTTGAAATAAAATGTGCCAGTTTATCAAGGGCAGCATACTCCAGGTTTTGAATACCGAAGACACTGGCATATTGCAGGTAAGAGTGGCTTTCTTCAGCTCTGAGCTCATTGGCTAGGCTGCAGTAACAGAGCTGCAGGCTAAGTCATTTAAACAACTAAACTTCATTTCAGTTTCTGATCCTGGAGACTAGAAGCTGGAGATCCGGGTGTGACAGGTTAGTGCCCTCACAGAGCTGTGTGGGATGTTCTCCAGGCCTCTCTCCTAGCTGGTGGACGGCTGGCCCTCTGAGGTGCTCCTTGTCCCGTAGGAGCTTCATGCCAATCTTTGCCTTCATGTGGACCTGCTGCTCTCCTTGTGCTCATGTCTGCATCCACAGTTTCCCTTTGCACAGACAGCAGTCAGATGGGATCCAAGGTCCACGCCACTCCAGCATAGCCGGATCTTAAATAATCACCTCTGCAACTGTCCTATTCTTAAGGTCACAATCTGAGGTACAGAGGAGGATAGGACTTCAAAATGTGAATTTGAAGGGAACAAAATTCAACCCTTAATTTCCAACACAATTCCCCTTGGCTTTTTCCCTTTCCCATCTCAGTCTGTGAGTAGACTTCTCTTTCTAGACGTCTTTTCCCTTTTCTGTCGACTCAGCCCAGTACAGAAAATGCATGGCTCTACCGAAGTTGAATCCTTTTCACTCTTCTTTCAAAAGCTTCCCAGAAAACCACAGACTAATATCAACATCCCCCTTTCTGCACATTCATTTTATTAATGGATGTAACTGTTTATTATCACTGACCATGTTTAATCCTTTCTCTCGAAAATCTGCTAACCTCTTGCAAGTGGCAAACACCATGTACTTTGACGTGCCTTAGGAGGTATCTATTATCCTGTCAGATTTACCATTTTGGGGTTCAGAAGGAATATTACTGTCCCATAGGCCTGCATCACACCGTGCTATCTGATGAGAGAGAGAGAAAGTAGAAAGCAAGGAAAAAAAGATTAGAAAAAACCACGCAAACTGTTTCTTAAGCTGGAACTGAAGAAGTCACTGGACATATGTTCCTTTGGAACATTTTGCATCTCAGTTGGGAAGGTGGCTGCATTACAAATGAACAGGGATATATTTAGCACAAAGAAGCCACTCCTGCACGAGAACCCTTCCATGCAACTGCAGCGATTCGACATTAAAGTGGGGTAGAAGGCCGCTGTGTTGTACCTATGGGCTTGCTGATGGCATTTGATTGCTAACTGCCTTTTGGTTTCTTCTGGCATTTCAGGGCCTAGTCTCTGCAAAGGATCCTGTACAAGACAGGCAGTATCATCACAGTCCCAAAAGCAGCAAGTGGGAAATTGTGCCACTGATTTCAGCCTGTGGCAGAGGTCTCTCTGCTCTAGGGTCCCCTCGGTGTCCACCAGGCTTTCTCAGCAAGTATATAGGGTGATGATTCTCAGTCCCTCAGGCTCTCATTAACTGTGGGAAACACGTCCCTAAATGCTACAGGCTTACACAATAATTTCATTGGCTCCATTAGAAGAATGTGAGTTTCCAGCACGATCTCCTTTAGATGCCAGGCATTTCTACTTAGTTCAGTATCCTTAGCAATTAAGCAACATTGGAAATACGTTGACCTAATAATAAAACACTGCCTTGGGCCAGGGATTTAGCTTAACAGCACTGTGTCTGCCTGGCAAGTGCACAGTCCTGAGTTTGATTCCCAGTACCGAAAAAACAAAACAACAACAAAACACTGCCTGGAAGAAATCAATGGGGAGGAGAGTGTTTGGATGCAAAGATGGCTAGATGATTGAAAGAATATATAAATGAATCTAGTGCTGACTTCCTAAGGAATGTGTTGTCTAGATTTAAAAGTCTTTTAACAGTAAGGGCATCTGGTTTTCTATAAAATTAAATTGGAGCCAAATACCCATCAGGAAACCTTTGAGTCCTAAAGGGAAAGCATATTTACCAGCATATCTGGTAAACAATTGTGTCTGATTTTTCTGCTCTTCTTTGGTGGTACCATTATCAATAGCTGAAATTTCTAGCAAGAAAGAAGGAAGAGAAAGGAAGAGGTGTAGGGGACTGGGTGAAGAATAAGAACGTTTTGTGTAAGGGGAGGGAGAGAAAGAAAATACAGGAAAGAAAGAAATTTTAAAAAGAGAGAAAAACAGGAAACAAGGAAGGAAGGAAGGAAAGAGGAAAAGAGATTAGTTTTCAGGAACTCTACTACTTTAGGACAGTGTAACATTTTTACCAATATTAGTATATGTGATCTTTGCTTTAATTACTCATATTTATTTTGCTTCATTTTAGAATTTTAGAAAATATCAACATGGAAAAATAATACCAATTTATTGCTATTATATAAAATAATATCCTGTTGTTAGACAGTATCTCCATAGATACCATCATAAAAGCAATTAGTGTCTCATGACTTTGTTCTAGAATTGCACATTCTCAAGATTTGTGGAGTTGTAAAACAGTCATTTCTCTACCTTAATAAAAATACAACCTGAGTTCTTAAGAGGACAAGTGTGATTTGCACTCAACAGGAAAATATTTAAGGCATCACTAGGAGACACTGAAAATATCATTGTTAAGAAAAAAGGTGAACATGGTGCACAACATTTCAAATTAGGACCAATAGCAGGTGACGATTGGCATTGTCCCCCACGGTCTTGACCCAGGTCAGCTGGCTGACCTTCTTCACAGGCTGCATCTGTGGATTCTGTCTCTAATCCTGGGCTGAAAGTTTGTCCCTCCAACCCAGAGCTCACGGAGCCAGAATTCCCACTCTGTTCTGACTGCACATCAGAGAATCTGCATTTAATTTAAGAGTAATGGAATTCAAAGATACAAAATTAACTTCAATTTGCCTTAATTTTACAAAACTAAACACCAGATTTATAAGTGAAGAGGCAGATCGTGGGAACTAAGCAACCAACAGACTTCAAAGCTTTGAGTGGTGACTGTTTTCTGCTGTGTGTAGATTTACTTCTCTCCTTTTAATTGAGAGAAGGTGCTTTTGTTTATGCTCAAGATTGGAAGGGTTGCGGTTTGCTATAGTTGGCTATAGTTAATACATAAAAAGAAGCAGAATTTTGTTTGATCACTACAAATCATCAATGATCCCAGGTCTTGTGGGGCAATGGTCTCTGGTTTTGGGTGAAGTTTCTTTCAAAATGTTGGCTTTGAGAGCTCCAGAGTAGATAGCTGCAGTGTGGTAAAATAGCATTACATTCAGATATGCGGACTCAAGGATGACTGTGTGTTCCTATTGACCATGGGATGTCACTACATTCTGTGAACTCTAATTCTTACTACTGCATTCTTTAAAAAGGTGTTGGAAGCACCAAGAAAAGTTGAATGGAGTCCAAATGAGAGGATGCATGTGAAAAACCACGAGGAACGAGATGCTGTAGAAATGTTAGTCACTCTTCACAAAGGAAGAAAGTACTATTTATATCATCATGGTTGCTAAGACCTTGGACCATCTGATTTGGAAATAGATCTATTTGGCATCAGCCAAGAGATGAAAGTTGTTTAAATTCAGTGACAATGCCATGATTTCTGTGGCCATTTTTTCAGTTCCCAAATAAACATGAATTTATAGAACTAAATGCTCATGCCTAGTTCTGAGCCCTTAATCAAGTACAAGAAAGGCCAAGGTAGATGAGCATGTTAAATTCAAAAATGGGGCTTATTATTTTCAGATTATCTATCACTTTAAGATTCCTAACCCTTTTGTCTCTGTACATAATAGATAGATTTTTGTGTATATTTTAGTCACCCAAACTATAACTATATTGAAAAGTTCAGTCCCTTTATATAGATTGTAATTACTGACATATTTGTGTTTGTTTATACTTTCTTCGAGCTTTTAATTTTCACAGTTATCTGTATTGCTTCCCTCCTTTTCTCTCCCTTTGCATTGATTATGTCTTTTTATCCCATGTCACTTTCCTCTAGTGTTTTTACAGTGATTACACCAAGCTCGAGTGGTAACTTTATCTTCTTCAAGGACAAAGCAACATTTATCTTATAACACCCTAGTTTGACTTACCTTCCTCCCACCACACGATTCAATGTTACTTTTGACTAGAATTCTAGTTTTATCGCATGTGTTTTGTCATAACTGTAAGTTTTTATTATTATATGCAATTGGCTTTGTGATTTTCATTCTTGATATAAAATCCTTTTATCTGAGATAATTTTCTTTGTTGGTAAAATGCATCCTTTTGGATTTTTAAAAATAAAATAATAAGCATCATTGATTTTTTAAATCTGAATATTTTATTCAATTTTTGAGTTTTTAAAAATTTATATTATTTAAAATGTCTTTTTATGTTTTCCCATGATGTTTTACTCCTGGTAGATTTTGTACATGCATACAGTTTCAATAATCAGCCAATTTTATCTTAGCTGAATTTAAAAATATTATTCTCTGGTATTTGTTTGTCAGCATTAGACAACTATCGTCTGTTCGTTACTCATGTTAGTTGAATTGTCTTTTTATCTCATTGTGTTCAAGATTTTAAATACTATTTCTGATCTCTTGCTGTTGAGCAGGATATATTTTGTTGGCTGCTGTAATTAGCCAGTTGATTTTTTTCATATTTCTGTGTCCTCCGGTTTCCCCTGTGTGCTCCAAGATGTTAACAGATGTCTTCAGCAAATGCACCTAACCCGCTGTGGTTCGATAGGGCAGATGCTACCTCTGTCTCATGTGAAGGATGAGAAGTACACAGACAGCTTGGTCTGGAGTGTGGCTCAGGACCATTAGTTCACTCAGGGGCTGGATTCTTCCCATCCCTGGCTCCGGTGTTTCTCTAAGACATCCAGAGGACTAAAGCCTGGTCTTTGCTCCACCTCCGTTACTTGCAAAGAAAAGAGGGCAGTAAAAGATGAGGGATTCCCTTGTGAGCCAGCCATGTAGGAAATACACTCATCATTTCATTCCTAGTCTCTTGCTGACAGTTCTGTGGCCAGCTACAATTACCTCCAAAAGGGAGCAACAGGTCCCCAGCTTTGTGGCCATGGGCCCACCGACCGCTGTGTCCCTTGAGAAGGTAAGCAGAGTCCAGGATCACCAGCTACCTCCACAGCTTTTCTGATGCATCTTTGACTGGTGGATCAGGACTCTGGAATCCAGTTGTCCGAGGTCAGTTCCAGTTAGCTGCATGACCCTTGGGCTTGGTAAATGTTACCTGTGCCTCAGTTTATTCATGAATGCTAAAACAAGGATAATGATGATTACAATCTCACATCATTGCCAAGAGAGGCTCGTGATAAGGAACAAATCAATGCTCTCCAGAAACTGGTGGAACACAGACCATAGAAGTTGCCTTGGACATTCTGAGATGAGAAATACGTTTAATCTCTTCTGTCCTCCTTTGTACAATACAAACTCACTCTCATTTCCTCCCCCCAATTCCTAGGTACAGCACCTGACAGATATTACACATTTTCTTCTGGTCCCCACTTTCAATTAAAAGTCATCTCCAGAGTGCAGAGGAGCAGCGCTGCCCCCAGTGAAGAGATGAACCTTCTGGGGTGCCATACCAGCCCCAAGCACTGAGGAGGTGAGCCACCTGGGTGCCAGCAGCACACATCCTCCCCTCCCCCACCTTGAAATGAGAAAAAACTTAAGTCTCAAAACCAGACTTCCTAAAGCAACCCCAAAGGGAAACGACATGGAACAACCTGATACTCAACCATTAGGACCCTCTGAGCTGGCAACAAAAGAGGATTTTGAAAAAATGAAATCAGAAATAATTTCTCAGTAATCAGCAGAGATTGTGCCCATAGTGCAAGACACAATTAATAAATCTAGAGAGGACACAGATAAAAAAATAGAGGAGATGGGCTGGGGATTTAGCTCAGTGGTTCTGTGGCCTGCCTTGCAAGAGAAAGGTCCTGAGTTCAATCCCCAGTACAACAAAACAAAAAATAAATGAAATGAAGTTAAAAAACAGAGGATCTGAGGAACATAATGGAATCCCAACATAGGAAACAAATGGAATCCATAAAGCAGATGCAAACAGATTTCCAGGAGATGAAAAACTCCACTGAAAGTTTACACAGCAGAATGAGCCAATGGGAGGACAGACTTTCACATATAGAAGATAAGATTGCAATTAGTGACCAGGAAAAGAAAAATTGCTTTAAAGTTGTAAGGGACCATGAGAAATCAATCCAGCAGCTGCTAGACAATGCAAAGAAGAATAACATAAGACTGATCCAAGTCAATGAAGAAGCAGAAGTGAGTGCAGATGACATAAAAAAAAACAAAACTGTTCACTGAAGTGATGTC